>NC_133325.1:361320561-361643561 GCF_042186555.1 Aquarana catesbeiana | reverse complement strand
GTGTAAAACATTAGCAAAAATGCTAGTTATGCTGACAAAATTCCGGTCTATAAGCAGAATATGTTATATACCAAAATCACTTGAGTGCTTCTTTGACAGCTCTAGGCAAATGGATGATCCTCCTTGGTGTACCTGGTATGAAGCATACTGATCCCAAGCTGCATGCATTAGCAGATACAGCAGAAATATTTTTACACATACTCACCATCCGTTGTACAATATTGGTACATAATTTAATTGCAGATTAAACAAGCTACTTTGGACTACAATCTTTTTAAAAAAATCAAAACCTATATTTAAATATTGTGATAGTGCGAGGTCCTGCCACTGTAAAAATTGTTGGGAATAGAACACAGCGTTCCTACATATGCAATGTGCGGGACCTTGGAGTGTTGACTGTGAGCGGAGGAAACTGTTTTTACAGCTTTCTTTGGATTTTATTATTCCTGAAAAGAGCGCTGTAGTTTGGAGATTTCACAGTGCTTTAGGAGGGAAGACATCTCCAACCCATTGTCCAGGTTCTGTTGATGACCAGCAGGGTATGTGTCCAGGTGCACACAGCCCTTATAATGGAGGCTTGGTCATAGCTCAGGGCTCCAGCCAGGAGGATGGTATGCTTCCAGTGGTGGCCCGTGCACTATGGGTGCACGGGCGCCGCCCCCCCATCCATGCGCCCGGCCCCTTTCAGGACGCCGGATGCATGGATTCCTGTGGCGGGGGTGGGAGGGATGGTATTTTTTGAAGCGCGTGATTAAAGCCAGAGGCTCTAATAGGCTTCAAAATAGGGTGGGCTTGGGGCGCAGAGAGTGCACCCTGATCCCACCCAATTGTGTGACCATAGCGAATTAATTTTCGCTATTTTCACACTAACCTTCCTCCCCGCCAATCAGGAGGCAGGACATCAGATCTGCTTCCTGATTGGCCAAAGCGCCAGGCCACCCTATTGGATGTCTGGCACTTAGGAAGAGCAGCGAGGAGACTCGTGTTGGAGCTGCCGCTCTGAGAGGATCTCCAGCTGACAGTGCTGCGGAAAGTCCCCTTGTTTCTGTCAAAGCCGCGCGAGGGAGTTGCCGGATCCGCACGCGTTGAGGGGTGCCTGAGCCGCAATCCACGCGGGGGGTGGTGCCGGAGCCGCTGCCACAATCCGCGCACGGGGGGTGGGGGGATGCTACCACAAGTGGTTACATTTGATGGGCAAGT
This sequence comes from Aquarana catesbeiana, assembly GCF_042186555.1. Lineage (NCBI taxonomy): Eukaryota > Metazoa > Chordata > Amphibia > Anura > Ranidae > Aquarana > Aquarana catesbeiana. Next base: position 361,642,361 of record NC_133325.1, on the reverse strand, counting down.
GGCTGCATTTGATAGGCACAATGGCTGCATTTGATGGGCACAGGTGGCTGCATTTGATGGGCACAAGTGGCTGCATTTGATGGGCACAGGTGGCTGCATTTGATGGGCGCAAGTGGATGTATTTGATGGGCGCAAGTGGGTGCATTTGATGTGCACAAGTGGCTGCGTTTGATGGGCACAAGTGGCTGCATTTGAAGGGCACAAGTGGCTGCATTTGATGGGCACAAGTGGCTGTATTTGATGAGCACAGTTGGCTGCATATGATGGGCACAGTGGCTGCATTTGGTGGGCACAAATGGCTGGATTTGATGGGCAAGTGGTTGCGTATGATGGGCACAATGGATGGGTTTAGGCACAAGTGGCTGCATTTGATGGGCAAGTGGCTGCATTTGATGGGCACAAGTGGCTGCATTTGATGGGTAAGTGGCTGCATTTGATGGGCTCAATGGCTGTGTTTGATGGGCACAAGTGGCTGAATTTGATGGGCAAGTGGCTGCATTTCATGGGCACAATGGCTGCGTTTGATGGGTACAAGTGGTTGCATTTGATGGGCAAGTGGCTGCATTTCATGGGCATAAGTGGCTGCATTTGATAGGCACAATGCCTGCGTTTGACGGGCGCAAGTGGCTGCATTTGATAGGCACAATGGCTGCATCTGGTGGGCACAAGTGGCTGCATTTGATGGGCAAGTGGCTGCATATATCATGGGCACAGATGGCTGCATTTGATGGGCAAGTGGCTGCATATGATGGGCACAGGTGGCTGCATTTGATGGGCACAGGTGGCTGTGGCAACTAGGAGAGTCTAGGGGACTGAAGGAATATGTAAGTCTCAGAGGAGCGACAGCCCAGGGTGTCAGGAAGACCCCTATTGAGAGGCCAGGAGTGGGCCCGTACAGCAGGGAGCTGCGACTAAAAGGTGAAGCTGAAAGCTTTGCGTGGTCGACTTTATAAAGATTTTGCTTTTCATTTAAGTCAAAATGTATAAAGAAATAATTGTTGTTGGATCCTTTGCAGATAGGGATGTCTCCAATCCCTAATAGTGTATAGAAAATTATTGGTAAAATTCAGGGGAAATGTGAATTACCCCTAAGGAATGGGATTTTTGGAGGAGACAATTATATCTGTATAGTGAGCACACAGTCATAGAGATTAATAGAAAATGTATTGATACAAAAATAATGAATAAATAAATTATTTTTGTATCAATACATTTTCTATTAATCTCTATGACTGTGTGCTTACCTCACTATACAGATATAATTGTCTCCTCCAAAAATCCCATTCCTTAGGGGTAATTCACATTTCCCCTGAATTTTACCAATAGTTTAATGGTCTGGCAAGCCTTTAAAACACAGTTCAGACTGGCATGGACATCACTGGACTTCATGGGACTAAGCAACCCCCATATCACTATATATAATTATGCTCATTATCATATTTTGTCAAAGGTGTCAAATCTATTTTGCAGCATATTCCACCAATTTATAAATGTTCTGACTGTTTTTTTTTTTTTTTTACATATGGGCTGCTAAGACCTTCAGACACCCTTATCCACATCATAATTTATGATTTTCTGATTTGAATTTGTCTTTGGCGCCGTCTCTTGCAGACTCATGACTTCAGCAACTGGCTGGTGCTCCTCTTCTGGGTTGAATAAAAGCCAGTAGGATTCAACACACTTCTTGTGAACACAAGGCATCAAGGCACTGTCCACCGCTCAAAATGTGGTGCTGCTCTCTGCAGAAATTAGGATCTGCCCAAAGCTAGAGGAAGAAAATTACAAAGAGGGCTCATGACATCATCTGAGCCAGCTGACCAAATCTGGAAAAAACAGTGTGTTTAAATCTTTTTAATAGCTGCTGGGGTGCTCCAGTATGGTGGAAGGGGGAAACAGCCTGGCAAGCCCTAATACTCTGCTGACTTTGCCAAACCCATACACACTATACCTACCTCTTTTGTGTTCATATTTATGAATGAATTCACAAAAGCATGTAGTGCAAGGGCCTGCATGAATACTTTCAAATGGTACTGTTTAAAGTTTTGTTCTATTATCTTGAACGGTAATTGCAGAATGTAAAAATGTGCTTCAATTTGTACAGTGTATATTCTTATTTTTGTATTATGACACTTCTTACCTGTCCAGTGAGCTACCAATAGTGTAAGTAAGGAGGGCCTGGCCAAAGTAACACACACTATTTATGCATTCAGCTCTCAATGAAGTGGAGAGGGTTACCTGTCCAAAACATCCCCCCCACCCTAAAATTTTTACAATGGGCCATCAGAGGGGGTAAGGAATCTGATAAGTGAACCTTATAGTTTTGTCTTTAAATACTCCTTAAAATAAATGTTTTATACTTATGTTGGCCAAGAATGTTTGTGTCTAATCTGCTTGCAATGTTATGTGCAAAAGTGCTAAATTTATTTTTTTCTTGTTTCACTCCACAGTTTCCTTCAACTCCACAGAAATGGCAGACTGTGGCTTCCAAATTTGCCCAGCGGTAGGACTTTCCCAACTGGGGCAATTGATGGGAAACACGTCCAAATCGTGCCACCCCCCAATTCGGGGTCATACTATTACAACTATAAGGGGTTTAATAGTATTGTGATGTTGGTGGTGGTGTCGGCGACATACGAGTTTCTCTATGTTGACGTGGGGAAGAATGGCCGGATGTCGGATGGTGCAGTCATCACCCAGACCGAGTTCTACTGATGGCTCCAGAGTGGTGGCTTGGGCTTGCCACCTCAGTAAGACAATGTGGCTGGTCTACCGTTCGTCTTTGTCGCTGATGAAGCATTTGGGCTGGGTGATCATCTGATGCGGCCGTTCCCGATGAGGACCCTCACCCCGGACCAGAGGGTTTTTAACTACTGGCTGGCCAGAGCAAGAAGAGTGGTGGAGAATGCTTTCGGCATAATGGCCAGCCGGTTCCGCCTATTCCTGATGTCAATCAACATGGCGGAATATAAACGAAACCATATAATACTTGCATGCTGCATTCTACACAACTTTCTCAAGAGAAATTCTACAAACTATGTGACCTCAGTTGGGCCTGAGGCTGGATTTCCAGAACAAACAACAACCCTGACGGCGCTTGAAGCTGGAATATATGGAATACTTTGCGGGTAGGGGGGGCCATTGATATGCCAGCAAATGTTTGATAAACATTTTTAAAATACATTTTTTGTTAAACCGAAATAATATTTCATTTGATTTACTGCTTGTGTTTCTTTTAGCTGTTTCCTAGGTTCTCCAATGGGCTTTTCTTTTTGGCCATTTTCTTCAATAGCGCAAACGTAATTTATTTGATACACGAGGTGACAATCTCTTCTTCGGCTAATTATTATGTTGTGGGTCTGCTACACACACACACACCTTGTTTTTGTTGTTAATGTATGTAATGCATTAATGATAAAAAAACACATCCTTTTCAGCACCATGAATTAATTGTTTTGAGTCCCAAAACTGGCCTGATTGGGGCAAATTTTAGAACACTGTGGGGGTTATTTACTAAAGGAAAATCCACTTTGCACTACAAGTGCACTGCAAGTGCACTTAAACAGCACTGAAAGTGCACTTGTAGTGCAAAGTGGATTTGCCTTTAGTAAATAACCCCCATTGTCACTGTAAACACCAAATTACTACAAAAACTGGTATTGAGTATTGAAAAAATCCACACTTTGTTGAGTAGAAAACATTTTACTCAAAGCACATTCACTTGTGCGTTAGTGTCAGGTCACCTTGAGGCTAGGTGACAGATGCACTCTGTAGGAGTCAGAAGTGCACCGCAAGGTAGTGGACCCTAGGACTGACTGTTGCGGATTGAACCCTGGGAGGTTCAGGAAGCAGGTCTACTGGATCACTGACACAGATCCCACTGGGAGCTAGAGCATAGATTCCCCAGGGCGAGACCGAACAAGGGGAAGCACCGACATGAAGGAACACAGAAAGAAGAAGACGAGAAGGTGAAGGTGATACTTCAGGGTCTAACACTCCACCTTCCAGATGTATTAGCCCCGATCGTTTTTCCGGACGAAGAGAACAAGTGTCATGAAAATGACCTTTGGCCCCACAATAGAGGCACAGGCCCAGAGTTCTGCACCTAGTGCGTTCTTCAGGAGACAACTTGATCCAGCCCAGCTGCATAAGTTCCTCAGCGGGCAGGGGGTGCTCCTCGGATTGAAGAGAAGGGACTGGGAGCTCAAGCTGCCTAAGGAACGGGGAGTCTCCTGAAAGTGAATATTGATCTGGTTACACAAGGTGATGACACTGTCCAGATCAGCAGGATGGGATCTTCCTGCTAATTCATCCTTCAGTCTATCAGAGAGGCCATGTAAAAAGGTTGCAACTAGGGCCTCATTATTCCAGCTCAATTCAGCTGTGAGGATACGGAACTGAAGAGCATACTGTCCCACAGAAGCAGACTTTTGACGGAGACGTAAAAGATCGCTAGCCGCTGAGGAGACACGACCCGGTTCCTCAAAGATATTCCGAAAAAGTTTCAAGAAATCAGACAGGCTAGAAACCACTGGATCATTCAGTTCCCACAGAGGGGCAGCCCAAGCTAGCGCCTCGCCGGACAGGAGGGATATAATATAGGCTACTTTCGCCCGATCGGACAGGAAGTTTTGGGGCTGAAGTTCAAAATGAATCGTGCACTGGCTAAGGAACCCCCTGCAAGCCTTGGAGTCCCCAGAGAAACTGTCCGGAGCTGGCAGTTGTAATGAATGTGTGGCTGCGACTGATGCGATAGGTGCAGCAGCAGATAGCGGTTGAGGTTGTTGAACCGGGGGTCCTAATGAGGCCTGAACCTGTTCAAAACGGGATGCCAAATCCTGAAGGAATCGCATCACCTGGGTCTGATGCGATTCCTGGGTCTCAAGTCTGTGAACTAAGCCCTGCAACGGATCATCTGCGGGTAGCGGCACATCAGCCGGGTCCATGGCTGATCAAACTGTCAGGTCACCTTGAGGCTAGGTGACAGATGCACTCTGTAGGAGTCAGAAGTGCACCGCTAGGAAGTGGACCCTAGGACTGACTGCTGCGGATTGAACCCTGGGAGGTTCAGGAAGCAGGTCTACTGGATCACTGACACAGATCCCACTGGGAGCTAGAGCATAGATTCCCCAGGGCGCGGAGTCTAAGAGCCAGCAGGTGTTCACCAGAGCCTTTAGTGGTAAGGATGGACCGCGCTGCAGTCTGGCTCCGGGTCACGGCCCCCAGGGTCTCACAGCTCACGCTCACGGTAGACTACAGGAGAAGAGGAAGGAGGCAGCAGGCTGGAACAACAAGGAAAGTAAGGGACAAGCCAAAGTCGGCGCCACAAGCAGACAAGTACAACAGAGTTCACGCCAAGGTTCAGGGTCACAGGCAAACAAGGATGGTCAGGGACACGCCAAAGGTCAGGGACACAAGCAGACAGGAATAGTTAAGAACAGGCCAAAGTCGGTAACTGGAATCAGACGTAGGAAACACAGCAAGTACACACGAAAGCTAACACACAATGGTTGATCAGCACTGCTGGCTTGCAGTGCACAGGTTAATATAGGGTTTCCTGATAGGGCCTGGGGTGGGGCCATGCTTAGAGGAGAGGTTATAAAACCTCAGGTGACAGGCAGCTGGTCTTTAGAGATGAACACATGGAGACAGGTAAGCTGACAGAAAACTCTATTGCATAACCATGACAGTTAGAAAAGGGTTTTTGAACAAACCAACATATTTGTTGTATAACATTTTTAGGTTTCACAGTACAAATAGCCTTTTTTGGGTTAAACAGGCATGTTTAAAACCATAACCATACACAACTCAGGAACTTACAAAGTTCAACTTTGACAAAGTGAAGGCAATATCAGACATTAGTATGCCCAAACTGTGTTAATATTGCCTTCATCAGATGGGGTGATGTCACCTCTGTGAAAGCCAAATTTTGAAGATGCACACAAATTGGGAGTCAAGATGTGGATTTTCCTCCTGATCCCATGCCTAATGTCAACATGCGCTATCTCCCATCATGGGGGATCAGTGGACATGTTTCTGGGTGCAACCCGTTCCTCTCATCTACTTTAGTTGCGAGGAAGGGGTTGCACCCACAAAACATACATTGATATCCCGTGATGGCAGATAGCACATGTTGACACACTGTGTGCATCTTCAAAATTTTGCTTTCAAAATAATTTTTAAAATTTGAGAAAATCATAGTTACATAGTAGGTGAGGTTGAAAAAAGACACAAGTCCATCAAGTCCAACCTATGTGTGATTATATGTCAGTATTACATTGTATATCCCTGTATGTTGCGGTCATTCAGGTGATTATCTAATAGTTTCTTGAAGCTATCAATGCTCCCCGCTGAGACCACCGCCTGTGGAAGGGAATTCCACATCCTTGCAGCTCTTACAGTAAAGAACCCTCTACGTAGTTTAAGGTTAAACCTCTTTTCTTCTAATTTTAATGAGTGGCCTTGAGTCTTGTTAAACTCTCTTCTGCGAAAAAGTTTTATTCCTATTGTGGGGTCACCAGTACAGTATTTGTATATTGAAATCATATCCCTTCTCAAGCGTCTCTTCTCCAGAGAGAATAAGTTCAGTGCTTGCAACCTTTCCTCATAACTAAGATCCTCCAGACCCTTTATTAGCTTTGTTGCCCTTCTTTGTACTCGCTCCATTTCCAGTACATCCTTCCTGAGGACTGGTGCCCAGAACTGGACAGCATACTCTAGGTGTGGCCGGACCAGAGTCTTGTAGAGCGGGAGAATTATCGTTTTATCTCTGGAGTTGATCCCCTTTTTAATGCATGCCAATATTCTGTTTGCTTTGTTAACAGCAGCTTGGCATTGCATTTACTAGGACCCCAAGGTCCTTTTCCATCCTAGATTCCCCCAGAGGTTCTCCCCCCCAGTGTATAGATTGCATTCATATTTTTGCCACCCAAATGCATTATTTTACATTTTTCTACATTGAACCTCATTTGCCATGTAGTTGCCCACCCCATTAATGTGTTCAGATGTTTTTGCAAGGTTTCCACATCCTGCGGAGAAGTTATTGCCCTGCTTAGCTTAGTATCGTCTGCAAATACAGAGATTGAACTGTTTATCCCATCCTCCAGGTCGTTTATGAACAAATTAAATAGGATTGGTCCCAGCACAGAACCCTGGGGGACCCCACTACCCACCCCTGACCATTCCGAGTACTCCCCATTTATCACCACCCTCTGAACTCGCACTTGTAGCCAGTTTTCAATCCATGTACTCACCCTATGGTCCATGTCAGCTGTGTCAAATGCTTTTGCAAAATCCAGATACACCAGAAAAATAAAAACAAACTTGAATAATTTTGGGGTGTTTTAGATTCTGCCTAAAACATCAATGATGTTTTTGAGTCTTTTTTCCACATCATTGATGTCTTCCTTGATCTTCTGTAAATCATGATTGCTCACCATAATCTCCCTGATGAGGACGTGTGCACTTGCACTTGTGAAATGAGATTCTTCTTCCACAATATCCACATCCCCTAAAATAAAAAAAACACACCATGTATTATGGAAAAAAAAAAGTGGAGCTGGTGGTGTGTGTGTCTTCATTAAATAAGGCACCCCATCCCAAAAAGTAAATCGAAGAGTGGATGGAATAGTAGGATTAGGAATTAATTTTAATAATCTGTTTTGTTGTAACAACTTGGGCACCGCAATAATCCTACTATTCCATCCACTCTTCCACACCATGTATTATAAATATGCAGTCATACATCTATTACCTGAAGCTGTGGTGTCAGACACTCACCTGTTGTGATCACTATTTCGCCCACTTCATAAACCTCTCCTTCCTCCACATCCTGAGGTTGTGGTGTTGTGACTTCCCCTTCTTTATGAAGTTGGGGTCCCTGGTATCCTCTGATGCCCTGAGTCTTTTCTCCCCTATGTGAATTAAAAAAGGTATACTTAGCACACAGATATTTGAGGCCAGAAATAGGAATATGAAACATTGCTTGGAAGTGTGGTACAATTGTCTGTTTTGGCAGAGTTCCAAGCTGAAACCATGATTTTTTTTTCCTTTCTAAAGCTGTTTTGTGCAAGTTTCACACATGTAGAGACCCCTAGTATCCACTGGAGCACCCGTGTGGGACACCCTAAAAAGTTTGTTCTGGTGTACCACACTAGTGCTCCTGCATCCAGATGTGTAAACAGCTGCTGAGTGTCCTCTCCTTACACTGAATCAAGTTTGCATTTCATTCTAGTTACAAACCCATCTAGACAACAATGTACTAAACGTCTTTTAATACAAATAGGCATGAACAAATGTAGTTAACCTGCATCTGCCAAAAACATCGTATTAGTGGGTGAACGAACAATGTTTACTATGAACGATTACTGTGCCCACGAACCTGAAACTTGCCATTTTAAACTGTACAACAGTAAAGAAAAGCACATGGAGAAATAGACACACGCGACAAAATACTTTTTTGCAGAACTCTCTTGATCCTTCTGTACTGATCCTGCTCCCTCAATTTGATACAAAGCCAGGAGGTGGGAGGGAAGTACACGTGCACTCCTCTGACAGGCAAACGTGTCGTCTGATGATGTCTACGGAATAGAAGTGGGCCAAAGATCGAGCAACATCATCTAGAGAGAGATCAGCTCCAAGTCCATCCCATCGACATTCTGAAAGCCCGAGCCGTATCCCTCCAGCGTCATCTTCTGGCAGAAAACAGCGGCCCAATACTCCTCAGGATCAACAAGACCAGCCTGAGAGGAGAGTGCAGTGCAGCCCGCACTCGCCTGTCCTTATTTTGGAGGGTATTGAGCTTCAGAATGAGCCAGAACTGACCCCTGGGATTCCACAGACTCCTGCCTTCTCCCCATGGCCAGAGGAGGAGGTCAAGAGCCAAGGTTCCAGCATGCTGCCACCATCTAATGCTGCCCCCAGTGTGCATGTACTGCAGGAGCCACAGCAGGTGAATAGGCTCCACATTTAACCAGGATGGACAGATCTCTTCTCACGTTATAAAAGCATCTATGGAAGATGTGTATATTACTATACATGCTCAGCCCTAGTTTCTCTACACTACTGGAGTCTATTTTTCTTTTTGGCATCTATGGTTTACCCTTGCTGGATTCCATTGGAAGCAAACATTGATTGCCATATAAGAAGTACCCCTGGGATCGCATCCTTCGAATTGCTCCTTGGTGTCGCTGATTAGCCGTTCAGGAAGGAGGTTGGAGGAACTTCCACAGAGCTCCCTGTGGGACATTCCCTGAGGTCCACATATCTCTACTGAGCCTGTTTTGACCCCCCTGAATAAGGGTGGTCGCAGGCTGTCCGGTAAGCCTCCATTACTTTATCACTAGGTGGTGGGCAGCACCAGCGGTGGAACATTGATCCAGGATTTCGCATTTGAACACCAATACTTTTGGACTTTATTTTCACTTTCACCTTATTATATTAATTGTTTTTCACCTTAATATATTTCATCATGTCATTGCAATATTTTTATGAGCACATAACTGATTGATTAATTTATATACCAGCTGTTATTACTTTATTGGTTGTCATTCACTGCTGTTGGTATTTCATTAATTGATTTAACACATTTCACATTTGTGATATTTATCCAGCGCTGCACTGTTCTTTTTATATCTATTTCTATACCCTCAATTTGAGGTCTGACCATCATTTCCTCAGTTGATCCTTGGATTGCCGTACCCCAAAATTATTCTGCAGACTTTTCACAACTTTAGCCATGATCTTGGCCTTTCTCACAATTGGGTTTGGGTAAGGGCCATATTTCCTGTCATAGTCGGCCCTCTTCAAGATGTCCACCATCTCCACCATCTCTACAAAGGACATATTTGAGGCCTTAAATCTTCTCCGGGATCGGGACGTTTGTGGCTCAGGGCTTTCATCGCCCTCCTCGTTGCTGCTCGCCTCTGCATGCACCTGCTCTTTCTTCGCCATGTACTCTACCACTGCGCCCGAAAGAGAAGGGGCGGGGAATACACTAGAAAGAAGGTCAGGGGGTATATAAAGCGTAACATGCATGCGTCGTACGTACGATCTGTGAGCAGAGGGCGGAGTAGCGTAAGCACCGATCGTGATAACAAAGGTACAAATTGAACTTGGGGCATCAGTGGTCTATACTGCTTTTAGATTGAGGCCTATATTGGGACAAGATTATGAGAATTTAGCCTGACATTAGGGTTTGTCTTGTGCTGTGTCTTGCAGATAAAATGGATCGATTCAATGATCACAGCTTCCTCCCCTAATTCATTGATATGTACAGAGAGCTGCCCTGTCTGTGGCAGGTAAAACACCCCTTTTGTACTAATAAAATAAAGAGGCAGGCAGCGCTGGATCAATTGCTGGAATTGGTGAAGCCGCAGATCCCCATGGCAAACATCAACTATTTGAAGGCCAAAATTGGTGGCCTGAAGAGCACATATACTAGGGAGCGCAAGAAGGTCCAGGATTCCATGAGATCAGGATCAGCAGCAGATGACGTTTATGTACCCAGGCTGTACTACGACAGACTGCAGTTTCTGTCAGACCAGAGTGAAATCAGGCCATCACTCTCAACCCTTCCTTCCACACTTCCGTCCACCTCGGATGAGGCTTTCGAAGTCCAACCTGGTCCTTCCACCCAGGAAGAAGATGTGGAGGAGCCCAGCTTGAGTCAGGTATAGCATTGTTTAACATATGTCTCAAAATTGTGTTTGATTGATGCACAATAAACTAAAACTATGTCCCATTTTCATACACAGGAAAGCCTTAGCCAGGAGGAGGCTGTGGAAAGTGGCAGCCAGGAGGTGGCGGGGGAAAGTGGCAGCCAGGAGGTGGCGGGGTAAGTGGCAGCCAGGAGGTGGCAGGGGTAAGTGGCAGCCAGGAGGTGGCTGGGCCCAGTAGCCTGACCGAATCCCAGGTTCCTCCCCTCCGCCTTCCAACAAAAAGTACCAGGAAGGGGAGGAAGGAGTCAGCGCTTTCTTTGATTTGGGAGGCTACTGCAGCCCTCAGAACCACCCCCAATGGACCATCCTCCTCCACCTCCTGCCACAACTCCAACACCAGAGCCACAGCCCGAAACCAGCGTGGAAGCAAGTGTGGAAGGAAGACAAGAGTGTGATGGCCTGGGTTTAGTCTGGTCTGACAAAAGACACAGGCTGTTGTAAGACCACAGACTGGGGACATATATGTCATCTGCTGCTGCTACCGATCTCTCGGAGTCTTGGACCAGATTGTGCTTCATATTAAATGGACTCCTAAGGCTACCAATTTTAACTGTCAAATAATTGAAGTCTGCCCTGGGTTACAAAGGCTTCGTCAATTTCACCAGTTTATACAGCGTTGCCTTCCTCTTTATTTTGTTATGACCCCTAATAAATGTCTATTTTAGTTTCACAAATACTTGGCTATGTGTTTTAGTTCAAAAAGGACAGTTTGTTTGAGAGTAGGCAGGTACATTTCAAAAAGCCAATGTCAAATTAACAAGGGATACCAACACCAACCAATCTCTTTGAGGTTAAAAAATATAAGATAATAATGGTGTTGTGGTAATTTGACACACAAAATGAAAAAAAATATTATGGAGATCACTATAAAAAAAAAAAAACATTATTCTGGAGATCTGGCAAAAAAAATAAAGATTATTCATGAGATCACGAGAAATAATAAAGAAATCAGTTTGTCAGAGCTCTTTGTGAATATCAGCAGCAAAACAACTTCATTATTCTAGCATTCGAAAGAAGAAGAGAATGCGCTGCATTAAAAGATTAAAAACTTTGCAGCGTGACGAATGTGCTATCTTACGAACGCTAGTTTTACCAGACCGAGCGCTTCCATCTCGTACTTGATTCAGAGCATACGTGGAATTTTGTGCGTCGGAATTGTCTACACACACTCAGAATTTCCGACAACGGATTTTGTTGTCGGAAAATTTGAGAACCAGCTCTCAAATTTTGTTTGTCGGAAATTCTGACAAAAAAGTCCAAAAAAAAAGTACACACGGTCAGAATTTCCCACAACAAGCTCACATCGAACATTTGTTGTTAGAAATTTTGATCGTTTGTACGCAGTATTAGAGTTTGGCTTTAAGGACATTTGAGAAAATACTTTTCTCAATGTGGAGTTGTTTCTGTTTGGTAGTGCAGCATTTCTTCAGGGTTTTTTGCTGTTTGATGTCCACTTTTCACCATTTTAACATTGTACTTGGTGGTAAAGGAAGTTTAGTTGTGCACAAGGTTGTGTCCTATTGCATGCTCTTACATTTGTTCTGATATAGGGAAATCAATTAGCAAAAAAAAAAAATCATATACAGGTCCATTGTCATTCACGTAGTATATGTAAAATCCTGGATATTGGACAACAGGCTACTAATATTTATTATCTTATGGGAAATAGGTGGCACAAAAATAAGGGCTGCAGGCCCGCAGCAGTTGCAGTGATTGGATAGGAAGGCTTGCGCTGTAACCTTCTCTTTCAACTTCACTGCTCATCTTCTCTCTCAACTTCACTGCTCACTACCTCCTTTCTGCTTTTACTTACCATTTCTTGGATAACAAATTTTTCTGTTTTTATTTATTTATTTATTACAGGGACTTATATAGCACCGTCAATTTACGCAGCTCTTTACACATATACTGTATATATTGTACATTCACATCCGTCCCTTAACCTCAAGGAGCTCACAATCTATTTCCAGTTATTATTCTTTAATCAGTAAGACAATAGACACACACGTGTCCTTGGGTAACTGTTCATGGGATGATCAATCAAAGTGCTTAGTTGTTGGGTAACATGGCATATTAAACACTGCATATTAAATAAAATGTTAAAATCTATAAATATAGATACATAGTATTTTTTTCTATCTTCATGTGACACTGACTCTGATAGTGCTGAGATGCTAGACACATCTAGGACAGATCATCCTGCAATTGTTTAGAGCATTCCTATGTTTAAACAACTTACAGGATCTCTTATGATCAATGAGGAAATCCCCAGCTTTTCCTTTTAGCAGTGTGGCTCACTTTGATTATAAGGTACAGTAGTGGCCAGCAACAAGCAAAAAGTGATCAGTCATTTCCTAGTGATAGTTGAAGCATATCAACACCAAAAAGCACATCTTCCTCTTGTGCACAGCCCAAGCAAAGTCCTTTCACAGGGAATTCAAAAAGCTAAGCTCACGCACCCACACAGCTGGCTCTGACCCATGAGCGAACGGCTTCAGTCCAAAGTCTTTAGGATCTCTCTCACCAGTATGTACTCACAGATGTCCTTGGAACGTTGGTTCCTTTCTTCCAACATCCATATGACACCTGTGATACAGGACTAGATACTCAGATGACATTCCTTCAGTCAGCTTTTTGCAGCTTCCAGCAAAGCAGGCCTTCAGGTCACCCACCTGAGGCCTCGACACCCCGTAGGCAGGACAGGATGGCTCTGTGTCTCAGAGTTTTTATACAGATTCCTAGCAGCTAGGGACACCCTCCCAGGGATTAGTCAAGGCTGTACAAATATTAATTTGACCATTTTCCTTGTTCCAGACCTATGTTCCAAAACAACCCACAGTTCTCCAGAAAGCAGAGAGAGCAATCAAACCTGCAGCAGGGGAATCATTGAACACACTAGATTAATCAACACAGCCACACTGGTTACAGTGAGCCAAAACTAAATTTGGCAAGCAACAAACTGCAGCTCAACAGGATACAGTGAGCCAAAACTTAATTTACCTAATCCTAGCACCTATCTCGGAGGGTGCTACATGTATCTTGCAGCTTACCAATCTCTAGATGTGGTGTGTACATTACTTTTCATTCCTTTAGAATATTTTCAGCAAGTACAGAACATATCTGTAATACCTCTTAAACTTGCGAGAGTGCAGTGTCCTGGTCACTTTCTTTGAGCTGAGAGCATAAAACAGCTTTATCTGTCTTGTGTCAACAACTAGTCCTATTAATCCACCATGTAATAAAGATGACCAAGAGGCAGGCCAGATATGTTTGAAAACCAGCCATGGCTACCCCAATAGATAACAGTAGAGAAGTGACATTAGTCACAAAGGATCAGGAATTGTGTTATTTGCAGAATTATAAGGGGAAAAGCCCTGCAAAAAGAAAATGAATGCAGCTCAACATCTGAGGACTGGTAGCTGATAAAAAGATAAAAAAGACATAAAAATTGTACCAGATTTGTAAATAAATGGCATATTATTAATAATAAAAGATATAACATATCTAAGATATATAAACAAATAAAGATAAAATACTTTGACCAAATATGAGTAATATCCCTATTAATTGTAGGGGTGTAACCATGGTTTCAAAGTCCCATCAACATAAAAGGTAACAAGAAAAGAAAGAAAGAAAGAAAGAAAGAAAGAAAGAAAGAAAGAAAGAAAGAAAGAAAGAAAGAAAGAAAGAAAGAAAGAAAGAAAGAAAGAAAGAAAGAAAGAAAGAAAGAAAGAAAGAAAGAAAGATTGCTGGGCCTGTCATCTACTAGGACCCCCAGGTCCTTTTCCATCCTTGATTCCCCCAGAGGTCCTCCCCCTAGTGAGTAGATTGCATTGATATTTTTGCCACCTAAATGCATTATTTTACGTTTTTCTACATTAAACCGCATTTGCCAAGTAGTTACCCACCCCATTAAGAAAGAAAGAAAATGTAGCACCCTCTACCAATACCAATAGGTAGGTGCTAGTAATAGGATTTTTGTTAAATAGACTGTTAGCACAGGTAAATTTAGACAGGATTATGCTGCAAGCTAGGCCTGTCTGTTTTGAGCTGGGGGCTGGGAGTGGTTAGAGTAGCAGTGGGTGTGGCCACCTGGGCTCTGGTTCTGAGGCGCCTCCCCTGCTTCCAGGGAGAATGTTCTGGAAGAGGGGCGGGGCCAGGAACTGGAGTGGCAGGCAGCTCATGTGGGAGCCCTGACCAATCCCAAACTGGAATTGGCAGGGGGCGGGCCTCCTATATAAACTGAGGTAACATGCCACTGGGGGGAGTTTTCGGTTGAGTGAAGTGGAGAATAGATAACTAGACAGCAGCAGGAGGGCACCCCCATCTGGGGGGGGTGCTCCGATCGCAAGAGGAGGCCCAGGGAGAACTGTGAGGGAACATCACCTTTACACGGTCATTGGCGATGTCCTTATCATTACACGGTGATCGATAAGGAACTCCTGGAGCAGAGTGGCAGGTGAAGCTGTCGGAACGTATGGTCCGGTCAAGTTCTCCATCAAGGTCAGTGAGTGGAGGGCTGGATGTGCCAGGACGTCTGTGAGGGAACTTTGCTTTTACATTGGCAAAGTCCTCATCATTACACGGTCAATGATGAGAAGTCCTGGATCAGAGGATTTCTGGGAACATCACCCTTACACGGTCAAATATGATGTCCTCATCCTTACACAGTAATGGTGAGGAAGTCTTGGAAACATTGGTCTGCAGGAGTTAAGCAGCGGAGGAGCAATAGTCTGCATGGTGATGCAGGAGAAAAGTTATAGCAGTTAAATATGCACATCATCTCTTCAGGCTCTAACTATGTGCTAACCTGGGAAATAATAAACTATTCTTTGGGCATCCCATATACCCCTTTACCCAACCAAGTTGTACCCCCCAATAAACAAAAAGCTAAATCAGCAAAGGACTATTCATTGTCTCTGCAAGTGATATATGGCGGTCTGGCAGTGGGGTGAATTGGTGGCAGGGGAGGACTGACAACTCATGGAGCCCCCGGGCATTAAGGGATCATGGGGCCCCCTTTGTCACACAAGCCACACCCTCACAAAGCCCGACGTATCTATGGCACTGCTACATTACATGCATTTGTCACAGAATTTCTCTACTGTATGTTCAAAATAAATGTTTAAGGAGTTAAGAAAATAAAGAAAAATAAACTCACATTAACCACGTACATTTACTGCGGGGCTGCGTTTCCTGTGAGCAGAATCACGTACAGGTACTTGATTCTGCACTTGCGGGTCAGCGTGCTGTTTGACCCGCTGCCGCTGTGATTGGACACACCGAGAGCTAATCAGCGGGTCCGGAGGACCCGATATCCACTGGGCCCAGACGACCGTTTCCAACAGAGGCAGAACAGTGGTCTGCCGATGTGAAAAAGTCCCCAGAGAGCCTCCCCCACTTACATCAGGGTCCCCAGAGAGCCTCCCCTTACATCAGGATCCTCAGAGAGCCCCCCCTTACATCAGGGTCCCCAGAGAGTCCCCTCCTTACATCAAGGTCCCCAGAGAGCCCCCGACCCCCCTTACATCAGGGTCCCCAGAGAGCCCCCCCTTACATAAGGGTCCCCAGAGAGCCCCCCTTTACATCAGGGTCCCCATAGAGCCCCCCTTACATCAAGGTCTCCAGAGAGCCCCCCATACATCAGGGTCCCCAGAGAGCCCCCCATACATCAGGGTCCCCAGAGAGCCCCGCCTTACATCAAGGTGTTCAGAGAGCCCCCCATACATCAGGGTCCACTCCCCAGAGAGCCCCCCATACATCAGGGTCCCCAGAGAGCCCCCCATACATCAGGGTCCCCAGAGAGCCCCCATACAACAGGGTCCCCAGAAAGCCCCCCATACAACAGGGTCCCCAGAGAGCCCCCCATACATCAGGGTCCCAGAGAACCCCCCATAAATCTGGGTCCCCAGAGAGCCCCCATACATCAGGGTCCCCAGAGAGCCCCCCCCATAGATCTGGGTCCCCAGAGAGCCCCCTATACATCAGGGTCCCCAGAGAGCCCCCCATACATCAGGGTCCCCAGAGAGCCCCCCATACATCAGGGTCCCAGAGAGCCCCCCATAGATCTGGGTCCCCAGAGAGCCCCCCCATACATCAGGGTCCCCAGAGAGCCCCCCCATACATCAGGGTCCCCAGAGAGCCCCCCATACATCAGGGTCCCCAGAGAGCCCCCCCATACATCAGGGTCCCCAGAGAGCCCCCCATACATCAGGGTCCCCAGAGAGCCCCCCATACATCAGGGTCCCAGAGAGCCCCCCATAGATCTGGGTCCCCAGAGAGCCCCCCATACATCAGGGTCCCCAGAGAGCCCCCCCATACATCAGGGTCCCCAGAGAGCCTCCCCATACATCAGGGTTCCCAGACTTAACCCCCCCAGAGGTTCCCCTGTACCTGGCTGTGCACCTCCAACCCCCAGCACAGGGGGAGGTGGGAGGTGGCGATCGGAAGCTCTATGGTGCCTGTGGACCGCGGGATCTCACTGGGGCTTGTAGTTCTCTTCCTGATTCTGTACATTGGAGAGGGGCCTCTGACCCGGACAGCAGTTGGCAACAGTGTACAAGCAGAGCAAGTCATTTGTACACTGAAGAGTGGACCTTGTAGTTGCCCGGGTCAGAGGCCCCTCCCCTCTCCACTGTATACACTCTGAAGGAGAAATACAAGCCCCAGGGAGATGCCACGAGGTGCAGATGGGAGATGCTGTGTCTTGGGCCCCCCCACAGCAGCAGAACGGCTCCGCCGCAGCACTGCCAGCAGCATACCCCTAGATCCAACGAGCATCTCTTAGGAGCTTCTCACGGGCCCCCTACTGGCCGCGGGCCCTCGGTCGGCGTCTGAATGCCCGAATGGTCAGTCCGCCCCTGATTGGTGGATGTTTGTTACTAGTGGCAACTACACCGCCACAAAAGAAAGAAAGGAAGAGTCAAGATTTTGCCTACTCAGATTTTAGGTATCAATAGAGTATAAAAATACAATAAAGTATTGTATCCAGGGTTTCCACGGATTATTAAATTTGGTGGTTATGTAAAGCACAAGCCATCTTATCATTGATCATGATACAATTCAGTTTTTGTTTGACAAATGTCACTACTGTCTGGTTCCAACAAAGTGTAATAGCTATTCTAGCGGCCAAGATTATATAGGGAAATTAAGCGTTTGCTATATTTAGGGAGACCTCTATCAAATTTCAGAAAAAAAGCAATTTCTGGGGATCTAAAAAGGTTTACTTCAATAATTACACAGATAAAATCATAGTTACTATAAGATGAAAATCATAGTTAGAGGTTGAAAAAAGACACAAGTCTATCAAGTCCAACCTATGTGTGTGATTATATTCCAGTATTACATTGTATATCCCTGTATGTTGCGGTCGTTCAGGTGCTTATCTAATTGTTTTTTGAAACTTTCGATGCCCCTCCGCTGAAACCACCGCCTGTGGAAGGGAATTCCACATCCTTGCCGCTCTTACAGTAAAGAACCCTCTACGCAGTTTAAGGTTAAACCTCTTTTCTTCTAATTTTAATGAATGGCCACGTGTCTTATTAAACTCCCTTCTGCAAAAACGTTTTATCCCTATTGTGGGGTCGCCAGTATGGTATTTGTGAATTGAAATCATATCCCCTCTCAAGCATCTCTTCTCCAGAGAGAATAAGTTCAGTGCTCGCAACCTTTACTCATAACTAATATCCTCCAGACCCTTTATTAGCTTTGTTGCCCTTCTCTGTACTCGCTCCATTTCCAGTACATCCTTCCTGAGGATTGGTGCCCAGAACTGGACAGCATACTCCAGGTGAGGCTGGACCAGAGTCTTGTAGAGTAGAAGAATTATCGCTTTATCTCTGGAGTTTATACCCTTTTTAATGCATGCCAATATTCTGCTTGCTTTGTTAGCAGCAGCTTGGCATTGCATGCCATTGCTGAGCCTATCATCTACTAGGACCCCCAGGTCCTTTTCCATCCTTGATTCCCCCAGAGGTTCTTCCCCTAGTGGGTAGATTGCATTCATATTTTTGCCACCCAAATGCATTATTTTACATTTTTCTACATTAAACCTCATTTGCCATGTAGTTGCCCACCCCATTAATTTGTTCAGACCTTCTTGCAAAGTTTCCACATCCTGCGGAGAAGTTATTGCCCTGCTTAGCTTAGTATCGTCCGCAAATACAGAGATTGAACTGTTTACCCCATCCTCCAGGTCTATTATGAACAAAGTAAAAAGGATTGGTCCCAGCACTGAACCCTGGGATACCACACTTCCAACCACTGACCATTCTGAGTACTCCCCATTTATCACCACCCTCTGAACTCGCCCTTGTAGCCAGTTTTCAATCCATATACTCACCCTATGGTCCACGCCAATGGACCTTACTTTGTACAGTAAATGTTTATGGGGAACTGTGTCAAATGCTTTTGCAAAATCCAGATACACCACGTCTATGGGGCTTCCTTTATCTAGATGGCAGCTCACCTCCTCATAGAAGGTTAATAGATTGGTTTGGCAAGAACGATTCTTCGTGAATCCATGCTGATTACTGCTAATGATACAGTTTTCATTACTAAAATCTTGTATATAGTCTCTTATCATCCCCTCCAAGAGCTTGCATACTATCGATGTAAGGCTAAATGGTCTATAATTCCCAGGGATGTATTTTGGCCCTTTTTTAAATACTGGTGCTATATTGGCTTTTCTCCAATCAGCTGGTACCATTCCAGTCAGTAGACTGTCAGAAAAAATTAGGAACAATGGTCTAGCAATTACTTGACTGAGTTCCTTAAGGACCCTCAGGTCCAAGCCATCTGGTCCCCGTGACTTATTAATGTTAAGTTTTTCAAGTCTATTTCTAATTCTGTTCTCTGTTATCCATTGGGGTGCTTGCTGTGATGTGCCATGAGGATAAACACTGCAGTTTTGGTTACTGAAGCCCCTAATTCCCTCGTGAAGACTGAGGAGAAGAATGAATTCAATACCTTCGCCATTTCCCCGTCCTTTGTAACCAGATGCCCTTCCTCATTCTTTATGGCGTGAATATGGTCTGTCCTCCCTTTTTTACTGTTTATATACTTAAAGAATTTCTTGGGATTTTTTTTGTTCTCCTCCGCTATGTGTTCTATCTTAGCCGCCCTAATTGCACCCTTACATTTCTTGTTGCATTCTTTGTAAAGTCTGAATACTGATGATGATCCCTCAGCCTTGTATTTTTTGAAGGCCTTCTCCTTTGCTTTTATATGCATTTTTACATTGGAGTTAAGCCATCCAGGACTTTTGTTTGCTCTTTTAAATTTATTTCCCAATGGGATGCACTGGCTAATGCCCTTATTTAATATGCTCTTAAAGCAAGCCCATCTCTCCTCCATGTTATTTGTTCCTAAGATTTTCCACATCTGTGATCAGGTCTGTATTGGTAATCAGTAGATCTAGTAACGCTTTGTTTCTAGTTGGTGTGTCTACCATCTGACCCATGAAATTGTCCTGCAAGACATTTAGGAACTGGCGAGCCTTAGACGAATGCGTGGTGCCCTCCATCCAGTCTATGTCTGGATAATTAAAATCCCCCATTATAATAATACTTCCCATCCTTGTTGCTAATCCAGATTGTGATAGGAGGTCTGTCTCCCCCTCCTCCCTCAGGTTAGAGGGTCCATAGCATACTCTCAGTATTATTTCCCCCTCAGCTGATCCCTTTGGAGCTCTACCCATAAGGATTCCACCTCCTCCCTAACTCCCTTATTGATGTCACCGCTCTCATTCCCTTGTACCAATCAAACACTTTAATCTAAAATCTGTGTATTTTGGGACATCACTACCAAGTATGCACCATAGTTCCTTTATGACCACAGTTTCTAAAAACATCTAGAGGAAGCTTGTCAATGTATTTTGGCAATCTTTGAGGGAACCATATACTATCTCAATGGTGTCTTATAATTAGATTTCACCAAGGTTGTAATGATGGATATTTTAGAAAGATCATTGATAGTATTACACCAATCTTGAAGTTCCCAAGATCTGTCAAGATCTTTTTCTCAGTGTTCCATATAGGGGAACTTGAAAGATTTTTCGAAGAGAGATAACAATAGAGGTCAATCAAGTTTGCTAAGTTTGCTTATTAAATATATAATAATATAAGTAATTTGGTGATATTGGAACAACTCTAAGGAAGGCAGTTTTAATACAGAATTATAATAATCTAGCGAATATAAATCATCTCCAGATAAAAAGTTTCCTATACGTAATAATCCCTTATTTTTCCACCATTGAAAAAGTTGTGAGAACAAACCTGGTATGAACTAAGGATTATTAAGTAAAGGAGATAAAGGTGTATGAGGTGAACTGAGTTTCCTTTTTATCTTATGTCTGTCCCATGGCTGATATATATTAGATTTTTTTATTTTTATTTTTTATTTAGATACAATTAACCACATCCTATATTTTAGCCTTTTTTAAATAAAATGTGCATTTTAATCTTAATGCTTTTTTGTAGTAAACTGGTCATGTTCAGGTAATCATAGTTAGATATGTTCAAAGGCAATGTTGGAATGCAAGAAAAGCCCAGTGTCTTTGGAAATGGACAGACACTGTTGACATGATGCAAGCAAGATTCAGTATCTGTTGACAAGGTACAGAAGGGCAGAGACTGCAAGCACACTACAGGCAGAGACTGGGGGGACAGGGCGCTTTAAAAAAGATTTTATTGTTATTTATTTTTTTCATTTTTTTTATTATTTTTACACTGTCCTTTTAAAAAAAAATTGATCACTTTTATTGCTATCACAAGGAATGTGATAGCAATAGGCAGTGACATGTCCTTACTGCAGGTCCTTACTACAGGTCCTATACCCCTGAAAGATTCGGAACAAACTCAGATCGGTTCGATCTGAAGCTTTCCCTTGCCGGTAAACAAAAGACCAAAACTGTAAGGGACAAAATACTCATTGCTTTGTATACTATAAAGATGATCAGGAACCACCAGCTTCAGTACCGGGCTCCTGGTGGGAGCTGAGAGTGGTGGGAGGGGGTGTATGATCCTTGAAAACTGATCCAGTGGCTAATTAGCTTCTCAGATTGCTTTTATCAAATAGAGAATTGCCTGCAGATTTAAAAAAAATAAAACAAAATACCAGTTTGATGCCTATAGTTGCAGGCATCAGCCCAGTATAAGCTTCCAAACTGGTGATGTATATGTACATAAGTCGGTCCAGAAGTGATTAAAGATGGCTGCTGTATTTGTACACAATAAACTGTTCAACTTAATTCTGTGAATTCCACAGAAGAATAATGCAGCAACAACAGGAGGAAAAGCCAAAGTTCTTAACAACTATAGTCCTGGCTATACAAGAGGTCTGTTTTCTTCCTACTCTGAAAAATATATGTGCTGTGCATTGCTACCACATCAAGTAAATAACACCACTGCACTCCACTCCTGCAGGACTGTCACTTCCATCTCCCAGGCATGGACAGCCAGTGCAGGATCCAGGATTCCCGCACCCATAACCACCCGCAGTAGTGTGAACCAGGCTTAAACAAAGTTTTTACTAGTATCTACAATTTTACCATGTCATTGGCTCCCACAAGAGGATATTACCTAGAAGAAATTATAGGATTCCAGTAATAGAGGAATGTGGTGTTGATTAAACAAAGTATACAGAATATTACTCCAACATTCCTGTCTGGTTGTACAAAGTGTATAATATGTTAATCCATAAATATCTGATGAAATATCACCTGCAATGTAAAGAGCAGTGGTGTGGAGGTTATGTTCAAGAGGATGTATGGTCAATGTGATATTAGGGGCGACTCCCTCTGTCTCAATATCATATGTTTCTTTGCCAGAAAAGTGATTGCACAAAAGTGGATTTTGCCACATCCAACTGGTAGTGGGGGACTTTCTATATCACATTATCTGCCAGTCATTGCATTTGGAAAGCATGTGATACAAAGAGTCCTGTCTGTCTTGTTAGCTTGCCAACCACTAGTGAGTTTGTTGTCAGGGAGTTGGATGAGTCTCTGGCAAAATACCTAAACCGTGTTCTAGAAGGGTCCTTGTAGAGATAGTTTTCTTTGAAGCAGGCTGTGTAACAGTTGATAGGCACTGCAGCTGAAACCCAAACCTAGAGGGTATGACCTTCCTGCAGGATATGGACCTGGAGTAGTCCTCCAGTCCTTCCAGTAGCTGGAAGAAAAGAAATAGGAGGGCTGAATGGGTATTCAACATTTTCCTGTACTCTATTCATAAGTTCTACAATGAAGCGTTTGGAATTGCATTTATTGCATGCCACAAGTAAGTGACTTACCTGGGAACTAGAGTTCCTCAGGAAACACACACATAGGCATTTACAGGCATAGTAGAAGAGGAGCGTTCACAAGCTAAAAAAACAATCACCAGCGCTATCAGAGAGGAGCTTTTGTGCATAAAAAAACGATTGACTCGCCTTAATGCCTCAAAATGCTAGACATGTTTAGTGATTGAGCATTTATTTATTCCATTGGCCAGAGTTAATGAATATTCTGGCCAATGAATTCAATAAACGCTCCAATGCTTGGCGCATCTAAACATTAGGTATGTTTTTTAAGCTGATTTTGCCTGCCAGGAGTAAAAGACATTCAGAGGAGAAGTTCAAACCTATGCCCAGTATGCATGAGCACTTTATGTGCCAGGGACTCTCAGGAATATAGACACGTTTCTATGTAATTAAATCTAATTAAAATCACTTCATTTATTATCATATATGTAAACATAGCAGTATTAAAAACAGTTTTTGAATAAAGTCAAAACAAAGGATAATTATCCCACTCACAATAAAAGCACAGTCATATGGAAAAAATCTTGCATCTCCCCCTATCGAAGTTATCTATGAGATACAGGTACAGCAGAAGCTCTTTTTTCATTATTGAGTATGGGTATATGTGAGCAGACTGTCTTTGGCTTCTCAATGTCCTTTCCTTCTTTATATGTTGATGCTGCCTTGGGCCCTTCATCTCCCCTGTTGATGTGTTGAATCAGGCTGTTTCCACTTGTTAATTAACAGTTTGGAATCACACCACCTCTGTGCCTCCTGAACAGGTTATCTTGCAAAACATGTTAAGATGCGATCTCATCCTCAGTCAGCATAATCCAATCACCATTATGTAACACAAAGTGTGGGCAATTTGTTTATCCATTTTAACCTGGACTATAGCTGATAACTGCTGCAGAACTCCTTCCTTTTGTTGTTGCTGTGTTATCCTTCTGCAGCGTGGACAGGGTTAAACTAAATATTCATAAGCAGCAGACTGCAGACTACACCTGTGCACCATAAACCAAAAACACTATTTATTCATTTTTAAAATTCAAAGCAAACACACCCATCCATCCACGTTTCTATGCTTTATTTTACTGAGAAATCACTTTGAAAAACACCCCCCCCCCATGTAACATTTACTTCCTGGAATCCATCTGCCTCTAGCTCAAGCATTCAGGCTTAAATCCCCTCCTGGGATGTATGATTAAAAATAGTCAATTTTTTACCTCAATGCTAGCCCCTGTGTGGGCAGAACTTTTGATTGTTAACCACTTGTAATTTTGAGAGAGTGAAGCTCCACTGTAGGGAGACCACTTGCAGTGCTTGTCTGTGGAGTGTCTCCAGAGTAGAGGGCAGCCATCCTGGCTGGGTCTGGATCGATCACAGAGGACAGTAATTGACCGATGACCGATGCAACGAAGCAGGGAGAAGTGTGTCTGCAGGCTTCTCAAAAGAAAATAGAGGACAGTCTTAACGTTAGCAGGAGGTGAGAAAAATGCCGCGTGCAGACGATCGGACATTCTGACAACAAAATCCTGGATTTATTTCCGACGGATGTTGGCTCAAACTTGTCTTGCATACACACGGTCGCACAAATGTTGCCGGAAATTCCGATCGCCAAGAACGCGCTGACGTACAACACGTATGACGGGACTAGAAAAAGGAGGTTCAATACCAAGAGCGCCACCCTTTGGGCTCCTTCTGCTAATCTCGTGTTAGTAGAAGTTTGGTGAGAGACGATTTGTGCTTTTCAGCCTCGTGCTTTTCAGTCTGTTACTGCTCTTCAGTTTGTTCTTGTGGGTTCCTATCTGTTTTTCAGTGCGTGTAGTTAGTTTGTATCTGGTTTTCAGTGCGTTCTTGTCCACTTGTTTCTGATTTTCAGCTCACTCTTCGCAGGCCTTTCTGATTTTCAGTGCGTTCTGTTAGTTCGTTCTGACCAGCTGACCGTATTGAAGCCATGTTGTGGGTACATACTCATCGTAGAGTTCGTGCTATGCGGGGGCTTCATGTTGGGGTTCTTACTTTGACCCAAGCCCAGTCCATGAACAGGGGGTGGAGGAGTTCATGGACCAAGAATTGGTTGCTCCAGCATGACCAATTCTCGCACATGCCTTTGCTGGAGATCCAGGAGAATAATCCTGATGATTTCAGGAATTATCTCCAGATGACGGACCCCGTTTTTCACCCCGTCTGTTGGCTTTGCTGTCCCCTTATTATGAAGCAGGACACCTGCATGTGGCAAGCCATCACTCCTGAACAGAGGCTAGTCGCCACGTTGTGGTACTTCTCTCAATGAATTGGAGAAACATACCCCCCCCCCTAAAATTTTTACAATGGGCCATCAGAGTGGGTGAGGAATCTGATAAGTGGACCTTATATTTTTGGATTTAAATACTCCTTAAAATCAATGTTATACTGATGTTGGCCAAGAATGTTTGTGCCTAATCTGCTTGCAATATTATGTGCAAAAGTACAAATTTTTTTTTTCAATCCACAGTTTCCTTCAACACCACAGGAATGGCAGACTGTGGCTTCCCAATTCGCCCAGCGGTGGGGCTTTCCCAACTGCGGAGGGGCAATTGATGGGAAACACGTCCACATTGTCCCACCCCCCAACTCGGGGTCATACTATTATAATTACAAGGGGTTTAATAGTATAGTGATCTTGGTGGTGGTGTCGGCGACATACGAGTTTTTGTATGTGGGACGTGGGTAAGAATGGCCAGATGTCGGATGGTGGAGTCATCGCCCAGACCGAGTTCTATGGATGGCTCCAGAGTGGTGGCTTGGGATTGCCACCTCCGGAAGACAACGTGGCTGGTCTTTGTCGCTGATGAAGTGTTTGGGCTTGGTGAACACCTGATGCAGCCATTCCCCATGAGGACCATCACCCCGGACCAGAGGGTTTTTAATTACCGGCTGGCCAGAGCCAAAAATGTGGTGGAGAATGCTTTCGGGATAATGGCCAGCCGGTTCCGCCTATTCCTGACCCAATCAACATGGCGCAATATAAACAAAACCATATAATTCTTGCATGCTGCATTCTACACAACTTTCGAGGGAGAAATGCTATAAACTGTGGCCTCAGTTGGGCCTGAGGCCGGATTTCAAGAACAAACAACCCTGACAGCACTTGAAACTGGCTTTCCTGGCTTGCCCCCCCAAAGTGTCCGTCAAAAATATATGGAATACTTTGCGGGTAGGAGGGCCATTGATATGCCAGCAAATGTTTGAGAAACATTTTTAAAATAAATAATTTTTTTAAACGGAAATAATATTGCATTTGATTTACTGCTTGTGTTTCTTTTAGCTGTCTCCTAGTTTCTCCAGTTGGCTTTTTGTTTTGGCCATTTTCTTCAATAGTGCAAATGTAATTTATTTGATACATGAGGTGTCAATCTCTTCTTCAGCTAACTATTATGTTGTGGGTCTGCTACACACACACACCTTGTTTTTGTTTTAATGTATGTAATGCATTATTGTTAAAAAAAAAAAAACACATCCTTTTCAGCACCATGAATTATTAATTTTTTTTGAGTCCTGAAAATGGCCTGATTGGGTCAAATTTTAGAGCACTGTGGGTGTTATTTACTAAAGGCAAAACTGCCTTTAGTAAACTGAAACTCCACTGAAAGTACACTTGTAGTGCAAAGTGGATTTGCCTTTAGTAAATAACCCCCATTGCCACTGTAAACACCAACTTACTCCAAAAACTGGTATTGAGCATTGAAAGAAGAAGCCACACATTGTTGAGTAGAAAACATTTTACTCAAAGCACATTCACATGTGCGTTAGAAAAGGGTTTTTGAACAAACCAACATATTTGTTGTATAACATTTTTAGGTTTGACAGTACAAATAGCCTTTTTGCGTTAAACAGGCATGTTTAAAGCCATAAAACATACACAACTCAGGAACCTACAAAGTTCAACTTTGATAAAGTGAAGGCAATATCAGACATTAGTATGTTCAAACTATGTTGATATTGGCTTCATCACATGGGGTGATGTCACCCCTGTAAAAGCCAAATTTTGAAGATGCACACAAATTGGGAGTCAAAATGTGGATTTCCCTCCTGATCCCATGCCTAATGTCAACATGTGTTTCGGGGTGCAACCCCATCCTCTCATCTACTTTAGTTGCGAGGAAGGGGTTGCACTCACAAAACGCATACATTGATATCCCGTGATGGCAGATAGCACATGTTGACACACTGTGTGGATCTTCAAAATTTGGCTTTTAAAATACTTTAAAACTTGATTTAAAAGAAAAATGTACACAACAAAACGGTACAATTTTTGTGTGTTTTATATTCTGCCTAAAACATCAATGATATTCTTCATTTTTTGTTGAACATCATTGATGTTTTCCTTTATCTTTTCTAAATCACAATTGCATACCATGATATCCCCGATGAGGACATGGTGAAATGAGATTCTTCTCCCACAACATTCACATCGCCTAAAAATAAAAAAAACACATCGTTTATAAATATGCAGGCATACATCTATTACCTGAAGCTGTGGTCTCAGACACTCACCTGTTGTGGTCACTATTTCGCCCACTTCATAAACCTCTCCTTCCTCCACATCCTGAGGTTGTGGTGTGGTGACTTCCCCTTCTTTATGAGGTTGGGGGTCCCTGGTGTCCTCTGATGTCCTGAGTCTTTTCTCCCCTATGTGAATTAAAAAATAGGTATACTTAGCACACAGATATTTGAGGACAAAATTTGGAATATGAAACATTGCTTGAAGTGTCGTACAATTCTCTGTTTTGGCAGAGTTCCAAGCTGAAGACATTATTTTTTTCCCTTTATAAAGCTAGAATACTTACCTGTTTTGTGCAAGTTTCACACATGGAGACACCCCTAGTATCCACTGGAGCACCTGTGTGGGACAACCTAAAAAGGGTGTTCTGGTGTCCCACACTAGTGCTCCTGCATCCAGATGTGTAAACAGCTGCTGAGTGTCCTCTGCTTACACTGAATCAAGTTTGCATTTCATTCTAGTTACAAACCCATCTAGACAACAAACTTCTTTTAAGACAAATAGGCATGAACAAATGTAGTTAACCTGCATCTGCCAAAAACATCGTATTAGTGGGCGAGCGAACGATGTTTACTACGAACGATTACTGTGCCCAGGAACCTGAAACTTGCAATTTTAAATGCCATTTTAAACTGTACAACAGTAAAGAAGAGCACATGCAGGAACGTAATCATAATAATAGGAACACACGACAAAATACTTACTTTTTTGCAGCACTCTCTTGATTCATCTGTACTGATCCTGTTCCCTCAATTTTAGTTCTGACCATCGTTTCCTCAGTTGATCCTTGGATCCCCGTACCCCAAAATTCTTCTGCAGACTTTTTACAACTTTAGCCATGATCTTGGCCTTTCTCACATTTGGGTTTGGGTAAGGTGCATGCTTCCCATCATAGTCGGCCCTCTTCAAGATGTCCACTATCTCCACCATCTCTACAAAGGACATATTTGAGGACTTTAAATCTCCTCCGGGATCGGGACATTAGTGGCTCCGGGCTTTCGTCGTCCTCCTCGTTGCTGCTCTCCTCTGCATGCACTTGCTCTTTCTTCGCCATGTGCTCTCCCACTGCGCCGAAAGAGAAGGGGCGGGGAATATACTAGAAAGAAGGTCAGGGGGACAAGATTAAGAGAGTTTAGCCTGACATTAGGGTTTGTCTTATGTTGTGTCTTGCAGATAGAATGGATCGATTCAACGATCACGACTTCCTCCCCCAATTGATATGTACAGAGAGCTGCCCTGTCTGTGGCAGACAAAACACCCCTTTTATACAAATAGAATAAAGAGGCAGGCAGCGCTGGATCAACTGTTGGAATTTGTGAAACCGCAGATCCCCACGGCAAACATCAACTATTTGAAGTGCAAAATTGGTGGCCTGAGGAGAACATATAATAGGGAGCGCAAGAAGGTCCAGGATTCCCAGAGATCAGGAGCAGCAGCAGATGACATTTATGTCCCCAGGCTGTGGTACTACGCCAGACTGCAATTTCTGTGAGACCAGACTGAAATTAGGCCATCACTATCAACCCTTCCTTCCACTCTTCCTTCCACGCTTCCTTACACCCCAGCCGAGGCTTCCAACGTCCAACCTGGGCCTTCCACCCAGGAAGAAGTGGAGGAGCCCAGCTTGAGTCAGATATAGCATTGTTCAACATATTTCTCCAAATTGTGTGTGATTGATGAATAATAAACTAAAACTATATACCATTTTCATACACAGGAAAGCTTCAGCTAGGAGGAGGCTGTGGAAAGTGGCAGCCAGGAGGTGGTGGGGGAAAGTGGCAGCCGGGAGGTGGCCAGGCCCAGTAGCCTGACCGAATCACAGGTTCCTCCACCCAGCCTTCCAACAAAAAGGACCAGGAAGGGGAGGAACATGCAGGAGCACCCCCAATATTCAAGAGGCCTATTGCCTGCATGGCTGCCAGAAAAATGCAGGAAATGGAGATGGGCCAACGCCTCATTTGTGAGGAAGTGATGTATCTGGCCCTAAATAAGGGGTTGAGGAGCGAACTCACACGCAAAACCCACCTATGTGAGTTGGACCATCCTCCTCCATCTCCTCCACCTCCTGCCACAACTCCAACACCAGAGCCACAGCCTGGATGCAAGCATGGAAGGAAGACAAGAGTGATGGCCTGGGTTCAGTCTGGTCTGACAAAAGACGCAGGCTGTGGTATGACCACAGCCTGGGGACATATATGTCATCTGCTGCTGTTCCTGATCTCTTGAGTCCTGGACCGGATTGTGCTCCCTATTGAATGGACTCCTCATGCTACCAATTTTGCCTGTGAAATAATTGATGTCTGCCCTGGGATACAAAGGCTTTGCCAATTTCACCAGTTTATCCAGTGTTGCCTTCCTCTTTATTTTTTTATATTCCCTAATAAATGTCTATTTTTTTTAACACAAATAATTGGCTATGTGTTTTAGTTCAAAAAGAACAGTTTGTTTGTGAGTAGGCAGGTACATTCCAAAAATACTATGTCAAATTAACAAGGGACACCAACACCAACCAATCTCCTTGAGGTTAAAAAATATAATATAATAATGGTGTTGTGGTAACAAAACGAAAAAAATATTATGGAGATCACTATAAAAAAAATGAAATCATTAGATCTTGATAAAAAAATTTAAAAAAAGTAGATCTGGAGATCTGGCAAAAAAAAATAATAAAGATTATTCATGAGATCACGAGAAATAATAAAGAAATCAGTTTGTCAGAACTCTGTGTGAATATCAGCAGCAAAACAACTTCATTATTCTAGCATTATAAAGAAGAAGAGAATGTGCTGCATTAAAAGAAAAACTTTGCAGCGTGACGATTGTGCTATCTCCATTACGAGTGCTAGTTTTACCAGACCGAGCGCTTCCGTCTCGTACTTGATTCAGAGCGTGCATGGAATTTTGTACGTCGGAATTGTCTGCACACGCTCGGAATTTAAGACAATGAATTTTGTTGTCGGAAAATTTGAGAACCAACCCTCAAATTTTGTTTGTCGGAAATTCCGACAAAAAAGTCCGATGGAGCCTACACACGGTCGGAATTTCCGACAACAAGCTGACATTGAACATTTGTTGTTGGAAATTCCGACCGTGTGTACGCGGCAAAAAGACTGGGCTGATGGTTGAATGGAACCATGCAATAGGGTGGGAAGTCAGACAAGCAAAGAGACCTCTCATCAGAGAGGACCTAGCTGGGAACTGGGAACCTTCTCCCTGGGAGGTTGTGAAGTGTCCAGAGACCCAGAAGAGGGAGATCTAGGTCTGATAAGACACTAACATTGCACAGGTAATCTGTTGTCCGCTGGGAACTGTTTTGCTTCCTTCAACAGCACTGACTTTGCTGGCCAACAGGGTTTTTTTTTTTCATTATTCTATGGCCAGTGTGTTGAAACAGAGACAGTAATAGCAAATTAACCTCTTCGTGCCTAAGACTTTTTCTGACACTTGTTGCTTACAAGTTAAAATCAGTATTTTTTACTAGAAAATTACCCCCAAACATTATATATATATATATATATATATATATTAGCAGAGACCCTAGAGGATAAAATGGTGATCGTTGCAATATTTTATGTCACATTGTATTTGCGCAGCAGTCTTTCATATGGAAGAAATACACTTTCACACTTTTATGAATAATAAAAAAAAAAACAGTAAAGTTAGCCCAATTTTTTTATAATCTAAATAGATACCTAACATGTCATGCTTTAAAACTGCACACACTCGAGGAATGGCGGCAAACTACGGTACTTAAAAATCTCCATAGGTGTTGTTTTAAAAAATTCCACAGGTTACCAGTTTAGAGTCACAGAAGAGGTCTTGTGCTAGAATTATTGCTCTCACTCTAACTATCATGGCGATGCCTCACATGTGTGGTTTCAACACTGTTAACATTTGCACACGCAACTTACGTATGCTTTTCGCTTCTGCGTGCAAGCACGGAGAGGGATGGGGCGCTTTAAAAAAAAATCTTATTTATTTTATTTTTTTATTTTTACACTGTCCCTATAAATATTTTTTTTATCACTTTTATTGCTGTCACAAGGACTATAAACATCCCTTGTGACAGTAATAGGCAGTGACAGGTACTCTTTATGGAGGGATCTGGGGTCTATAAGACCCTAAATCCCTGCTTTGCACTTTAAAGCAAAAAAATGCCCAAGTTTTTGTTTTGAATAATGTAATTTTTTAAAATTTGGTGCCTTTAAAGCTTTAGTAACCCGGAAGTTATGTCATTACATCGCTTCTGGGTAACTAGATTCGAGACCCGATCAAAGCCAATTCCAGCTTTGTTCAGGTCTCCGGCCAGCTGGCGGAGGGACGGGAGAGCCCAGGCAAGCCGCGGAAGGTGGCGGGAGAGGGGGGACATCCTCTTCTGCTGCTTGTAATAACAGCCAAGCGGCTGCTTAGCCACATTGGTTGTTATTACAAAAAAGCCGACCGTCAGCTGCAGGCATCACCCCAGTACAACCCCTTGAAGCCGAAGCCACATATTTGAGTTACGTCGGCATGAAGAGATTAAGTTCTGTTTATTACTGATAGCATACTGCAGGTGCTTAACCATATCGCACAGAGTAACATCATTATCTTGTTATCTAACATTAACATTATTTTTTGTTTGTATAAGTACACTTGATAGTCCTTCTTTTAGGCTATACTTGGCCTAATAAAGTCTTTGAAATACCTCAAGGTGTGTTAGTAAGTGCTGGGTCAGCAGTGTGTGCCATCTTCAGGTAGGCAGAGAAATCACAAAACAATTAATCTTCTCTTCTGGTGGTAACGCTGCACCAAAATATATTAAGATCAGGGTTTGTTATATGCTGATAAGCAGCGGAGGAGATTCAAGGTGTTTTTTCTGTAATTGTCCTTTTATTGTGAGTGGGATAATTATCCTTGATTTTGATTTTGTTTAAAAACTGTTTTAATACTGTTATGTTGACATACTGTATATATTAAAAAATTAATGGATTTTATTACATAGAAAAATGTCTTCATTCCTAAGAGTCCCTGGTACTTAAAAAAATAATTTTCCTTCTATTTTTGTGTACACATATAATATAATATGTGTTATATTTTTATTTTTTCCCAAAAAATGTAAAACAAAAAAAAAGTGTGTAATAGGTTATTTTACAATGATAAATAATATATCTATGCCATGGTATTCAAACTTTGTAACATGAAGACCTTAATGAAAGATTTCTGAGACTTTGTGTAAAGTCTTAAATTATTGCAAGTTCTCTCAGCTGAAGACAAGCAAATCTTGGAATACAATTCAAGTAACACTGTACCTGTGATTGTTGGGACACAGTAGATGATTCTGTCCTCTCAGGCCTTAAAATTGTTGTTAAGTCATATACAGTATCTCACAAAAGTGAGTACACCCGTCACATTTTTTGTAAATATTTTATTATATCTTTTGATGTGACAACACTGAAGAAATGACACTTAGCTACAATGTAAAGTAGTGTACAGCTTGTATAACAGTGTAAATTTGCTGTCCCCTCAAAATAACTGAACACACAGCGATTAATGTCTAAACTGCTGGCAACAAATGTGAGTATACCCCTAAGTGAAAATGTCCAAATTGGGCCCAATTAGGTATTTTCCCTCCCCAATGTCATGTGACCCGTTAGTGTTACAAGGTCTCAGGTGTGAATGGGGAGCAGATGTGTTCAATTTGGTGTTATCGCTCTCACTCTCTCATACTGGTCACTTGAAGTTAAATATGGCTCCTCATGGCAAAGAACTGTCTGAGGATCTGAAAAAAGAATTGTTGCTATACATAAAGATGGCCTAGGCTATAAGAAGATTGCCAAGACCCTGAAACTGAGCTGCAGCACGGTGGCCAAAACCATTCAGCGGTTTAACAGGACAGGTTCCACTCAGAACAGGCCTTGCCATGGTCGACCAAAGAAGTTGAGTGCACATGCTCAGTGTCATATAGAGATGGTTGTCTTTGGGAAATAGACATATGAGTGCTCCCAGCATTGCTGCAGAGGTTGAAGGGGTGGGGGGGTCAGCCTGTCAGTGCTGTCAGACCATATGCCGCACACTGCATCGAATTGCTCTGCATGGCTGTCATCCCAGAAGGAAGCCTCTTCTAAAGATGCACAAGAAAGCAGTTTGCTGAAGACAAGCAGACTAAGGACATGGATTACTGGAACCATGTACTGTGGTCTGATGAGATCAAGATAAACTTATTTGGTTCAGATGGTGTCAAGCGTGTGAGGCAGCAACCAGGTGAGGATTACAAAGACAAGTGTGTCTAGCCTACAAGCATGGTGGTGGGAGTGTCATGGTTTGGGGCTGCATGAGTGCTGCCAGCACTGGGGAGCTACAGTTCATTGAGGGAACCATGAATGCCAACATGTACTGTGACATACTGAAGCAGAGCATGATCCCCTCCCTTTGGAGACTGGGCCGCAGTGCAGTATTCCAACATGATGACGACCACTGCCTTGCTAAATAAGCTGTTAATAAAGGTGATGGACTGGCCAAGCATGTCTCCAAACCTAAACCCTATTGAGCATCTGTGGGGAATCCTCAAACGGAAGGTGGAGGAGCACAATGTCTCTAACATCCACCAGCTCCGTGATGTCATCATGGAGGAGTGGAAGAGGACTCCAGTGACAACCTGTGAAACTCTGGTGAACTCCATGCTCAAGAGGGTTAAGGCAGTGCTGGAAAATAATGGTGACCACACAAAATATTGACACTTTGGGCCCAATTTTGACATTTTCACTTAGGGGTGTACTCACTTTTGTTGCCAGTGGTTTAGACATTAATGGCTGTGTGTTGAGTTATTTTGAGGGGACAGAAAATGTACATTGTTATACAAGCTCACATTGTAGCAAAGTGTCATTTCTTCAGTGTTGTCACATGAAAAGATATAATGAAATATTTACAAAAATGTGACGGGTGTATTCACTTTTGTGAGATACTGTATATAAAACACTGGCATCCCCTCTGTTTTATGAAGATATAAAGCACAGTATGTCAGTTTTTTTAAATTGTAATCCTACATACCTTCTTGCACAGCTCCACTGTGTGGTCACGTGATCCCCCACTGCTCTCCTTCCCTGATCTAAGGAGAGCAGCAGGAGGGGCTGAGGTTTTCCTCTGATTTATGCAGCCAGCAGAGAGAGGTCACGTGACACGTTTGCAAGAAGGCATTTAGGATTATAATTTAAAAAACTGACATAGTGTGCTTTATATCTTCATAAAACAGAGGGGATGCAAGTGTTTTATATATGTTACTTTACAGGAATAGAGGTGGGAGGGGAGGAGCGGGGAGGAGATCGGCTCTTGTTACACAGACTACTGAGCTGACAGGCAGGGAGGGAGGGGGAAAGGGGGAGAGGGAGAGACTGATGACACAGCATGATGACAAAGGGATGTACACTGACCATGGTACCATGGTTTAGCAGCTATGATTACCATGATTGGTAC
This sequence comes from Aquarana catesbeiana, assembly GCF_042186555.1. Lineage (NCBI taxonomy): Eukaryota > Metazoa > Chordata > Amphibia > Anura > Ranidae > Aquarana > Aquarana catesbeiana. The sequence goes on along the minus strand of NC_133325.1, from coordinate 361,607,375 downwards.
ACGTAGGGGAAAACAGGAACAGGCAGAATCAACCAGGTATTTTACAGCATAGAAAGGGACAAATTACACTAGCACTATGCTATAGATCATGCTTTAAAGGAACGGGAACTTTTTTTAGGGTTACAACCACTTTAACCACTTCAGCCGCAAAAGGATTTACCCCCTTAATGACCAGGCCATTTTTTGCGATACGGCACTATGTCGCTTTAACTGACAATTGCGCAGTCCTGTGACATTGTTACCAAAACAAAATTGATGTCCTTTTTTTCCCACAAATAGAGCTTTCTTTTGATGGTATTTCATCACCTCTATGGTTTTTATTTTTTGCGCTATAAACAAAAAAAAGCTACAGTTTTGAAAAAAAAAACAATATTTTTTACTTCTTGCTATAATAAATATCCCCAATTAAAAAAAAAAAAATTCTTCATCAGTTTAGGCCAATATGTGTTCTTCTACATATTTTTGGTAAAAAAATCGCAATAAGCGTATATTGGTTTGCGCAATAGTTATAGCGTCTACAAAATGGGATAAATTTATGGTATTTTAATTTTTGTTTAGTTTTTTTAATAGTAATGGCAGATAGATCAGACACTTTTGACACTTTTTTTGGACCAGTGACATTATTACAGTGATCAGAGCTAAAAATAGCCACTGATCACTGTATAAATGACATTGGCAAGAAAGGGGTTAACACTAGGGGGCGATCAAGGGGTGAAGTGTGTCCTAGGGAGGTGTTTCTAACTGTGGGGAGAGGGGATCGACTGGGAGTAGAGAGAGATCGCTGTTCCTGATCACTAGGAATAGACAATCTCTCTCTACTCCCCTGTCAGAACGGGGATCTGCTTTGTTTACACTGGCAGATGCCCGTTCTGCCTCTCTGTGGAGCTATCATGGGTGGCTGGCGGACATCGTGGCCACTGGCTAAGCACATCGCCTGCTATTGAACGAACTGCCGTACCAGTATGGGGATTTGCTCATTAGAGACGTTGTGCCGCAGTATATCTGTGGCGGTTGGTCAGCAAATGGTTAATTGACAGGTAAGAGGGTCAATTTGTCTAACAAATGTGTTTATCTTTTTTAACCTTTAAATGATTCCTATGAATGTTCATACTTACTGTAATGTTCTTTTCCTGGCCCATCCTCACGTTAGCACACAAGGGGTTAAGACCTCTTCTGGAGCCCTAGAGGACCACCTGTTACTAGCTAAATAAAAGACAGCCCCTCCCCCAACTAAAGTGTTCGATAACCTAGCCTGCGACAGGCCACTAGGGAGAGAGTCCTGTGCTAACGTGAGGATGGGCCAGGAAATGAAAATTACAGTAAAGCTATGTACACATGAATGTTGTCGGAAATTCCGAACTTCAAGAACGCGGTGAAGTACAACACGTACGACGAGCCAAGAAAAATTAAGTTCAATAGCCAGTGCGGCTCTTCTGCTTGATTCCGAGCATGCGTGGACCTTTGTGCGTCGGAATTGTGTACACACGCTCGAAATTTCCGACAACAAGTCTTGTTGTCGGAAAATTTGAGAACCTGCTCTCAAACATTTGTTGGCGGAAATTCCCACAACAAATGTTCTATGGAGCATACACACGGTCAGACTTTCCGACAACAAGCTCACAACCAACATTTGTTGTTGGAAAATCCTATCGTTTGTACGGCCCATCAGTATTTGATAACAATTTTCCGTTTTCCTGGTCCACCTCACGTCAGCACACAACGGGATATACAACAGCTGAATAAATGGGTAAGAGAGAATAAAGAGACATTAACAATTAACCCCCCTAGCGGTATTCCCGAGTCTGGCTCGGGGTAGATTTTCAATGCCAAAAGCGGTATCCCCGAGCCAGACTCGGGATCGCATCGCAGGATCCAGGAAGAGTTTACTTACCTTGTCCCCTGGATCCTGCGATGTCTCCCCGCTGTGATCGGCGAGCCGCTGTGTCTCGCTCGATTCACAGTGCCGAGCTCCATGCCCTGCGAGCGTTGCGACACACGGGGACGGAGTTCAGCGGCAAATTCAAAAAGTGAAACACACAGTATAGATACAGTATACTGTAATCTTGCAGATTACAGTAGTGTATCAAATAATTACACATCCCCTTTGTCCCTAGTGGTCTGTCCAGTGTCCTGCATGCAGTTTTATATTATAAATACTGTTCTTTCTGCCAGGAAACTGGAGATTGTCCGTAGCAACCAAAACTGTCCCTTTACATCAAAAGTGGCTTTAGAGCAACTAGAAAACAGCGATAATAAATTAGAATCACTCGCAGAATTGAGAGATAGTGATTTGTGGGAAAATCCATCACCAAACACTAAAAGTAACGAAAGTGACAATTCTGCAACTGAGCAAATTTCAGTGTTTTTGATTTGATTACATTATTGAATAATTGTTATTATTATTATATTATTATTTGTTATAATTATTTATAGTTATTTATTGTATTATAATTTTTTATTTCGTTTTTCAAAATTTATCATACCCGGGATGTCTACTAGACTATGGTTTGGACAGATTTAAGTGAGTTATTCCTAAGAATTACAGGCCTACAATATAAAATGCCAAATTTCTGTGCAAAATAATGGTACCGCTTTCAGCACCTAAAATCTGAAATACTCATACCGCCAGGGAGGTTAAGGAAAAGATGCTAAAGTCAACAATAATTGATCTCTCTTGTCCCAAACTTGCTGACCACACATCTAGGTTTTATGATTAAATGAAGGCCGCACAAGAACTTCAAGCTAGCCATCTTACATATATCTTCCAAGCAATCCTGGCATAGCTGCCCCAAAGACTGCCACTCCTCTAGTCAAATACGCTTGCAACGGTTTAAGAGCAGAAAGGCCTACTTCCTGCATGCCAATCTAATTACGCTGGTAACTCAATAGTGGATGACTCTTGAGGACCTGATGGCTAAATGAAAACATTGTCCACTTTCCTCTTTTGACCAAGTACACTGTTAGTAACATGACCATGTTTAAGGAACTGATGTCTTCCTGCTGTGCACTCAGTGACTCTGGTGTGAAAACTCGGAGGGACTACTTCCCAGTTTTGCTGGAAACTGGATACTACTTTAAAATTGAACTTTGGAGATAGATGTAGTATCCCTATTTCTGGTACAAAAAAGAAAAGAAACCAAAGGGCCCTTGCAGGAAAGTGTTGCAATCTTCAACCTCCTTCTATCTGAACTAGTTGCCGTCAGAAGAACGAGTTTTACCGTTAGGTACTTCAATGGAAATGAAACCATAGGGGCAAAGGGTGCTTTCAGATCCAAGCCACAGAGGGAACAAGGATCTCCTTCAAGGTCATATATAGATTGTCGACTGCAAGGAGCATCTGGTCACTGGCTTTTCCACCCATCTGCAGCCTGTGAATGATAAGGTAGAGTTCTGTACCTTAAATGGAGTATGCCAGACCAACCTCTAGCACTGACTGTAAACTGTCCAGGATATTGGCTAGAGCAGGGAACACAGGATAGAAAGCTTTTGCTGAGCAAGCAAAAAAAAAACTTCTTTCATATCATCTCATGCTTTCATATCCTCTCAGCGTTCATGAATGATCTTCTGGTCACCAAGGTCTGAACAACCTTGGATGAGAATCCCTGCACCTCTAGTCTAGCCTATTACATAGCCAGGCTATTAAAAGTGGACTCATTTGATTGGGGCTCTGTCCCTGACCTTGCCATAAAAGATTTAATTTGACCAGAAATGGGTTTGGTGGCGCTGATGACATCTGGGGGAGCAGTGAAAGCCAAGGCCTTCTCAGTAGGTGGAAAGGACCTGTATGGCACAGACTTGTTCTGTCCAAATTTTCAGAAGCACCTTTACATTCAAGGAAACTGGAGAGGGACAAAGATCAAACAGAAAATTCCATGGCACTGTGAACCTATCTTGTATGATGAAGTCTGCATTGGTATCCTGTTGCAAATACCAGAAGCTGCCAGTTCAGTGGAGTCTCCCTGAGAACTACTGCTGGAAAGCCCCATAGGGCCAATATTGGTTTGAGGCACTTGTTGAAAAATATTCTGCCTAACCGAACCAATAGTTGATTTTGCTTTCCTGGCAATTAGACCAACCTGAACTGGCTGTAAGTGGTTCTCTGCCCAACGAAAAGTTTATTTGCAAGATGTAACAGGAAAAGGATTTTGGTGTCCTCTAGTCAGGCAATGTAGGGTACTACTGTCTTGTTGTCAATCAACTTTACTCAGGCCCCCTTGAAGAAGATCCTGAAAGGCTTGCAATGCTAGAAAAGGCTTCCTTCCATTCAAGAAAATTGGGGAGTCTGCATTCTGCGCTCCAATAGCCTTGCACCTGTTTTTTAACCGCTTGCCGACCAGCGCAGGCCGATTTCTGTCAGCATAATGGTACTGTTGGGCAAAAGGGTGTACAGGTACGTCCCCTTTAAAAAGTGGTTCTGCGGGTGCGTGCGTGCCGCCGGCAGTGCGCGTCCGCCCCGGCCTTCCGTGACCATGACCGCTGGTCCTGCAGACTCGATGTCTGCTGGGTGCCTGCGATTGCGTCACGGAGAGGTAGAACGGGGAGATGCTTTTGTAAACGAAGCATTTCCCCATTCTGCCTAGTGACAGGACAGAGATCACTGCTCTCTGTCATCGAGAGCAGTGATCGCTGTCATATGAGGTGTAGCCCCTCCCCCCACAGTTAGAATCACTCCCTAGGACACACTTAAGTCCTTCACCGTCCCCTAGTGGTTAAAACCTTCAATGCCAGTGTCAGTTACACAGTAATCAATGCATTTTTATAGCACTGATCGCTGTATAAATGACAATGGTCCCAAAATAGTGTCAAAAGTGTCCGATCTGTCCGCCATAATGTCGCAGTCCTGATAAAAATCGCAGATCGCCGCTTTACTAATAAAATTACTAATAACATTTTTTTTTTTCTAAATGCCATAAAACTATCCCCTATTTTGTAGATGCTATAAATTTTGCGCAAACCAATCAATATATGCTTATTGCAATTTTTTTACCAAAAGTATGTAGAAGAATACATATCGGCCTAAACTGAGGAAAAAAAATTTTTTTTATATATATTTTTGGGGGATATTTATTATAGCAAAAAGTAAAAAATATTGCGTTTTTTTCAAAATTGTCACTCTTTTTTGTTTTTAGCGCAAAAAATAAAAACCGCAGAGGCGATCAAATACCACCAAAAGAAAGCTCTATTTGTGGGAAAAAAAGGACGTCAATTTTGTTTGGGTACAACTTCGTACGACCGCGCAATTGTCAGTTAAAGCGACGCAGTGCCGAATCACAAAAAGTGCTCTGGTCAGGAAGGGGGTAAATTCTTCCGGGGCTGAAGCGGTTAAGATTGTGGACTCCCCAGTCCCAAAGACTTGCACCTGGCTTCAGAATCATACCATCTCCTGGGCTGAGAGGCATGCCTCAAAAGAAGCACAGTGGCGATATCCAAAATTCCAGTTCTTGCTGAATTTGGATAGTCACAAAGATTTTCTGATCCATAGACAGCCCAGCTCATAGACTAAAGAAGTCAAATTAAAACGCCCTTATGTGCCACCTGGCCCAGGGTACCACCACTGCCAACAAGATCTTCAAAAGATTCCTGGGGCTGTGCCAATTCTGTAAAAGGCATACACCTGAACTGGAAGTGACATCTGGCCACTGCAACTCACAAGCCTCTGGTGCTCAGCATTGATCGATACATGGAAATATGAGTCAGCAGGTTGATTGTCACTAACCAGTTACCATCGCGTGCTGCCCATCTCCCCACATCCTGTGACATCATTCACAGCTGCTCTCAGGCTCACAATAAAGCCAGTAGAGCAGTGCGTCAAGCTGCATATAAAAGACAGGAAAAAACCCCAAGGGAGAGGCAATGATGACATTGCAGAACTTTTATAATACCACACCTGTAAAATGTTGATGCTGTTTAACTACTTCCGGACCGCCGCACGCCGATGTACGTCCAAACTTTAATGGTGGATATCGTTGTTATGGCAGCAGCTAGCTGCCATAACCCCGGTATCCCCGTTTTCGTGCAGCGGCCGGCTTTCTGATAAAAGTGGCCCCTGCGGCGGATTCACCGCAAGATCACTTTTATCGGTGGCGGGCGAGAGCCCCCCCCTCCCGCCGCGATCCGGTGTCCTCCGCCGCTTACCAGAGCCGTCGTGTCCTTCTTTCTTCTGTGCCTGGAGATGAGTGAGGCTAAGATGGCGCCCACTCGTCTCCATGACACTGCTGGGTGGAAGCGACGTAAAAAACGTCACTTACGCCCACGCCTCTTAAAGGCATATTTTTTTCAATGTCATTTTTTAAATGACTTTTTTTTTATTGCATTTTAGTGTAAATATGAGATCTGAAGTCTTTTTGACCCCAGATCTCATATTTAAGAGGTCCTGTCATGCTTTTTTCTATTACAAGGGATGTTTACATTCCTTGTAATAGAAATAAAAGTGACACCATTTTTTTTTAAAACCATGTAAAAATAAATAAAATAATGTAAAATAAATAATAAAAATTAAAAAAAAAATTTAAACCCCCCCCGTCCTGACGAGCTCACGCGCAGAAGCAAACGCATACGCGAGTAGCGCCCGCATATGAAAACGGTGGTCAAACCACACATGTGAGGTATTGCCGTGACCGGTAGAGCAAGAGCAATAATTCTAGCCCTAGACCTCCTCTGTAACGCAAAACCTGCAACCTGTAGAATTTTTTAAACGTCGCCTATGGAGATTTTTGAGGGTAAAAGTTTGACGCCATTCCACGAGCGGGCGTAATTTTGAAGCGTGACATGTTGGGTATCAATTTACTTGGTGTAACATTATATTTCACAATATAAAAAAATTGGGCTAACTATACTGTTGTCTAATTTTTTTATTCAAAAAAGTGAAATTTTTCCAAAAAAAGTGCGCTTATAAGACCGCTGCGCAAATATGGTGCAAAAAAAGTATTGCAACAACCGCCATTTTATTCTCTATGGTGTTAGAAAAAAAACATATATAATGTTTGGGGGTTCTAAGTAATTTTCTTGCAAAAAAACCCTGTTTTAAACACCTAAAATCCAAAACGAGGCTGGTCCTTAAGTCGTTAAGCATTATTTTTCCCAAAGCCCGGCACACAGGGAACACAGTTTTTAGGAGGGTTTACCATTGAACATTTAGGGTCTTCCAACTCCATGAGAGGCTAAACATAGAGGGGTAGGTTCAGCAGGGGGGGATATACCTGCAGTAACCAAAGTACTTACCACAGTCAATCAACAGGTGGCCTGGAGCATGACCAAGAAAAAAAAGAACACTTTAGTTGGGGGAGGGCTGTCTTTTATTTAGCTAGGAACAGGTGGTCCTGTGGAGCTCCAGAGGAGGTGTTAACCCATTCTGTGCTGACGTGAGTTGTCCCAGAAATAGTTTTTTCTTTTCCTTCTCCCAGTAAAATGGTGAGACCAACATTTAGAATTTGGAAACATTTCCACAGTGCAATTTCTGCTGAGAGCAAAGCTACAATTTGCAAATATTGTAAGAAGAAATATTCTTTTCCCAACACTACAAGGATGACAAAACACATCCAGGCATGCCAGAGGTGCCCTAATGACATGAATTATTACTTTATGGAATTGAATGATGAAGACCAGTGCAAGTAGCTTTTCCCTCCAGAGTTCTCGTTGCAGAAACACTCTTTCTACTGCTTCTGGATCATCACAGAGTGTTTCTTCAACAGCAGAATCTTCATGTAAGAAAGTGTCACAAACCACCACCTCCCAAAAATACACAATACAGAATCAGGAGAACATTCATCAAGTTCTTCATATAGCAATATATGCTTCTGCATCAGCATTGTTATCAACTGAAAATACATGTTGGCTGGAGGATTTAAAATTATTATGAGGGAAAGGGGGCTGGTTACCTGTTATGTATAGGTGAAATCTTTTTACATGTGCAGTCCTTGTTATTCAATTTTTAATAAACTAAACTTGCTTTTTAAAATGTTGTTTTTTATTTACTGAATAAGCTGTACATTCATTGTAAGCATAATACTTTTATATATACTGCATTTCACCTTCCCAGTGAAATGACTGCATTTGTAAAATTACTCCACACTGAATTTTTTTGAGGCTTTATTTTGGAACATTGTGTGTTGAGTACATTGTAAAAAAGACAATGATGTCAAATTTACAGTTAGTATGGGATGGCCTTATGTCTAGAATACAGCAGGAGACTACTGGTCCTGAGAATAATCATGATATGGATACGTTTTGTCATAAAGCTAAACAGCTATTCACAAAGAAACCAAATGTGTTTTTGCATATGATATATTTTGAAAATTATACTGAATGGAAATGCATTGCATTTGGCCTTCACATTCAGATTTTCCCTACCATTCCCTATACTAGTACTGAATATATGTTGCAATTTACTAAACAGCAGACTAGAAAACATTTTCTGTATCTCCTTTAACTTAGTTAAAAAAACAGAGATGAATAGTAGAACACCAGGCAGATAGATCTTTTTTACAGTAAATAATAATAGGTCTTGACAAATACTGAATGATGGACATGCCTTTCTTTGGTTCAGAATGATTAGATCCCATGGCTAGCTTCATTTTCTTGGGCAACATTAGTGTAAACATTAAACAGTATGAATTGAAACCATAAATAGGTGGATCCACACATCCTTATGGATGTTTGTAATCCACAATCCACTTATCATTAAGAGATACCATCAGGCGATGTCCACAGTTGTTATCTAATTTAAAAATAAAAGGCAAACAGAAGATTTTTATGGTGACATGATGACAAGCACAGGAGTTATAAGGATTCACATCTTACTTATTACCTGTTATCATACCATGCAGGCTAAGTTCCCATAGAACAAACAAATGGCCACTGCCCCCACCTATAACTGGCTTTTGAGGCAAGGAGCACATAAACACCAGTTATACGTGGCGGCAGTGGCCATTTGTACTCTTGGAATATTGGTCAGGGGAATCACTGGACAGCTTTGCTGCCATTGTGCTATATTCTGGGTGTCCAGTGTGCCCCTGTGCCTTTAATGAGGGGTGGGCTCCCTCCTGCCTCATCTGCCCTCTGCCTCTCCAATTACAATGCATGTGCTTCCACTGTGGGGGCTCTCAAAATTTAGAGTTAGAACTGCAGATAATACTGGGGTGCCATGAAGTGACTCTGCGGCTTCCGCATCTATTTGCAAATGTGTGCAAACGAAACACCTGTTTTTACTGCATACTGTTAGATAGGATAATTCAGTTGGTTGCAGACTGATCGGTAAGTTGAGCTGGGAACTTTCTTTGGTTATGTTCAAGTTCTCATAGGGAATGTTACAGGACGTGAAAGTTATAATAAGTCCACCAATGTTTTTAAAGTGATTGTAAACCCTTACATTATATGCAGTGAAGTGATACAGTGACAGAGATTAAACAAATCCTCCTACATAAGTTGTACCTGTTTATTTGCAGTCTTCTCCTCTGTACAGCTGTTCAAAGTCATACATTTATACAGCTTGTTTGAGCTTTTAGAAAGCAAGGGGCGGGGAGCTGAATTTACACTGAGCAGAGATCAGTGAGAAGAGCACTGAGAGCTGATTGGAGGGAAGGGACACGCACAGCACACAGGAACAGAGGTCTGAGGCTATCAATCACAGGCTGTGTGTCCTGGAGATCCCTCCCCATCACCTTTTTACCTCTTGGTGTCAGGAAAACCTGTCAGATGTGACAGAAATGACACTTAGTGCTCTGGATTGGGTAATAGGATAATATGCTTTGTTCATATTTCATGTCTGAAGCTTACATTCATTTCAAGGTAACAACTGTTGGCCGATAACACCAAATCTTGTCATTACAGCTTGCTTGTGTACATTGGCATGCAGTTATGCTTTGAAAGCAGTCATTTAACACACCAAAAACCCGCTAAGAAATCATTTTTAATTTTTATTAGAGTAACTCATATTTAAAAAATATAGTCCATGCTAGGAGGGTTGACGCGGTCTACCTGGCCAGTAACGCACTCCTTTATTCACTCTAGTATTGGACAACCTGCCACCCATGTCGATAGTGGAGAATGGGTTACTGCTATCCATTTATCCTCCTTTTGTAAGAGACTGTTTACTTCCACCTGTATACACCGCCCTCTGACTGAATATGAGCGTCCAGTTCCGAGACCCCCAGACATCTACTCTCCTCGATTTATAAATGACTCCACCACACAAGTCTACGATTTCTTGTTATGCTCAAGAAAAACGTGATAAAATCCTCTCTAGATGGTACAGGGACCCCTTATCGCTACATAGGATTTTTCCAGAGATGTCAGCCTCCTGTTGGTGATGTGGCTCGACAGAAGGAAATTATTTACATATTTGGTGTGAGTGCAGTGGGATGCTCCCCTTTTGGTCCAAAGTCTTTGCCATTTATAATAAAATCTATCAGGATTCCCTGATGCCAACCCCAGAAATAGCACTTCCGTCAATACTTCCAGGATCGATATCGTCTCAGAAACTATGCCTGCTACGCTTTTTCCTTTCTGCAGCGAGACAATTAATCCCTCTTTTTTGGAAAACCGACCCCGCCACTTTTACTGTGGGTCTCTACCTTCAACGATATTATGCGAATGGAGGAGCTGCTATCTCTGGATAATGATACCATCGAGAAGTTCAAAATCCTATGGTGTATGTGGCTTGACTTCTCCACCTCTTCTGCTCTTAAAAACATTTTATGACTAAACCATTAGTATACTCACCTAATAATTATTAATTATCCCCCCCCCCCCCCCCATTGTCTGGCCTTGAGCATGTCTGAATTCTTTCTTTCCTACTATTTCTTAGGCCTCCCTAGGCCTTAACTCCATCCACCCTCCCTCCCTTTAACCTTGCATAGATCACACACTCTACCTGCTTTATGGTTTTACCACTTAATATAAATATCAGTGACATGGCAGCCTTTTCTCTCTGTGATGTTTACTTGAAAGCCTTTATCATTGTTCACTCAAATATAGTGGATTTAACCTTACAGCAGTATTAAACCCAAAAACAAAAATTTGAATATATTGCAGCCTACCAAGCCTTAAATGTGACGGCTGAATTAGTTTTCCCTTTTAGACTTTTATGCCTTTATTTTCACCTAGTAATCCTGCCTTAACCTCTTCCTGACCGCCCCACACAGATACACTGCGGCAGGGCGGCCTCTCTGTGCCAGATCATGTAATAGGTATGTGATCTGGCACGTCTAGGGCGCGCACACATGCCACCAGCGACCCACTCCCGCTGTGATTGGACTTAACGGGAGCCAGTCAGCGGGTCTGGCAGACCTGTAGTCTGCTAGGACCCGTTAATCATTCAGGAGACAAGCAAAACTGCAGTCTGCCTATGTAAACAGGGCAAACTGTTGTTCTGTGACAAGGGAAGGCAGTGATCCTGTGTTTCTGCAGGAACATGGATCTCTGGCATTCCATAGTACAAGCACACCCCACACAGTTAGCAAGCACTCTCAGGGAACACAGTTAACCCCTTGATCACCCCTGATGTTAACCCCTTCCCTGACAGTGTCATTAGTAAAGTGACAGTGCATATATTTTAGCACTGATCACTGTATTAGTGTCACTGATCCCCCAAAAAGTGTCAGTTAGGTGTCCGATTTGTCCGCCACAATATCTCAGTCCCGCTGTAAGTTGCTATACGCTGCCATTACTAGTGAAAAATAAATAAAAATAAATAAATAAAAAAATCCCATAGTATGTAGACGCTATAACTTTTGTGCAAACCAATCAATATACACTTACTGGGATTTGTTTTACCAAAAATATGTAGCAGAATACATATTGGCCTAAATTGATGCATAAATTAGATATTTTACATTTTTTTATTGGGTATGTTTTATAGCAGAAAGGAAAAAATATTGTTTTTTTTTTTTTCAAAATTGTCGGTCTTTTTTTGTTTCTAGCGCAAAAAATACATGTAGCTAGGGGCAGATGCAGATGTCAAAACAAAGGCCTGCATGCAGTATGGCTACCAGCGCCCATCTCAATGAAGCCTTATGCCCCGTACACACGGTCGGATTTTCCAACGGAAAATGTGTGATAAGACCTTGTTGTCGGAAATTCCGACCGTGTGTAGGCTCCATCACACATTTTCCATCGGATTTTCCGACACACAAAGTTTGAGAGCAGGATATAAAATTTTCCGACAACAAAATCCGTTGTCGGAAATTCCGATCGTGTGTACACAAATCCGACGGACAAAGTGCCACGCATGCTCAGAATAAATAAAGAGACGAAAGCTAATGGCTACTGCCCCGTTTATAGTCCCGACGTACATGTTTTACATAACCGCGTTTAGAACGATCGGATTTTCCGACAACTTTGTGTGACCGTGTGTATGCAAGACAAGTTTGAGCCAACATCCGTCGGAAAAAATCCTAGGATTTTGTTGTCGGAATGTCCGAAAAAAGTCCGACCGTGTGTACGGGGCATAAGAATGTATCAACTTTGAATGGAGAAGCAATGGAGAAACGTTTAGACAGCATTGCCTGTCAATCTAGGGAGAGGGTTTGTGTTGGATACACTAACAGATTTCACAAGGAATTGACTAAAAAATTAAAGCCAAACACCAGCTAACACTTTTTAAAGGGGTTGTAAAGGCAGAAGGTTTTTTATCTTAATACATTCTATGCATTAAGATAAAAAACCTTTTGTGTACAGCAGCCCCCCAATATTCACCTGAGGCCCATCTAGATACAGTGATGTTACACGAGAGACTCGGCCGTCTGGGACTCCCCTCCTCATTGGCTGAGACAGCAGTGCAGTGCCATTGGCTCCCGCTGCTGTCAATCAAAGTCAGTGAGCCAATGAGGAGAGAAAGGAGGCAGAGCCGGGAGGCGGCTCTGTGTCTGAATGGACACAGAGAGCTGTGGCTCGGCTCGGGGGCCCCCATAGTAAGCTGCTTGCTGTGGTGGCACTCAACAGGAGGGAGGGGCCAGGAGAAGCGAAGAGGGACCCGAGAAGAGAAGAATCGGGGCTGCTCTGTGCAAAACCACTGCACAGGGCAGGTAAGTGTAACATGCTTGTTATTTTTAATGAAAAAAAGAGAGACTTTAGTAGCACTTTAAGCCATTATAGCAACTGTTTTTTTTCCTTTTGGAATAAATAAATAAATAAAAGCTTACCATTGTAAGCACCTTTGTCCATGTTAAATGGTTTGTCTCAACCCTCTACATGCCACTTTTTCTGGGTAGCTTGGTAAAAAGGAAGTTGAAAAATAACAGTTTTACAGACTGGATCAACAAGTGAAAATAAAGGGGAAAAAAACTAACGTAGCCACACATCTAAGGATTGGTAAGCTGCAATATATACCATTTTAGTTTTAGGATTTATAACCACTTTAAAGCTGAAGTGTAAATTTGAACTGTATAGAAAATTTATATTGGTCCAGCTTGAACCATTGTAAATGCATATCCCATATTCAGGTATGCATATCTAATACCTGAATGATTCCTGTGGAAGCTGCAAACTTCTGCAGTAGTTAGGGCTACTACAATGATAGCATCAGTTATCCATGGCCAATGTCTTCATAGTAACCACAAGGGGTCACTTACTAGGCACACAACACCTTGATTTTTTTAAAATAAATACAGGGTGTTATCTGAATGTATGGGGTGGAGATTGTGTCTTCCCTGCCCTGCCTCTTCGCCTTCTCCAATTAGAGAATGCCTTGTATACATTGAAAAAATATAAGATGTTCTGTGAATGGCAGAAGTACCAAGTGGCAACTCCTACAGTGATTTGCAGTTTCCATAGGGATCTCTCAGGTATGAGTAATGCATACTTACTGGACCAATGTAAATATGCAATGTAATTTCTACCTAAACTTCATCATTAATTATAATGAATATATTCTATCATAATGTGCATATATATGCATAAAGGATGTTGTTGATCTTCAACAGAATGTTTACCTTTTGTGTACCTGCGCGTACCTGTGTGTAAATATCAAACCCCAGCTGCTGTGGATGATATCCTCCCTGATATCTAAGTAATTTGACTCTATTTACAGTGCTATAATAATTATATATCCAAAAAAATGTATATATTAAATTGTCAATCTAGGGAGAGCGTAGTGTAAAATGCACCAGCAAATTTAGATGGACTTGACAAACAATTTAAAGCTGAATGGCTTTTTAAGCAACGGCCTTTTTTCCTTTTTGGATAAATGTTTTACATATGAATAAGCCCCCCTGTTAGTGTGACATGGTTTGTCTCAACCCCTAACTACTACTTTTGCTGGACAGACTGTCTGGATTAGTGTGGACATTTTTTTTTTTTAAAAAGCCTAAAAACAAGGAAAACTAATACAGTCACTACATCTAAGAATTAGAAAGCTGTGAAAGAGGACCTTGTTGATAAAGAGTGTAATGGTGCTGAAGCAAAATGAGTGGAGCTGCATATGGGTGTGCACACTTCATCGTTAATTATTGGAGTTTGTTACCAGTGTTAATGAAGATATTGGAGTCTAAGCTCTTTGCACAAATAGAAATGGCTTGCAAGGGATGGGACAGTGATAATAATGGGGGATTTTAACTACCCTTAAGTTAACTGTAATGATACTGCTAGAACAGTAAAGGGTAGAAATTTATGAACCTATTACACCTTAATGTTACAGTTTATAGAAGCCCCAACTAGAAAAATTGCTGTGGAGGACCTGTTAATCTCAAACATTGCAGAACCTATTACTAATGTTCATATTAAAAATCTGGGTAGCAGTGACCACAAATGGATGTAATCTGTAAACAACAGACATATACTGGAAAAACACGATTTAAGAGCTCAGTTTTCCAAGACTGATGGCTTCTCTCCAAGAGTTAGATTGGGAGGGAATATTTTCATGAAGAACACAGAACAGAAAGAGGAATGGTTCCAATTCGACTGTATGTGAAGACACTGCAAATTATATTTCCACCGCCAGTACATTTTTAAAGGCTAATGAAAAAAAAATATTTGGCTCATGTCCAAAGATAAAAGCTATAAATAATAAGAAAACAGCACATACATTTTTCACTCTTTGTTATATTACAGCCATTTGCTAAAATCATTTAAGTTTATTTTTTTCCTCATTAATATACACACAGCACCCCATATTGACAGAAAAACACAGAATTGCAGAGATGCTCAATTGGGCTTAAGTCAGGGCTCTGGCTGGGCCATTCAAGAACAGTCACGGAGTTGTTGTGAAGCCACTCCTTCGTTATTTTAGCTGTGTGCTTAGGGTCATTGTCTTGTTGGAAGGTAAACCTTCCGCCCAGTCTGAGGTCCTGAGCACTCTGGAGAAGGTTTTCGTCCAGGATATCCCTGTACTTGGCCGCATTCATCTTTCCCTCGATTGCAACTGTCGTCCTGTCCCTGAAGCTGAAAAACACCCCTACAGCATGATGCTGCCACCACCATGCTTCACTGTTGGGACTGTATTGGACAGGTGATGAGCAGTGTCTGGTTTTCTCCACACTTACCACTTAGAATTAAGGCCAAAAAGTTCTATCTTGGTCTCATCAGACCAAAGAATCTTTTTTCTCACCATCTTGGAGTCCTTCAGGTGTTTTTTAGCAAACTCCATGCAGGCTTTCATGTGTCTTGCACTGAGGAGAGGCTTCAGTCGGGCCACTCTGCCATAAAGCCCCAACTGGTGGAGGGCTGCAGTGATGGTTGACTTTCTACAACTTTCTCCCATCTCCCGACTGCATCTCTGGAGCTCATCCACAGTGAACTTTGGGTTCTTCTTTACCTCACCAAGGCTGTTCTCCCCCGATAGCTCAGTTTGGCTGGATGGCCAGCTCTAGGAAGGGTTCTGATCGTCCTAAACGTCTTCCATTTAAGGATTATGGAGGCCACTGTGCTCTTAGGAACCTTAAGTGCAGCAGGCAGTTCCTTTGACCTCATGATTCTCATTTGCTCTGACATGCACTGTGAGCTGTAAGGTCTTATATAGACAGGTGTGTGGCTTTCCTAATCAAGTCCAATCAGTATAATCAAAAACACAACTGGACTCAAATGAAGGTGTAGAACCATCTCAAGGATGATCAGAACAAATGGACAGCACCTGAGTTAAATACAGGCATACCCCACTTTTAAGTACACAATGGGGTTTATTTACTAAAGCTGGAAAGTGCAAAATCAGGATCACTTCTGCATAGAAACCAATGAGCTTCCAGGTTTTATTACCAAAGCTTAATTGAAAAAGCTGGGGTTAGAAGCTCATTGGTTTCTATGCAGAAGTGAGCCCTATTTTTCACTTTCCAGCTTTAGTAAATAAACCCCATTGTGTACTTAAACATGGGGTATGCCTGTATATGAGTGTCACAGCAAAGGGTCTGAATACTTAGGATCATGTGATATTTCAGTTTTTCTTTTTTAATAAATCTGCAAAAATGTCAACAATTCTGTGTTTTTCTGTCAATATGGGGTGCTGTGTGTACATTAATGAGGAAAACACGAATTTAAATGATTTTAGAAAATGGCTGCAATATAAGAAAGAGTGAAAAATTTAAGGGGGTCTGAATACTTTCCGTCCCCACTGTATATACACATACAGTGCCTTGAAAAGTATTCACACCACTTGAAATTTTCTACATTTTGGCATGTTACAACCAAGAATGTAAATGTATTTTATTGGGATTTTATGTGATAGACCAGCATAATTTAACATTTTCCTTCTACTTCACAATTATTTGCCACTTTGTGTCAGTCTAGCACATAAAATCCCAATAAAAGACATTTATGTTTTTGATTGTAACATGACAAAACATTGAAAATTTCAAGGGGTATGAATACTTTTTCAAGGCATATATATATAGAGTACAGTATATATGTGTATATAAGCCGCAAAGATTTAAAACGAATGGCAGATTGCAAAAGAGTAGAACAAACCCCCCAAACATTCTTCAAATTATTAATAGTAAAAAATTTAGGTCTGAGCATATAGGCCCTTTACAAGATAATTTAGAGCTAATGACTGGGGACAAAGAGAAGGCAACTGTATTAAAGCGGAGCAGCTACAAATACTGCAGCTGCTGACTTTTAAAACATGGACACTCACCTGTCCAGGGCGCCCGTGATGTCGGCATCTGAGGCCGAACCGTCTCTCGGTCCTCGGGTGCTGCCGCCTCCATCTTCGGTAAGGGAATCAGGAAGTGAAGGCTTGCGGCTTCACTTCCCGGTTCCCTTCTGCGCATGCGCGAGTCACACATCGCAATACAGATGGTCCCTGCTGTCTCTGGGACCTGTGTGTTTCCCAGCAGATAGCGGCGGGGGGGAATGGGAAGTGGCATAAATACCCGCAGATTCTGTGGATATCTATGCCGGAAGTGGGTGCAAATACCTGTATTATACAGGTATCTGCACCCCCCTCCCCCCTGAAAGGTGCCAATTGTGACACCGGAGGGGGGGGGAGGAATCCAAAGTTCCACTTTTTCGGTGGCGCTCCGCTTTAAATACCTTCTTCAGCTCTGTGTATACAAAAGGAAATTGGGGAGCTCATGTTCATAATAAGAATAGTATTGACATAGTCCCAAAAGAACCAAAATGGCTCAAAATTGATAAGGTACTGAAACATTTAGACGAAATAAAAAACATGGCAAGTCATTTGTTGCTCTCATTACACACATTACAGAAAGAAATAACTGGTGTGAAAGGCTGGTTCATTGATAAGATTAAAATAAATGCTTGTACCATCTTTATGTTGATTTAACCTGTGTCAATAATACATAATAAAGTAAATGCAAACAAACATGTGAGATGTTCTCATAGAGATCTAACTACAATATAATGACCTCAAGATGTTATTATGTTATATAACCCAAGAGATTTATTTCAAGATTATGCTGCCCTAGGTACACATTTTTGGTGACGCCATTGTGGCTCTTTTTCATCACTTAACACATACTGAGCAATTTTAGTGCATCAGAATGCACTCCTGAAGGTTGTGTGCAACCTTTATATTCAGAACAAATACGGTATTATACAGTTCACCGATCCAATTGCCTATATCTGGAAGCAATTGCATATACTTTGTGCTATAGTCAGTCTTCTGATTCTTTAAACCAGCCTTTGCACCTGCCCCTTTTTTTTTAATACAATTTCTGGATTTACACACAAGTATAGACATATTCAGACATGGCAGTAGGTAAAAATCATAAACTGTAAATACTGTTCTATGTTGTTTCCCCCATTGGCTCAAGCAAAAATCAGTAGTGACTTAAAGCGTTTATTACCACAACACTTCATATTCCTGATAGGTGTCTGCTGTACCACGTACTTGTATGAGAAAGTTTCCTGTTCTCTTTGTATTGATTCCTTTGTGTGAAATCACTAGTGTTCCTGCCAGTCCCTCTGCTTTTCTATTAAAATCTGACCACACTAAGCAGGAGAGCACACTGTGGTCAGTTCTATAGCTATGCTGGGAACTCCGTGTACTCTCCTCCAATGATCAGACATGTCCTGACATGCCCCCAGCCATTCACTGGGAAGCTCAGTGAGCTGCTGCTTCTCCTCCCCCAGCTCTTATGCAGCTGAGAACAGAGGAAATGTGATCATTTATAAAAAAAAGGGGTCAGATAATCCCCCCTCATATCCTTGCAACCACGCCCTGACCGTTCTCCTTTCTCAGTCTCCTTTATTGTGCCCGCTAGTCTCCCTGCAGTCCTTCACTCCTGTACTCCTCATTTCATCAGACCTGTCTGCACGAGTTACTTCTCATCATTTATCCTGACATTTAGCAGTCCTGGGAGATGGCCCCATGCCCCCTCCAGCACACAGCGGGTGATTAAAAGCCTTAGCCATGCATGCTTCCCCGTGAGTGGTGGGTGTATCCCTTCCCTCCACTCAGTTCTCAGATTACACTTAGCTCCCCTTTCTGTGTTGTGCAGTGTGTGTAACATCAGATCCCCATCCCCCTGCCTTCTAGAGCTCAGAAATGTTGTGTAAACTGTGGCCTTTGAATGGCTCTGGAGAATTGAGGGCTGTAGATAAACAGGTACAACTCATGTAGAAGGATTTGTTTCCATTCTGTGTATCACCTGAGGCTAGTCACTTCAGTGGTTGTATAAAAAGGTTTATAACAACTTTAAAGTGATTGTAAAGCTTTGATTATTTAAAAAAAAATAACATGTCATACTTACCTCCGCTGCGCAGCTCGTTTTGCACAGAGTGGCCCCGAACACCATCTTCTGGGGTCCCTCAGTGGCTCTCGTGGTTCCTCCCCACATCGGATAACCCCCTAGGAGAAGCTCTCTCCTGGGGGGTTACCTTGCAGGCATGCTCCCGAGTCCATCATTCAGCTTCCATAGCCGCCGAATGTATGACTCGGCCCCGTCCCTCGTGCCCGCATCATTGGATTTGATTGACAGCAGCGGGAGCCAATGGCTGTGCTGCTATCAATCTATCCAATCAAGAGCCGAGAACCCCGGGCAGAGGGACAGCGCGCCCCTGCCGGGTGAAGTTCCAGGGCTCAGGTAAGTAAAATGGGGGGGCTGGGGAGCCGGTCACTGCCAGGTGTTTTTTCACCTTAATGCATAGGATGCATTAAGGTGAAAAAACTCAAATGTTTCCAATCCCTTTAACCACTTCTGCCCCGAGAGATTTGGCTGCTCAATGACCAGGCCATTTTTGCGATACGGCAATGCATCGCTTTAACTGACAATTGCGCAATCGTGTGATGTTGTACCCAAACAAAATTGACGTCTTTTTTTTCCCACAAAGAGAGCTTTCTTTTGCTGGTATTTGATCATCTCTGTAGTTTTTATTTCTTGCGCTATAAACAAAAATATATTTTGTACTTTTTGTTGTAATAAACATCCCCATTTTTTATTTAAAAAAGCTATTTTTTTCCTCAGTTTAGGCCGATATGTATTCTTCTACATATTTTTGGTAATAAAAATCGCAATAAGTGTATATTGATTGGTTTGCGCAAAAATTATAGCATCTACAAAATAGGGGAAGATGTATGGCATTTTTATTATTATTTTTTTTTACTAGTAATGGCAGTGATCAGCGATTTTTATTGGGACTGCGACATTATGGCGGACAGATCAGACACTTTTGGCACGTTTTTGGGACCATTGGCATTTATACAGCGATCAGTGCTATAAAAATACACTGATTACTGTGTAAATGTCACTGGCAGGGAAGGGGCTAACAGTAGGGGCGATCAAGGGGTTAATTGTGTGTCCTAGGGAGTGATTCTAACTGTGGGGGGATGGGACTGCCTTAGTGAGGAGAGCGATCGTTGTTCATACTTAGTACTTCTTCTACTTCATACTTAAAGGAAAGTGCCATTTTCAGCAAAAATGATACAGTGGGGCAAAAAAGGATTTAGTCAGCCACCAATTGTGCAAGTTCTCCCACTTAAAAAGATGAGAGAGGCCTGTAATTGTCATCATAGGTATACCTCAACTATGAGAGACAAAATGTGGAAACAAATCCAGACAGAATTTATTTGCAAATTATGGTGGAAAATAAGTATTTGGTCAATATCAAAAGTTAATTTCAATACTTTGTTATATATCCTTTGTTGGCAATGACAGAGGTCAAACGTTTTCTGTAAGTCTTCACGAGGTTGTTACACACTGTTGCTGGTATGTTGGCCCATTCCTCCATGCAGATCTTCTCTAGAGCAGTGATATTTTGGGGCTGTCGCTGGGCAACGCGGACTTTCAACTCCCTCCAAAGGTTTTCTATGGGGTTGAGATCTGGAGACTGGCTAGGCCAATTCAGGACCTTCAACTCCTTTGTTGCCCGGGCGGTGTGTTTGGGATCATTGTCATGCTGAAAGACCCAGCCACGTTTCATCTTCAATGCCCTTGCTGATGGGAGGAGGTTTGCACTCAAAATCTCACGATACATGGCCCCATTCATTCTTTCATGTACACGGATCAGTCGTTCTGTTCCCCTTCCGGAGAAACAGCCCCAAAGCATGATGTTGCCACCCCCATGCTTCACAGTAGGTATGGTGTTCTTTGGTTGCAACTCAGCATTCTCTCTCCTCCAAACACGACGAGTTGTGTTTCTACCAAACAGTTCTACTTTGGTTTCATCTGACCATATGACATTCTCCCAACCTCTTCTGGATCATTCAAATGCTCTCTAGCAAACCTCAGACGGGCCCGGACATGTACTGGCTTAAGCAGGGGGACACGTCTGGCACTGCAGGATCTGAGTCCCTGGTGGTGTAGTGTGTTACTGATGGTAGCCTTTGTTACGTTGGTCCCAGCTCTCTGCAGGTCATTCACTAGGTCCCCCCGTGTGGTTCTGGGATTTTTGCTCACCATTCTTGTGATCATTTTGACCCCACGGCGTGAGATCTTGCGTGGAGCCCCAGATTGAGGGAGATTATCAGTGTTCTTGTATGTCTTCCATTTTCTAATTATTGCTCCCACAGTTGATTTCTTCACACCAAGCTGCTTGCCTATTGCAGATTCAGTCTTCCCAGCCTGGTGCAGGTCTACAATTTTGTTTCTGGTGTCCTTCGACAGCTCTTTGGTCTTCTCCATAGTGGAGTTTGGAGTGTGACTGTTTGAGGTTGTGGACAGGTGTCTTTTATACTGATAACAAGTTCAAACAGGTGCCATTAATACAGGTAATGAGTGGAGGACAGAGGCACCTCTTAAAGAAGAAGATACAGGTCTGTGAGAGCCAGAAATCTTGCTTGTTTGTAGGTGACCAAATACTTATTTTCCACTATAATTTGCAAATAAATTCTTTTAAAAAATCAGACAATGTGATTGTCTGGATTTGTTTCCACATTTTGTCTCTCATAGTTGAGGTATACCTATGGTGACAATTACAGGCCTCTCTCATTTTTTTAAGTGGGAGAACTTGCACAATTGGTGGCTGACTAAATACTATTTTGCCCCACTGTATATCCATGTCAGCACAGCTGGGTATAGGCTCTGCCCCCCCATGCCTCCAGGATTTAACTCATATAAATTTGAGGCCACCTACAGCCTTGGCGTTCTTTTTTCCTCCTATGCGGAGGACCTGGGTGTGCTCCTCTACCTGGCTGGTCTAAAGGGCTGGCCGTCCATCCATGTGTGTGGATTAGGCTGGACGCAGTCCCTGGTGTCTCAATGACCCATAATTTAGGGAGCCCCACTGCTGGTCCTCGGGTGGCTTTTTTCATGGCTAACAGACTTGTCTGGGGTCCGCTGGGTACATGTAAAGTAGGTAGCAGTGTTGGCAGAGTCTCCCCTATGCACGCGCACCTGTGCTGTGCTGATATTTATGGTTGGATGACGGAGGTTGGGTGAGCTAAATTTGAAAAATGCTTTGTATCCAAATGAATGCTGCATTGCTGGGTATTGTTGTGCCTTGCTCCCTGCAGCCACTTTGCATAGCCTGAGCTCCTCCACAGGTAGTACTCTGCATAACAGGTGCACAAAGTAATACTTTGTCTGTTCACACATGGCAATAACCTGTTGGTGGCGTCTCATGTTTGTTTTACTATTGTGCCATTGTGCCAACCACCTCAAAAGACCAGCATTTCCAGAGAAGGTAGAGGAGTCACCTGTGGTTGACTACTGGAGCAGCTATGACCTGTTGAGATATGGGTTATTCTCTATGTGCTCTCCAGTTTTTCACCAAAAAAAAAAAAGAGGGGGGGGAGCATGTTTATGATGTCTATAATTCCCTTGGTTTTTTCTACATTGCAGAATATTATTGTAATTCTGTTGCAAATTCCTACCGTATTGTTGCTGTTCTGACCAAACTTTTTCATTATGTCCTGATTCCTGGCAGGGCAAGGTTTAGCTCATTAACCACCTGGTGAATCAGGGCTGTAGATGGAGGCTTCAGTCTCCCTCTAGCAGTGGTTAACCCTTTAGGGTTTGTTACTAAGCAAACTATTTTACTGCATTTAATTATTTTTATGGGCTAGTTTGTTAAATGGCACGCAAAACCCTGTGGTTATCTATTGGTAATTACCAGTCTCAGAGCAAACAGCCCTCTTTAGCCTCTTCAATAAAGAAGATGTGGATGAAAATGGCTGTATGAGTCTTGCTTTTATATGCTTATATGTTCTGGCAATGACCAGTCTAATAGCGTTCCAAGGCAAATCAGCCTCTCCAGACTCTCCAAAGGGGAAGATGTGGAGGAATATGACTGTGTGAATCTTGCTTTGATTAAGCAAACAGAGATGAGGATGATGATACCTAACAGGTTGTCTTATTTATTAAACAAGTGGCCAATAAACTCAAAAGGAGTTATTCCCTCTTACCCTGTGTAAAGGGGTTAAATTCTCTGGCAAGGAGCAGTCTCATAGCTTTCCTAAGCAAAACATCCCTCTTCAGACTCTATAAGAGGAATACACAGATGGGCATGACAGTATGTATCCGACTGGCTCAAGCAGTCAAGGATAAGGATGACACCTAATAAGATGTCACATTCAATAAACACATTGTCAATACACTCTAAATGAGTGGTTTCTGCTCACCCTTTGAAAGGGTTATCTGCTTTGGCAATGAGAAGCTGCATAGCCATACCAGGTGAAACAGCCCATTTTCCGAATTTCCGGATGGACATGACTGCATAAAAACTGCTTTGTTCAAGCAACCATGGAAAAGACATCTAACAGATTGTTACATGAGGCTAATATGCTCTAAAGAAGTGTTTCCACTCACTCTGTGAAAGGGCTATCCTTTCTGTCAGTGAGCAGTCTCCTAGCCTTCTAGGCAAACCATCTTGTTTGGGCTCTTCCAAAAGAAAAGACAGATAAGCGTGACATAATAAGCCCTGCTGGTTCAAGCAGCCAGGGATAAAGATATCCACACCTGTCAGGTTGTTGCATTCATTGAACACATTCTAAAGGAGTTGCTTCCACTCTGTGAAGGGGTCATATATTGTGCCAATAAGTAGTCTCTGAACCTCCTCAGACAAATTAACCCTTTCAGCTTCTTCCCAAGAAGAGGTGAATGAACATGTGATTCCTAATTTGTTCAGGCCGACTGTGATTAAAATGTTGGTGACCAAGTTGTCACAATTAAACATATGGTCAAGACACTCTAAAGGAATTGCTGAATTCATCTTCTGCAAAGGCCTTCTATTCTGGCAATGTCCAGTCTTCTATTCAGGGCTTTCTCAAGCCAATCAATCCTTTTCAGTCTCTTCTGAACAGGAAGATGAGGATGACCTTTGTCCAGATTGGTAAAGTTGGTGAAATGCCTGTAAATAGAAGTGAAGCTTTGGAAGTATTGTAAGTACCTCCAGAGGACTGCTTGACAATTTCCTTATGTTGGATGGACTGAGTGCTCGTTCTACACGATTGTATGTTGTCACAGCAGGATGTCAAAGTTATGCCCTCTTGAACTGAAAAAGATGTCCCGGGGTTGGGATCACCCCTATGGTCAGTGTGTGTCCCTTGTGGGATTGGCCAGATACATGGCCTTACCATCAGAAGATATGGTGGCCTTCAAGAACAAACGCAATCACTGCGTTTTTCTTGATCGTAGAACGTCAAGCCCAAATTTAATACTGGTCAGTTTGGCTTCCTGCCTCAAGATGAATGTTTGTTGAGTTAAAGGAGACCGAAAAGCTCAAGAGTCAGTTTCCACACTCACTCTTACTCCAGAGAGGTTAGCTTCTGCAGTTCTGGCCAGGAGTCCAGGGAAAACTAGGAAGCCAACCAGTCAGTAAAGAGTTCCAGGTCAGGATGTGTTCTGGTATTTTGGGATTGTGCCACCCATACATGCCTTATGGGCACTTTGTGGCTCCTTTGTGGACATAGCTACGGCTTTGGTGATTGACACATGGTCCTTTAAGGCAAGCATTTTAGGCCATATTTGGAGATCTTTCATCCCTCACGTCTCAGATTGAGCCATAGAAATCACCTCACTCCAGCAGCTCAGGTAGGCTCAGTTTAACTCTCGCTCCCATTCCAGTCGAGTTTCTGGACCTGTGGCCTAGACTTGCGGTTGAAGAAACTAAATCATCTGCAATGTCATTCCCTTCTGACGACCTAGTGGCTGGTGGTGCAGTAAGACACCAGCAAAGTAGTAGGGGAGCCCTACTTCAAGAGCAATGGGCGCAGGGCCAATGGTCTTTTTCAAGGGTCCAAGATGGTGTCCAACATCCTGGAGTTGAGAGCAGCATTTCAGGCTCTTAGCCTTCAGTCACCTCATCTGGGGTAAGCCTGTCCTGGTGAAGTTGGACAGCGCAACTACTGTGGCCTACATCTGGAAACAAGGCTCAGTCTCTCCCTCCTGAAGGAGGTTTCTCTGATTCTAGAATCTGCCCAAGTCGATCTTCTGCAGCTACCTGCGGCCTATGTGCCTGGTCAGAAGAATCTTCAGGAAAACTGTCCAGGACAAGTCTGGACGACAATGAATGGTCCAGACTACTGCGAGCCTTTTGAGAACTAACAGAGCTTGGTATTTTTCTTCCAGAGGTAGACTCACTCAAATCCCCAGTCAACACCAAGTTGCTGAAGTTCTATTCCAGGGTCCAGAATCCGCAAGCAATCAGGGTGGAGGTACTGACTGCAGAGTGGATCTCCAAGACAGCTTATGCCTTTGTGCTGGTCCCTCTGATTCTCAGCTTCCAGCTGAGGCTGTGGCGGGGGAAGGTGACAGTTCTGGTGATAATCCAAGACTGGCCATAGGGGCCTTGGTACCCTCTGCTCATCCTTATGAGTGTCAGGGATTGACTCCCTCAGCCTGTAAGATCAAATCTTCTCCAAAGTCCCATTTATCCAGCATCTGACAGGCTCAGGCTGATGGCCTGGGTCTGGAGAGGCAGAGGCTAATAGATTTTGAATGCTCTGTGAAGATTGTTAATACTCTTACGAAAACAGGAAAGGACATTGCTAACCCTGCCTATAGTAGAATATGGCATACATTCCCAGCATTATTGCTGATCAGGATTTTACGCTGGACTCTGCAGAAGTCTGTTCTGAGATGTCTTCAGGCGTGGCTTGATTTAAGTCTAGGCGTAAGTGTGCTATAGGCACACATTCCGGCTATCTCTGCCTTCACCGGCATACAGTGGGCATCCAACACTTAATTATACTGTTTTTCAAGATGCAGTTTGGTTGAAACCTCTAGTTGTTGTTTCCGAAATGGGATCTTCCATTGCTGTTGGACGTTATTGCATCAGATGCCTTCAATCACCCTGTGGTACCTCTCACTGAAAACTGCTTTACTGATGGCAATAACATCAGCCAGAAGAGAGTCAGCATTGGTGGCCTTGGGGTTTAAAGAACCCATACTCGCCTACTTCCCAGACAGGGTGGTACTCATCCAATGCTCAAATTTTGTGCCTGAACTGATCTTCAGAGTCCATATTACACAAGAGGTTGTCCTCCTACGTTCCTTTTGGGGAGTACTCAAGAAATTAGCCCATCAGATGTGGGCTAAGCTTTAAAATGCTTATTCAAGGCGACTTCTGCCATCAGGAAGTCGGAGCATCTGTTTGTCATTCTAGGTGGAATACATAATGATTTTACGGCTTCCAGCAAGATTATTGCCTCTTGGTTGGTAAAGCTCATCTCCTTGGCCTACAAGTTGAAAAGGTTGGCTGTGCCAGGAGAATAACGATACTCTTCAATAGAAGGGTCTTGACCTTGAGAGTGGCAGCAGGCCCAGTGTCTGAAACTATCTGCAAGGCAGCTACGTGGGCACCAAAATATTCATATTCATGGCTTAATGACAGTTGAGTTTGGCTTCTGTTTTTTTAGTCAGAATTGAGGAGTGTGTAGCATTATCCCACCCCTGTTTTGGCTAGTTAGTTCCCAGTTGTGCTGACATGGAGCCGTCAGGTATACGGAAAATTGAATTAAAATACTTACCATAATTTTCCTTTCCTGACGAGCTCCATGGCAGCACAGATCCCACCCAGCTTGGTGGGACTAGTTACAGAACACCGAGGCTGTAGGTGGGCTCAAATTTATATGAGTTAAGTCCTGGAGGCATGGGGGGGCAGAGCCTATACCCAGCTGTGTTGCCATGGAGCTCACCAGGAAAGGAAAATTATGGTAAGTATTTAGATTCAAATTTTCATTTTGCCACGGCACTGGGGCTGATCTTTTGACTATGACAGGAAGACCTTTTCATTTAGGCCATATCAATGAAAAAGTGACTGGAATGCATGTTTTTATCAGTTTCTTCCAAGCAGCAAATGTTAAATGTCTGCACTGAGATCAGCTAAACTTCTAGAAAATACTTTATATGTAACTGATCTGACAGTTTTTTTTCCCCCAGTAAAAGCATTATCTCACTTTCATTTCTTACTGTATAATAAATCTAAGGAAAGAACATATCCGTATTGGTTTTGTATATTCTTTTACCTAGATATGTGTTTTACCTAAGCACTGATGTGAAAGTAAATGTTCTCTGTAAAGCTGTTTGATATGCTTTATAATACGCTATATAATAGCATAATAGTTTAGTTTATATCTAAAAGGCCAAATTGGTAATCATTTTGCTTGATTAGTCATTAAGTTTGTAAAAAAAAAAATGAATATAGGGTACACCCTGAAAGCAGTCTGAGCTATTGCTTTCAGATGTTTAATCTTTAAGACCCCTTTCACACTGGGGCGGTTTGCAGGCGCTATTGTGCTAAAAATAGCACCTGCAAACCGACCCGAAACAACCGCTGATGTGTCTCCAGTGTGAAAGCCCAGGGGCTTTCACACTGGAGTGGTGCGCTAACAGGAAGGGAAAAAAAGTCCTGCTAGCAGCATCTTCAGAGCGGTGAAGGAGCGGTATACACCGCTCCTTCACTGCTCCTGCCCATTAAAATCAATGAGACAGAGCGGCTATACTCTGCAGAGGCGCTTTGCGGTGGTTTTTAACCCTTTCTCGGCCACTAGCGGGGGTAAAACCGCTCCCCCGCTAGCGGCCGAATACCACCACTAAAACTACGGTAAAACGCCGCTAACAATAGCGGCGCATTACCGCCGACGCACCTCCCGCCCCAGTGTTAAAGGGGCCTAACTGAATCTCTATACAATTTAAGAAGAACAGAGTAAGCAGAAAGATGGAGGAGGCACTTGGCTGACTTCAACTGCGTGTGTCATTTGAGCTTGAGGTACTGAGTCTTTTTATAAAAAGGGTAAATAGCAAATAACAAAGGGGTCTACTTGCTGCCTGAACTTTTCAAACTGAAATATTCATATGCAGCATTTCATATTTACCTTACTAAAGACATAAAACAGAAATAAAATCTATTTTACATATTTTTCTGATTCCAAACATTCTAAAATAAAATATATACAAAAATACTGGAATTTCCTTTAATTTACTTCATTAATTTTTGTATAACAGTATGTCATGCACCTAGATCAAAGCTATCTCCAGTCAAAACTTTTTATTTCATATATTTTTGGGTAAAATGGGGAAGGATTTGAGCCTCTGTCAGGTTTTCTTGTTGTCTGAGCCCAGTTGGGTAGATTTTAGGGATCAACAGATATCGTTTTTTTTGGTGCTGATACGATATCGATATTTTGGCCACCTCTCAGGCTGATAGCCGATATTCTGTACATTTAAAAAAATAATAACTTTACACTGTCCTTTTACATTTTTTTTTATTTTTATTTTTTTATCATTGTTATTGCTGTCACAAGGAATGTAAACATCCCTACTGACAGTAATAGGCAGTGACAGGTACTCTTTATGGAGGGATCGGGGGTCTATAAGACCCCAAACCCCTCCTCTGCACTTTTTAAAAACTGGCGCCTTTAAGATTCCAGTAATCTGGGAAGTAATGTCATGACATTGCTTATGGGTTACCAGATCGGAGACCTGAACAAAGCATTGGTTTTGTTCGGGTCTTCGGCAAGCCTGTGGACGTGGCGGCTGGTTGCTTGGGCCTCCCTTTGGGACAGGAAAGCACGGGCGAGTGGCAGAAGGCGGCGGGAGGGGGGAAGTCCCCTCCCGCTGCTTGTAATAACAGCCGAGCGGCTCCTGAGCCACATCAGTTATTATTACAATAAAGCTGAATGTCCGCTCTAAAGAACGGTACCGGTGTGATGCATGCAGCTGCATGCATCACCCCGGTAAAACCCCCTGAAGTAATATCGGGTGCATTTGTGACCGAAACCAATACTTCAAAAAAAGCAAATATCGGCCACACCTATAATCGGTCGATCCCCAGTAGATTTTCCTGTCCATGTGACCACATAGGAACAAAAAAAAAATCACTCATCTTAGACATAGACAATAAAAAAAAATCTGGCAGAAGTTCTAACCTCTCTCCACTCTATGCAAATAAAAAGTGGTTGTAAAGCCACTGTGTGTTATTACTACAATCCCCTATGTTACATTAAATGATGTGCCCAGTATACAGCGGGGACGGAAAGTATTCAGACCCCCTTAAATTTTTCACTCTTTGTTATATTGCAGCCATTTGCTAAAATCATTTAAGTTCATTTTTTTTCCTCATTAATGTACACACAGCACCCCATATTGACAGAAAAACACACAATTGTTAACATTTTTGCAGATTTATTAAAAAAGAAAAACTGAAATATCACATGGTCCTAATTATTCAGACCCTTTGCTGTGACACTCATATATTTAACTCAGGTGCTGTCCATTTCTTCTGATCATCCTTGAGATGGTTCTACACCTTCATTTGAGTCCAACTGTGTTTGATTATACTGATTGGACTTGATTAGGAAAGCCACACACCTGTCTATATAAGACCTTACAGCTCACCATGCATGTCAGAGCAAATGAGAATCATGAGGTCAAAGGAACTGCCTGAAGAGTTCAGAGACAGAATTGTGTCAAGGCGCAGATCTGGCCAAGGTTACAAAAAAAATTCTGCTGCACTTAAGAGCACAGTGGCCTCCATAATCCTTAAATGGAAGACGTTTGGGATGACCAGAACCCTTCCAAGAGCCTTGGTGAGAGAGGTAAAGAAGATCACTGTGGCTGAGCTCCAGAGATGCAGTCGGGAGATGGGAGAAAGTTGTAGAAAGTCAACCATCACTGCAGCCCTCCACAAGTCGGGGCTTTATGGCAGAGTGGCCCGACGGAAGCCTCTTCTCAGTGCAAGACACATGAAATCTATAAAACAATGTAGCGCTAACATGATGTATGCTCTGTGTTAAGTGCAAAGAAAAAATAAAAAATAAAAACAAATGTGGGGAATAAACCCAGTTGGGGACAATCAATCCCAAAGTGCAAAGTCCAAAATGTGTACATGAATAAACAAAGTCCAAGGGAAAAACGTGGTAATGAAGGGTCAATCTTCTATCATGCAAACGACCTTATGTGACTTCAACAGTGGTGAATCCAAGGAATGGAAATGATAAGGTACTCAGTCTGTCCAAATACCATGCAAAACAGGAAATCCCATTATGGGTATTTATAGAGGCTTCAGAAAATGACCCTCTATTAATATCAAATTTATTATGGCTTGATCCTAAAGACCGCTTTAAAATTCATAATCCCATAACTAAACACTTCTTATCTCTCTGGGATAAACTAAAAACTAAATATCAGTTACAATCTCCACACAATCCTCTCCTTTCTTTTATCAGAAATCCGGCCTTTTATCCGGCATGGATCTACCCAAATTCTTTTAAAGCTTGGACAACATCAGGCATTCAGACACTAAATGACTTCATAGCATCTAAATCATTCCTTTCATTCCCATCGCTTAGAGAAAAATATGATCTACCAAACTCTGAGATATTTAGATATCTCCAAATCAAAAATTTCTATACACCATTCCTAAAGGGGGATACACCATTATCCCAATTATCCATTTTTGAATCAATCTGTACAAAAGATCCATTTGCTAAAGGTACAATTTCATCACTTTATAATCAATTATATGGAGTAGCAAATCTTAATAGACCCTCTTACGTTCAGAGGTGGGAGGAGGACCTGGGACGAACTTTAGAAGACACGGACTGGTCTAACATATGGCTCACATCTAAGTCATCTTCACCCAACATCTTAGCACTGGAGACAAATTATAAAGTCCTAACTCGCTGGTACCTTGTACCCGCTAGAGTGGCAAAATATTCACCTAATACCTCAACTCTTTGTTTTCGAGGATGCCCAGAAATAGGCACATATTTACACATATGGTGGACGTGCCCAGTAATCCAAACCTTCTGGAAGGAAGTCTTCGTGATTGCATCTAAAATATTTAAAAAAATAATACAACCAGATCCATATTTAACTTTACTTAATCTAAAACCGGAATGGTTAACACTCTCTCAATTCAAACTTATGATCCAACTAATAACGGCTGCAAAACAAACAGTGGCCAAGGCATGGAAATCTCCTACATTGGTACTAGCAGAAACAATTCACAGAATGAATAATACAATGTCCCATGCTAAGATGGTAGCCATCGATCAAAATCAAATTCCAAAATTTGAAAAACTTTGGCATCCTTGGATAAAACAACAGTTCCTGTCAAACTTCAATGACTCTGTCCTGTTGCCATGGTAACAGATTAAATGACTTACAGAGACACCCATTCTAAGGCTTCAAAGAGAACTAAAAAGAATAATAAACTGACGAGTGGGACAACCTTGTGGACCATACCTCTACCTTTCAACCCTTTTTCTTCTTTCTCTTTCCTTTTCTCTACCTTACGATTAAAGCTCATTATCAGAATTTATTTGACCTATATACACTCTACTTGTAAACAATATGTATAGTAGGTATAAATCATTTAAATACCTACAAAAGTAACTAAGGAAATGATATATATCTTTAATTTAGGTTTACGTGAACCCAATGTTTAATATTTGAAATTTCATGATATTTACCTATATAAACCCTACTGTAAAACAATGAGCTTACTTTATAGATCCTTGTAAACTTACTTTATGTATCTTTATAACATTGTATACTCAATAAACTTCTTTTGACAAGGAAATGATAAGGTACTCTTACCGGATAGGGTGGACCTAGATGCCTGCGACACTAGGTCAGTAAGGCTTAGATAATCGAATCAGTGGCTCCCTCCGATGGAAATGGAAGTCTGGGTCTCCACAGATGTCACCAAACAACCTCATGAAGCTCTGCAGGACTGGAGGTAGAGCGTATCCAGGAAACACGCCACAGTAACTCTCCCCAAAATAAATATATATGAAAGAAGAGAGGGGGGCTCCAATAGTGCAGATCAATAATATAGGTTTATTAAAACCAATAATACATAAAAGTGATCACAACAATAAAAGCAATGTAGGGAGCAAATAGCATAACCGACGCGTTTCGTCCAAAAAGGACATCAACAGGGGAATGTACACATGAAGGCCCGCATGGAGTTTGCTAAAAAAAACACCTGAAGGACTCCAAGATGGTGAGAAATAAGATTCTTTGGTCTGATGAGACCAAGATAGAACTTTTTAGCCTTAATTCTAAGCGGTATGTGTGGAGAAAACCAGACACTGCTCATCACCTGTCCAATACAGTCCCAACAGTGAAGCATGGTGGTGGCAGCATCATGCTGTGGGGGTGTTTTTCAGCTGCAGGGACAGGACGACGGTTGCAATCGAGGGAAAGATGAATGCGGCCAAGTACAGGGATATCCTGGACGAAAACCTTCTCCAGAGTGCTCAGGACCTCAGACTGGGCCGAAGGTTTACCTTCCAACAAGACAATGACCCTAAGCACACAGCTAAAATAAAAACTCCGTGACTGTTCTTGAATGCCCCAGCCAGAGCCCTGACTTAAACCCAATTGAGCATTTCTGGAGAGACCTAAAAATGCCTGTCCACCAACGTTTACCATACAACCTGACATAACTGGAGAGGATCTGTAAGGAGGAATGGCAGAGGATCCCCAAATCCAGGTGTGAAAAACTTGTTGCATCTTTCACAAAAAGACTCATGGCTGTATTAGATAAAAAGGGTGCTTCTACTAAATACTGAGCAAAAGGTCTGAATACTTAGGACCATGTGATATTTCAGTTTTTCTTTTTTAATAAATCTGCAAAAATGTCAACAATTCTGTGTTTTTCTGTCAAAATGGGGTGCTGTGTGTACATTAATGAGGAAAAAAATGAACTTAAATGGTTTTAGCAAATGGCTGCAATATAACAAAGAGTGAAAAATTTAAGGGGGTCTGAATACTTTCCGTCCCCGCTGTTTTTTTTTTTTTTTTTTAAAGAAGCCACTATATACCTTATTTCATAGCGCCGCTCGGCGCTCATGTGTCTGCTAGCCGCTCTCCTCGCCCGGTCTGATAACTACAGTGGAAGGGGCTGAGAATCCCCTGCTGACGTCAGCCAGGAGGAGGGGAGGAGAGCGGTGGTCAGTCACGTGAGGGCTGAGCAGTGCTATGAAAAAAGGTACACAGCGGCTTATTTTTAAAAAAACACATACACTGGGCACATCATTCAATGTAGCAGAGAGGATTGTAGCAATAAGACTCAGTTATGATAGCAGCAGGAGGGGAGGATCGGGGAGCAGATCGGAGCTGACAGGCAGGGGGGAGAAGACAGAGGAGCGACAACAGATGACAGAGGCACGTAAACTGACCACGGTGTCAGGGCTCAGCAGCCATGATAAATGTGGTCAGTAAAGTGTGGTCATTGGGAAGCATTCTTCCCTATGACTATAACACCAATGTATAATGAGTTTTAGATATAGTAATTTGTAGCAGGGGTTCCCTGAGACCAGAAACTTATTTCAAGTGTTCCTCTGTGTTGAAAAGGTTGAGAAATGCTGTATTGTACAGAATTAAATATCCGACAGTGACTTTAACCCTTACCCAGGCTATGCTAGAATAACTAAAAGATTTGGATGAAGTTTGGCATTAGGAATGTATTAAGTGAGTATTCTAAGATTAAAGCAATTTTGTTTACTGTTTGGTCTATTTATTTGTCACATCCAGGACTTATCAGAAAATTTCATTAATTTGCTTACTGTTCAAGAATTGAGGTGATTGTAGCAGTATTAGTGCAATTGTGACAGAGAAAATTGAGTACTGTCAGTGATACTTTTTTATTTGCACTAACATTTTTCATTTTTCATTTTCAGGACGAGCTATCGGGGGATGTCTCCTTCTTCAAGGTCCAAGCAGTACTGATTCAAAAAAGTTTTAGGAGAATGTTAAAATGTTAAAAAGAAACAAAAACGAAAAACAACACAATCTCTGAGGGAAAGGAAAAAGAAAAAAAACACATACAAATCAATATGTATGGCAAAGGTAATAACAGTTATAGACTGAAGGGGGGGGGGGATTGATAGTCACAGAGGGGGTCATAAAACTGTAATATAATGGGTAAGGAAACCAATATCTAAATTTAGGCCATTATTTTTTGTATCATTCTTAGTTCAAACGTTTTCCTTTCCTGGATAGTTCTGAAATTCCATTTAAGAACTAAAACATTGAGGAATTCAAGAATTGGAAAGCAAACCAAAATGATTTGTTCAAAGCTAATGGTTTCAGAAGAATGCTTCTTATTAGACCTCTAAAACTGTACAATCATCACTTTGCCCATATATAATTAGCTACATGAAAACAGATTAGTACAATGAACATATAACTGATATAGATTTTAACTGGTAAAGTACTAAAAAAAGGGTTTTGAATTGTCAGCCCATCCAAAATGTATATCTTAGTTTTAGCTAGATGCTGGAGACTACATGTTACAAGGGCCTTAAAAGACCCAGGGTGCTCTTGAACATTCCTGAGAGTAAAATATTGTGTTTACACATAGGACACAATCATAGGTATAGCCAACATAATTGTAGTTTAATAAGTAGTGGTTAAAAATTTGCCGCAGCTTCAAACTACAGTTTGTAGCAACTTTGCACATATTCAAAATATTTTGGAGTGACTCAATAATGATTAAATGGCTATTACTGCAAAACTGCTGAGATAAATATAACATAATAAAACCACTAGAAGATGCTAGTCAGAATGGGGCAAACAACTGTTATTGCAACAAAGAATCCTTATTGCAGAGAGGTACCTTGATGACAGAAATATGTCCTTATTAACCATGGACTTTTATCTAAATATGTGTGTGTGAGTGTGCGTGTTTAGTGGAGATATGTGTGTGTGTGTGTGGGGGGGGGGGGGGGTATACCTTGCTCTCATCTTCCCCAGCATTCCCCTGGTCACTGTTAACTAACAAATTCCAGCTGTCATTTTGACAGCCAGGGCTTCATTATTACAGTAGCATCTTCCCCAGCATTCCTCTGGCCACTGTTAACTGGCATATCCCCGCTGTAATTTTGACAGCCAGGACTTCATTATTACAGAAGCAGATGTTGCTGCTTCTGTGTAACTTGAGATTAGAAGAACAGCCACTGCTATATGAAGAGTTTCCATATAGCAATGTTTTTTTTTGTTACATTGTAAATATTCTGGTTCATTCTAAACAGACCAAAAGGGGGTGACTTTTTGATCCACATATGATGTCAGGTAGAGCAACTTTTCAGGTTAAAAAAAACTGTGTTCCTATATAATCCCTTGTTAACCCTTAGGTAACCCTAATTAAGCAGCCTGTAATGACTCCTTCCTCCCTTCTCCCCATAGCTATTATTTTATTATCTAGTTCTATTTGTTTTTTATTTTTTCAATTAAAATTGTGCTTATTTTCATGATTTCCTTGGTTTTGTTACCTAATTATTTTAGTCCAAAAATGTAAACTGACACCAGCACAGCAAGATGCAAATAGGGACATTTTTTGTTACAAAACTTTGGGGCTTTTGCAATAGTGAAAACTAAATAAGACAGACACAAGGTTTAATTAGCCCAAACCAACTAATCAGTACAAAATTAATAAAACATAGATCACTAAAAGAATCCACATTCAAAAGTGTTGCATGGCATATATTCATTCACAGCAAGAGGTGTTATAGTACTGGATGGAGGGCGGGAGCTGCTAGAGTTTTCACATGAACAAGCTGCTGATTGGTTCTAGGACCACCCAGCAACCTGCTGGTTAATGTGAACTGCTGTGACTGGGAAGGCAGGAGAAGAATCAGCAATAAACCCTGTGTCTGTCTTATTTCGTTTTTTTATTCTGTTGCCATGAGCAGCCTGATCCCGGTATGGCAGATGAAGATGTTAAGGAACTTCCAGCTGCCAGCCTTACAGACCACTTCTGCTGGTACCTTGGCATAACTTGCCCACAAAGCTGCTGTCACTCTTGTAGAATGTGCAGAAAGACCTGCAGCCAGATAAGTCTGCTTAATTACCTGGACTGTCCATGAAGAACGAATCCTTGGTGAAGCTGCTTGACCTTTTTTAGATACTTCAGGTAAAATAAATACATTTTCTGCCACTCTGAAATCTTCTGTTCTTGGTAGATATGTGGTAATGACACGAAGAAG
Organism: Aquarana catesbeiana; assembly: GCF_042186555.1. NCBI lineage: Eukaryota > Metazoa > Chordata > Amphibia > Anura > Ranidae > Aquarana > Aquarana catesbeiana. The sequence continues at coordinate 361,571,110 of NC_133325.1, read as the reverse complement.
CTCCAATTTCCCTGTGTAGAAATATCCAGTAATATTTTGAAGGAGGGTAGCATTACCTCCCAGTTTAGATGAAAGGTATAAGTGACTTTTGGAAAAAATGACAGGACTGAACGCAAAATCAGCTAGATTTTGTAATATACTGTCGGGCTATGGAAGAAAAAGCCTGGCTGACCCCTCTGGCTGAAGTAACCACTGTCAAAAATGTCCTCAATACTATGGGGAGTTGATATGTGGGGATGTAAGTGTTGATTCTCTAATATGTTGTCAATTCTTTAACTGTTTTTGTCACAATGCTATATTGGAGCTGCATTGTCCACTGGTGCTGATGCATTGTAGTGCTGAATGTTAAATGTTGTTATGTTTGTAACTTTCATATGGCAAAACCAATAAAACGAAAAGTTGTCTTTAGTATTTTTGGACAATGAGATAGTATCATCTGACTAAAAGGGTCCGTTCATCAATGGTTTGAGAACTTAAGGCTGTCCCATTTAGGGAAGACTGATCTCACAGGGGGCTTTACTTTGAAGACATCTTTCAAGAAACGTCTCACCAAAGGGTCTCCCACTCATAAAACTCCCGTACCGAGAGGGGGTATTTTCCCCCTGATAGTGCTGTAATTGAAAACTTTTCCCAGGGCCGACTGAAAAAATTCCTCCCAGACAGGCTGAACCAGAATGGGCAGAGGTAGGAAGTCGTCACAACTGAGGACATCCCGGAGAGAGGGGACAGAACAGGAATGCTAAGGTTAGGGCAACCCCTCCTGTTATTCCATTCAAAGGGGTTGTCCTGTGGAGCCAAAGGGTGGAGCTGACCTGTTAGTGGGCTGACATGATGAGCTCCAGGAAATACAATCTCTATCCCTGTAGTCTAATAGCCACAGCACTCAGATGACTTGGATACCCAGGAGGAGGCTTTAGTTCTGCTATGGCCTTTTAAGAAATCACTTGGGGAGAAGGGCCTTGTTAAATATAGCAAAGAGGCAGTCCTCCAGAAAATGTTCAGGGTTATTACCCTTTGCTTTTTCAGTGAGTTCAATTAAGAATTTATTGTTCTGGGGTAGCATATTCTCTAATATGTTGTCAATTCTTTAACTGTTTTTGTCACAATGCTATATTGGAGCTGCATTGTCCACTGGTGCTGATGCATTGTAGTGCTGAATGTTAAATGTTATTATGTTTGTAACTTTCATATGACAAAACCAATAAAATGAATTTGTAAAAAAAAATGTTGTCTTTAGTATTTTTGGACAATGAGATAGTATCATCTGACTAAAAGGGTCCGTCCATCAATGGTTTGAGAACTTAAGGCTGTCCCATTTAGGGAAGTCTGATCTCACAGGGGGGGCTTTACCTTGAAGACATCTTTCAAAAAACGTGCCACCAAAGAGTCCCCCATCCATAAAACTCCCGTACCGAGAGGGGGTATTTTCCCCCTGATAGTGCTGTAATTGAAAACTTTTCCCAGGACCAACTGTAAAAATTCCCCCCAGACAGGCTGAACCAGAATGGGCAGAGGTAGGAAGTCGTCACAACTGAGGACATCCCGGAGAGAGGGGACAGAACAGGAATGCTAAGGTTAGGGCAACCCCTCCTGTTATTCCATTCAAAGGGGTTGTCCTGTGGAGTCAGAGGGTGGAGCTGACCTGTTAGTGGGCTGACATGCTGAGCTCCAGGAAATACAATCTCTATCCCTGTAGTCTAATAGCCACAGCACTCAGATGACTTGGATACCCAGGAGGAGGCTTTAGTTCTGCTATGGCTTTTTAAGAAATCACTTGGGGAGGTGGGCCTTGTCAAATATAGCAAAGAGGCAGTCCTCCAGGAAATGTTCAGGTTTATTACTCTTTGCTATTTCAGTGAGTTCAATTAAGAATTTATTGTTCTGGGGTAGCAGGTTTTCGAAATGATGATTTTTATCTTCTATAACTGCAATCTTGGCATACAGGATATACAGTTGTGTTCATAAGTTTACATACAATGGCATAATTTATGATTTCTTTATTTTCAGAGAATATGAATGATAACACAAAAACATTTCTTTCGCTCATGGTTAGTGTTTGGCTGAAGCCACTTATTATCAATCAACTGTGTTTACTCTTTTTAAATCATAATCACAACAGAAACTACCCAAATGACCCTGATCAAAAGTTTACTTACCCCAGTTCTTAATATCGTGTATTGCCGCCTTTAACATCAATGTCAGCTTGAAGTCTTTTGTGGTATTTGTGGATGAGGCTTTTTATCTTCTCAGATGGTAAAGCTGCCCATTCCTCTTGGCAAAAAACCTCCAGTTCCTGTAAATTCTTGGGCTGTCTTGCATGAACTGCACGTTTGAGATCTCCCCAGAGTTGCTCAATGATATTGAGGTCAAGAGACTGAGATGGCCACTCCAGAACCTTCATTTATTCAGCTGTAGCCAATGACAGGTCAACTTGACCTTGTGTTTTGGATCATTGTTATATTGGAATGTCCAAGTACATCCCATGCGCAGCTTCCTGGCTAATGAATGCAAATGTTCCTCCAAAATTTTTTGATAACATACTGCATTCATCCTGCCATCAATTTTGACCAAATTTCCTGTAGCTCACACATCTCCAAAACATCAGCGATCCACCTCAGTGTTTCACAGTAGGAATGGTGTACCTGTCATCATAGGCCTTGTTGACTCCTCTCTAAATGAAGCGTTTATGCTTGTGACCAAAAAGCTCAATTTTGGTCTCATCACCATGGGTGTGCGCAGCCTATTGCATTAGGGTGTGCACACCCAAAGCTCCAACACATATGCGTTTGACATATTTACCGGCTTCTTCCCCGCTCTCCATCCTGAAACAATGGGAGGAAGAGGGAGCAAGGGAGCACATGGGAGACCCAGGCAACACAGGGAAATGAGGGGTGGCGAGGGTGGCATATATTAGTACCAATCCCCTATATTTTTCTCCTGTGGCAGCTGAATGTTGACAAAAGGGAGAGGAGAAGCTTACTTTCAGCTGCTGCAGGAGGAAAATACAGATCGGTTCCACTAAATTCCACCCACGCCACCTCTCCTGTCCAGGTTCTGAGGGTCGGCAAGGAAGGGTTGGGGTTTACCTGTCACCTGCCCACCATTGACAGGCTGCCAATCCCAGGATTAGGGTGTGCCCAGGCACACCTGGCACACCCCTTGCGCACGCCTATGCTCATCACTCCAAATGACTTTGTGCCAGAAGGTTTGAAGCTTGTCTGCTTGTCTCTGTGCTGTTTGGCGTATTTTAAGCGAAATACTTTGTGGCACTTGCGTAGTAATGGCTTTCTTCTGGCGACTCGACCATGAAGCCCATCTTTCTTTAAGTACCTTCTTATTGTGCATCTTGAAACAGCCACACCACATGTTTTCAGAGAGTCCTGTATTTCACCTGAAGTTATTTGTGGGTTTTTCTTTGCATCCCGAACAATTTTCCTGGCAGTTGTGGCTGAAATTTTAGTTGGTCTACCTGACCATGGTTTGGTTTCAACACTATTTAACAAACTATGTCAGGAGTCCAGAAACTCATTGACCTTTTATACACACACACACTAATTACAAGAAAACAGATCACAGGTGAGGATGGTTACCTTTAATAGCCATTCAAACCCCTTTGTGTCAACTTGTATGCATGTTATCAGGCCAAAATCACCAGGGTATGTAAACTTTTGATCAGGGTCACTCGGGTAGCTTCTACTGTCATCATGATTTAAAAAGAGTAAACACAGTTTATTGATAATAAGTGGCTTCAGTCAAACACTAACCACGGGTGAAAGAAAAGTTTTTGTGTTATCATTCATAGTCTCTGAGAAATGGCCTAGAAATCATAAATTATGCCAGGGTATGTAAACTTATGAGTATAACTGTAGCTTGCTCTACATCATCTAGCTCTCCCACTGTACTTTTCAGTAGCAATTGTTATGTCTCTGATTTTTTTTGTAAATCCTGACACAGTATATGTAGATTGAGCATAAAATAAATCTAAAGACAAAAGTGTTTTGTTTTATTTTTGGATGTGGTGTGGAGGGGTTAGAACTCCCATTCAATTTTTTATTGATATCTGTGTCCCCTACTAGAAGATTTTCCCTCCTTGCGTGTCCTGTTGACTGCTGTCACTGGGACTGAAGGTAAGAAAAAAAAAATCCACCAGAACAGGAATATAGTAGAAATCTTTCAATGGGGATATTTGTTTTGGATCACAGCTATCCAAGAGGGATCTTGCTTCTTGTTGTGTTTAAGGGACAGGAAGTGTTCATCGACCTTGTTGATGAGGGATGTATGATTGATCTGTATAGTGTGGATCATTTTCATGAGCATAGGTTCCTTACCTTCTGTTGCAGCCAAGCCTAGCAATCATAGAAATATGAGCTGCCATTTGTCTGGGAAAAAGAGAGAGACCAGAGAGGACAGCAGCATGATATCCAGTAGTTCCTCAAATAGATCTGGTATAGAGGATGATGAGGCCTGTAGCGTCAGCTATTGGGCACCATCTTGGAAGCAGCCTTGGTCATAGTTACTAGAGGTTATTTTATTCTGGTACTTATCCACAAGGGCTCCAGGAGGCCTCTACTCTCTAGGAGGTTAGTAGGTAGGTTTGTGACTGTCTGGTCTCTGGATGAATCAGGATTATGTCAAGTCTGACAAAGAGGTGTGCAGATATGTCTGTTCCCAAGGGTAAGGGGTGGGAGTGGTTTATGAATGGGTCCATAAGCCATTAATTCTTTACCACTATTTAGGGATTTAGTTTTAAGAGTGATTGTTACTGCTGCCTAGAGAAGGAGTTTTTGGTGGCACCAAAATCCTGCTGCTATGCTATTGTCAAGTGACAAATTAAAGAAAATTGACTTTTAGCATACAGGAGTGTATGAACTACTACACAATGGCACCATGCACCGTTGTTCAATACACAACCCTTTGTGTCAAAAGCCATATGGAGTGTGCCTGACTCTATTTTCTGTTTACTGAACTCTGACAAACTTCCATAAAAGGTTCTGCCTAAATAATGGTTCAAGAGGATGTCTTGCATAGCCTCTTAAAATTCCAGACACTTTGTTTAGCATTTCCTTTTCTATGTTCAGTGTTTACATTTGAAGCATTATCGAATGACATGACAATCCTTTGGCACTGCAGAATAAACTGATTTTCAATTTGCTAATAAAAAGGGAGCTCCTTAAAGGGTATGCCTGCCAATTGAGAGAGTTTGTTCAGGGCTATAACAAGGTTTACTTTCGGATATACAAGTATCAGACTGATCAATGAATTGTCATCTATCATTATCAAATCAAATAGAGGGGAGCACCACTGAACACAGTTATTACTGCATTATTCAGCATTCCCAACTATTGATTGGAAATAATGATTAATTTAGTTGCCTATGTTGTAAATATATGTTGTGGACCTGGGTAAAAAAGAATAATACTATCAAACATTATAAGTTAATAAAAACACATCTATAAGATGTTTTTTTTTTTTTCTTTTTTTTCCATGATGTGCTTTTTATTAGGAAGCATCCCGGAGGAACATTGTTCAACTATATTAGTGGCAAATTTATGCTTCTCATTGAGCTGAGTATATAGACCGTTTGTGCGACACCTACAATCCTGGGCAGCCAACTGGGACAGCTTTGAAAAGCTCTGCAACAGTTTTACCACTGTAGGTTGGACAGTCTTTCTCTCAAAATGCAAACACAGTTAAGAAATGGTCAAGGGCAGTTTAAAGAAGGGATAACGCCCTGGCCACAGCAAACTGTGGGCTTGTCTACATTGTACAATGGATATGGTCTGTAGGAGAAAATGCCGGCATTATTGGTCATTGAAAGAAAAATGCCTGGAGTTACTGGTAAATGGAAGGAAAAAATGGCATTTGCATCAGTGAGAGTAAAAAAAAATGTCTTGGATGTCAGTAGTCAGTGGCCCCTCCTTAACACTCAAGACCTCATATCAGTCACCCTTTGGCATGTAGCCCCCCCATACTTAACATTCAGATCCCAGACTAGCCTCTCCTTAAAATTCAGATCCCAGAACAACCACCCCCGTCCCCCAACCACCTTTAACATTCAAACCTAAGACCAGCCATTCCTTGACAGTCAGACCCCCAACTCCAGGAGGAGAACAAGAGGGTCCAGTGTGTCATGTGACCACCCTGAGGACATAAGTAGAAGACCAGTATAAATTTAAAAAAAACATACTGCATACGGCATTATTGGTTATTGAAAGAAAAATGCCTGGAGTTACTGGTAAATGGAAGGAAAAAATGGCTCTTGCATCAGTGAGAGTAAAAAAAAATGTCTTCGGTGTCTGTAGTCAGTGGCCCCTCCTTCACACTCAAGACCTCATATCAGTATGCCTCTCCAGGAGGAGAACAAGAGGGCCCAGTGTGTCATGTGACCACCCTAAAGACATAAGTAAAAGACCAGTATAAATTAAGGGGAGAGCACTGAGCCTACAGTTGGGCTTTAAGAAGGGGTGCTAGCAACATTCCCTAAAATACAGATGGCCACTAGAGAGAGGATTCGAAGATCTGTCTTTAAAATTAATAATCAAAATATAGAACTGCAAGCAAGCACCAATGATAAAGTTACACTAAACAAAATCCTTATTTTTCAAAAATAATAATATATACACTTCCACTATTTAAAGTGATTGTAAGCCCTTTACTACCACTTTAACCAACCTATAATAAGTCTTACCTGTAGGTACTGGAAATATCTCCTAAACCTGCACGGTTTAGGAGATATTTACCATATACACTTGCGTCAACGTCATTGGCGCATGCGCACTGAAGAAAGGGCATGGTCGTGCCGTTGCCAAAGGGCCTGTGCCATGACCGGTGGCTTCCGCACACATGCGTGGGAGTGATGTCACGCGACTCCAGCCATTCACAGAGCCAGAGTCCACGGCCCTGGAAGGAAGAGGCGTGAAGATTGATGCGGCCACCAGCGGGGACAGCATGGACATCGCGGGCTTCGTTTGCAGGTAAGTGCAACATAATGAGCTAGAATGTGATGCATTCTAGCCCATTATACTTTTACTTTGCAGGGGAAAAAAGAGGAAGTAAAACCCAGGGTTTAATGCTCTGGTAATCTGTTTATCATGAAATCAGTTTTTACTGTGTTTTTCTGCCTCCTTGCAATATCTTCCGTGACCTCCCGACCCTCTCCTTTGCCACTTTTTGACAAACGAGCAGTGCATGTTAGTTGTGGTCATGTACGCTGATCTATGCACACTACACATCCCATAGTCTCTAGTCCAACTTCAGAGTGAGAAAGAGAGGACAGCTATACCCTTATTTACAATGGGATTGTGGAGAAAGAACGTAGCCACCAGTGGCAGCTGGTGGTAATTTTTTTTGGGGGGCGGCAAGCAGTGCACCTACATCATTCACCTCCCCCCCCCCGGTCCAGACGGGTCTAAAGCACTTACCCCATCTATGATGGGCAGTGCTTCAACCGGGCGACAGGCATCACCAGCGACTTCCCTTGGAATTCACGCGTCCTGCATGGGGGGCCACCCCTGGTAGCCAACTGTCAGGACTGAGTTCACCTGCTGGTGGCACTGTGGTTCTCGGGGCCGATGGCTGCAGTTTCAGTGTCCACCGGCAGGTGTCTCCCAGAAGCCAGCAGTTTCTGATCAGCCACACCTGGCTCCAGCTGCCACGTGGATATTTAAGGCTGCTCCTCTCTTCCCCCAGCACGTCACTTTCCTGTCGATTGCCCCCTGGCTACCAGATCCTTGTGCCTCCTGTATCCTAAGCCATCCTGCACCCCTCTGCCCTGCTCCTGCTCTTGTACCTAGTCATGTTTCCCTTCTTTGCATCCCTGTTACCTCTATTGTAGATATTACATATAGATAGTAGTTAGGTTCATTTGTTATTTTGTCATTCTGGGGTTTGTTTTTGCTGTGTTCACTGGTTGCTGTGTATGTTTATTGGTATGTGTTTCACTGTAAATATCACTTTAATGATATATACTTGTTTGTTCTCAGTTCCCTTGTGTAGCTACGTGTCTAGTCTCCTTAGCCACTGATCCCTGATACCACCCCTTAAAGTGGAGGTCCACCACAAAAAAAAAAAAAAATTGCACCAAAAAATCCCTAAAAAATTGGAGGAAATTTTTTTTTTTAACTCACCTGAAATGGCTGTTGCTAGGCAGTCTTCCTAATCTGCCTCTTCCTATGCCACGGTGATGTTCTGTCTTCTCCTCCCCGCGTTGTTTTCTGGGGAATGTGGCGCGGTGCGTTATGGGAACTGTGTGTGTCCAACTCACACATGCGCAGTAGGAAACGGGCAGTGAAGCCGTAAGGGTCGTAAAGGCTGCACCCAGGACAGGTAAGTGTGCTTATTTAAAGTCAGCAGCTACAGTGTTTGTAGCTGCTGACTTTTACATTTTTTTTTCCCGGCTGGAACTCCCCTTTAAGAGGAAGTTTGATCATATTAGAAAAGAAAAAGGAATTTGGAAATTTGGAAAAGGCTGAGAGTAAGAGGTGGTACTTTTTGAGGTAATAAATACTTGAATAGGATAGATTTAGATTTAGAGTTTAGTGCCACTTTAACCACTTCCCGCCCGCCCTATAGCGTATTGACGTCCGGGAAGTGGTTCCGTTATCCTGACTGGACGTCATATGACGTCCAGCAGGATAACATGCCGCCGCGCGCCCCCCGGGGGCGCGCATCGCGGCGATCGGTGGAGCGGTGTGTCAGCTTGACACACTGCTCCACCGATCTTGGTAAAGAGCCTCCGGCGGAGGCTCTTTACCACGTGATCAGCCATGTCCAATCACGGCTGATCACGATGTCAATGGGAAGAGCTGTTGATCGGCTTTTCCTCACTCGCGTCTGACAGACGCGAGTAGAGGAGAGCCGATCAACGGTTCTCCTGACAGGGGGGTCTGCGCTGACTGTTTATCAGCGCAGCCCCCCCCTCAGATCACCACACTGGACCACCAGGGATCGCCACCAAGACCACCAGGGAAGGGGCAACATGTGGATGGCCAGGTATGTACCCCATGGCCATCCACATGTGCCCAATGTGCCCAATCTGTGCCAGTCAGTGCCCACAAATGGGCACTGATTGGCACCATTATGTTCCAGATCTGCCCAGCAATGCCCCCAATATATTTTATCAGTGCCACCTGTCATTGCCCATCGGTGCCACCTGTCATTGCCCATCAGTGCCACCTGTCAGTGTCCATCTGTGCCCATCAGTGCCCACCTATCAGTGCCACACATCAGTGCCACCCATAAGTACCCATCAGTGCCACCCATATGTACCAATCAATGCCACCTACGAGTGCCCATCAGTGCCGCCTATGAGTGCCCATCGGTGCCACCTATGAGTACCCATCAGTGCCGCATACCAGTGCCACCTATCAGTGCCCATCAGTGCCACCTATCAGTGCCGCCTATCAGTGCCCATCATCAGTGCCCGTTAGTGCCACCTCATCAGTGCCACCTCATTGGTGCCACCTCATCGGTGCCCATCAGTGCCCGTCAGTGCAGCCATATCAGTGCCCATCATTGAAGGAGAAAACGTACTTATTTACAAAAAATTTTAACAGAAACAAAGAAAAACTTGTTTTTTTTTAAATTTTCAGTCTTTTTTTATTTGTTGCGCAAAAAATAAAAACCGCAGAGGTGATCAAATACCACCAAAAGAAAGCTATATTTGTGGGAACAAAATGATAAAAAATTTGTTTGGGTACAGTGTAGCATGACCGCGCAATTGTCATTCAAATTGCGACAACGCTGAAAGGTGAAAATTGGCCAGGGCGGGAAGGTGTCTAAGTGCCTGGTATTGAAGTGGTTAAAGTCACATACAAAGCTTACTTTCAGGTAAATGTTACTGTAATAGTTTGCTATTTGATTTTTTTTTTTTCTAATTCTTTATTTTTTAACATACATACAGCACAGGAAAAGTACAAGGCTTCTTAAACAGACATTTCACCATTAAAATAATCTTATTAGGTAAGAAAATAGAATAAATATCTGATGACATTGAGATTAACATCCTATTCATTTATAGGTCATAAGATTTAAGTCAATCTTTGTTTGGGAACAATTATGCTGAAATGTAAGAATGGAGATTCTTTCCGACTGTATTGCTTGGTTTTATTATGAGTAACATGATAGGGGTATAGAAAGGAAGGGAAGAATGTAGGTATGTCACATCTAATTAAGCGATGTGAAAGGGTTGCTTTGGGCACATGTTGGGTCCGCCATCCTCTTCAGCGATAGGTGAATTGTGGGAGGTGCTTCTCTGCAACATGCTGGAATGCAAGCATTAGCCGCATTCAAAAGATGTCTCAGTGTCAACGTCCTATGTATTTTGGTAGATTATCTAATTGTTATAAAGGAGTAAAAAGAAGGATCCCATGCAACGCTATAGTTAGTGAAATGTTAGTGAGAAATGTTGCATACTGCTTGCCTGAAGGTTTAGAGTTTAAGCCAGAACCAAAAAATATATAGCAGCGTGGCCTGACTGCACCTCTAGCAACTGTCCGGGACTGCGGGCATCATTCTAGAATTCTGTACCAGTGGGAGAGTATCTTAAAACTATTTTCTTTTTAGTGAGTGAGTAAATATTTTGTAGTTGTTCAGTTGTGAAGGTTCTGGATAAATCTTGTTCCGAGGCAGCTATGAATGAGGATGTAGGGGAGGTTAGTTGAGCATAAAATGGTGACAAGGTATGTTTTAATGGCTCTATGCTGGAGCACGAACCCTCAAAGTTTGGCAATGGGCAGTTAAATTTGCAGATGGAGGGAGGTGAAAAAGTGACACATCTTTAGTGTTTCCAAAAAGGGAGTTGATAAGGGCATGGGGGGAGGGGGGGATAGGTGATAGATGGCCATGTGATATAATCTTATTCACTATAGGGGTGTACAGTATTTATAAAAACAACAAAAAAAAGCTGTTTATGCTGTGAAACTGCATGTACATTCGTTCTGTGCAAATGAAGACAATATCAAACGTTAGTAGGCCATATTCTCCTAAGGTCAAATATTAGTCATACATAGAGAATTGATTGAATCATGAAAATCCAACATTAAGGCCACTAGATGGAGTTGACAAGCATAGTAAAGTGTTTATTTTCTTTAATCATCATCTCCATCGAGCGGCCATAATGCAGCATTTTCCTGATTCACTTTATTTTGTATGAATGAATAACTTTTGCTCTGGAGAGAAAATAGCTTTTAGGCCCCATTCACACACAACAAATGTGCTTGCAATTTCACAGGATGATTTTTTTTTTTATAAATACACGATTATGATTTTTCTTTAAGCAATCTAACAAACACTTACATTTTTTCCTCCTTAGGTTACATAAAATTTGAAAAAAAAAAAAAAAAAAATTTGTACAGTATAATATAAATATACAGCAATGCCTGCATACTATTGTTTATATAAAGTTTTTTTTTTTTTTTTTTAATAAGGTACGCATCAGGCTGAGCCTGTCACAATGAAGACCAGTGATGTGTATCTTCAAATGTTACCAGGGATGAGGTCTGGTCATGGCAGCTGTAAACCATACCAAACCAAATCCTGGGAAAGTCCCTAGGAAATCAAGACAGACTGTCATAATCAGTCTTAATCTTACTGGCCCTATATAACAGTGCAGCAGGCATTAATATTATATAAATATACAGTATATATAAGTATATATTATATAAATTGATATTGCTGTCTGCGTCCCCATCAGGGATATTTCCCTTTATATCAGTGGTTCTCAACCTGGGGGTCGAATGACAATTTTCCAGGGGTCACCGAATCCTGGGCTGTTCCTGAAGTCCTCATTGCTCTCCCAGCCTTTTTGCAGCCGCCCAGCAGGGCTGTTCCTGGAGCCCGCGGCTGCCCACTCAGCCTCTTCGCAGCCACCCATTCTGTTAACGGCATGGCTGGGGGGCAGAAACTAGAGGTCAGCTGACTGGTGAGGAATGTGAAGTGCGGGGGACTGGAGGAGACACTATCTCCTGATTTTGGCATAGGTGTCACTGCTACGAGACACCACAAAGTCAGAGACACAGTGAGTAACACTACCTGTGATTATGGTTACCATTAACAGTCCCCACAATAGTTCTCAGATCAGCAGAACATTGCCACTCATCCCAACTCCCCACCAGCGCTGCCACTCACCCCCCCCCCCCCCCCCCCCACACTAAAGCGTGAGAGAAGGAATAAAATTAGAGAATACATGGAAGAAAGAGGAAAAGAGGGGGAGGAACAAAGAATAAGGGAGAGAAAGAATAGGAGAAAAAAACAAGAAAGACGACTAGAGAGGGGGATGGGGGAAAAAAACAAGAAATTAGGATAGAGAGAGATAAAAGGAGAACAACGAGAAAGAGTGGTATGTCCTAAAATGTACCATAAGGGGTTTTAATACTGTATGAGTGGAAGGGACTCAGGGAACGCTAAATGTCCATGGGTTAGGGAAGCAAATTACTTGTCTTGCCTTAGGTGCTGACAACCTACGCTCCGAAAATAATTTTACTGTTAGGAGTCCCCACAACTTGGGAAATTTTATCAAGGGGTCACGGCACTAGAGGGGTTGAGAACCACTGGTTTATATCATGTCCAAAGACAAACAGGAAATTAAGTAAATCTTTCAAAAATTAAGGTAAATCCCCTCTTAGTTGTCCCCATTGGAATATTTTCCATCTCTTCCTGTTTTGATGAAACATTTTCAATTTTGGATTGCCCCTCACTTTCTTTGTGTATCTAACCACTTCAATACTGGGCGCTTTCATCCCTTCCTGCCCAGGCCAATATTCAGCTTTCAGTGCTGTCGCTCTTTGAATGACAATTGCACGATCATGCAACACTGTATCCTACTAAATTTCTTATCATTTTTTTTTTAGACAAATAGAGCTTTTTTTGGGTGGTATTTAACTGCTCCTTGCCCAGGCCATTGTAAAATGACCAGTAACAAAGAGATGGCCCCTGCCCCTACCTATAACTGGCCTTCACAGCAAGGAGCACATGGAAGGGCAAATGCAGGAAAGACAAAAAAGGGGAATATTCCCAGCTCAACTCACCAACCACCAAGCAAACTGGTTTGTGAGTTGAGCTGGGAATTTTCTCTGGTTTTGTCTTTCATGTGTTTGCCCTTCCATGTGCTCCTTGCTGTGAAGGCCAGATAGAGGTGGGGGCCGGGGCCATCTCTTTGTTACTGATGTAAATTTGGTATGAGGACACACTGGGCACCTTTGCTGCCAATGTGCTATGTGCTGGGTGTCCAATGTGCCCCTGTGCCTTTAAGGAGGATTGGGCTACCTCCAGGCCCACCTGCCCTTTATCTATTCATTAGAATGCATGTGCTTCCATTGTGGAGACCCTCATAAATTTAGTAGGTTAGGACTGCAAGTGATACAAGGTGCCGTGAATAGGCCTTGTAGCTTACACATACGTTTGCAAATGTGTGCTAACTAAACCCCTGTTTTTTAATGCATACTGTTGGACAGGTTAATTCGGTTGGTAAGCAAACTGGTGAGTTGAGCTGGAAATTTTCTCAGGTTTTGTCTTTCATTGTAAAGTGACGCCCGAGCGGGAGCCCTATTGTTCTTGGTGGATGTCATATGAAGTCCTCCCCAGAACGGGTCGTGCCCTGAAGCGATCTGTTACCCCGCTGTTTCCACCACGGATGACTGATAAGTGTACCGGCCCGCTGCTGGTACCATGTGATCGCTGTGACCAATCACAGTAGATCACATGAGAATTGTAAACAATGCCTTCAATTCATGCCATTCATTGTGTACAATTGTGTTGCTAGCTGTGATTGGTCACAGTGATCACATGATACAGACAAGGACAATCACAGCCTATCTGTACCATGTGATTAGCTGTGGGCAATCGCAACAATACACATGGAATTAATCTTTTTTAACTCAGTAAAAATGCTTGCTTATAACAATGAAATTCACCGCTATAAGCAATTATAGTGTGTAAATAAAAAAATAAATAAATCCTGATCTCCTCACCAGAGTAGTACTGTGTTCCTATGGTAACACTGTATTGCTCTTGTCAAAGAAAAACATTTTAAAAAATTACATTTTTTTTAACATACTGTCACCAGTTGGTGTCCCTGCTCACCGCCACAACAGTTATATGATTACGCTGTACTGCACTGATGAAAATTATTGTTTTTTTTTCCTTTATTTAGCAAGTAATAAAACACCAGTGGTGATTAAATACCAGCAAAAGAAAGCTCTATTTGTGTGGAAAAAATGATAAAAATGTCATATGGGTACAGTGTTGCATGACCGCACAATTGTCATTGAAAATGTAACAGTACTAAAAGCTAAAAGTTGGCCTGGGCAGGTAGGGGGGAAAAGTTTCCAGTATTGAGGTGGTTAATCACCACAGGGTTTTTTTTTTAGGCTGCACTGATGGTTGGCACTGATGTTCAATGCCCTGATTATCAGTGTAAACAATGTACTGACAGGCCCACCGGTTATCGACTCTCCTTTGCTGACACAGACACGTGTGAGGAAAGGGCTGCCGATAACCAGCAAATCTGTTTACAAGTGACCAAGTGTGATTGGACAGTGCTGATCTCATGAAAAAAGGGCCACTGTGATTGGCCCTTTACCATAATCTATGATCAGCTGTGTCCAAAGAACACAGAGGTCACAGGGGGTGCGCGGGAGGTAGGTTTCTGGGAGGTCGTCCATGGATGCCCTCTCAGAACTGGAAGCCCATGGTGTAGCCATCTTTTGGCTATAGCGCGGGCAGGAAGGTATCTGCAGACTTTTCCTCCAGCTTTCTGTCCATATGGGATTTTAGTCAGTAGATCCATTGAGAACTACAATCCATCTGCTACAGTGGCAGATGGGACTTGTAGTTTTTTCATTCACAGATTCACAGCCACACAGCCACGCCAATTTAAAATGTGAAAGGGACTCTAGGTTAGAGGACTTCCCTGCCCGCTGTCACAGGAAGAGGGGGGGGGAGTGATTGGTGGTACTGGAACATATTACACCATGAACACAGGTGTAACATGTAGCATGTTCAATGTAATCAGCAGATGTTGGCTGCACCTCTCTTTGGTAATAGTCAAAAGGGAGCTACCTGATCATCTGCTACAATTAAAACTGTATAGGGCAGGTTTTAAATGGGTAAGACACGGATCTGAGGGGAGGGATTTTTTTTTCTCATAAAAAAGTTTATTAAAGAACAAAAGTTACAATCATGTCAGATTCCAGTTTCAACAAGTCACGGTATACATACACTTTATCTTATCATCTCTACACCTCAGCCTAGAACGTGGTAGCTTCAACATGCATTTGTATTTCACCCAACAACCTATATGACCTGCTGCACTAGCCATTTCCTATCAGTGAAACCTGGTGTTAATCCTCTCGCTGTTGACTCAACACAGTAGCCTGTCAAGTATGAGGTCCACTGGGGATAAACCTGGGGAGCTCAGCCAGGGTGACCACTGCTCTTCAAATTTGCTGGGGTTTCCTCTGTGTTGAAAGATAAACTTTTCTAGCCATAGCGTGTCCCTCACCTGGTTAATCCATTCCCTGAGTGAGGGGGGGTTGGTCGCTTGCCTTCCATCGCCGAAGGATGAGCAGGCGAGCCTGAAATAGGGCTCTTGCAATAGACGGGGGGGACTCATCTAGGATGCCCAGGATGCACGGTCTGGGGTCAGTCGGGATAGTAACTGAAAAGGCTTTGTTGATGGTATTCAGGACCCCTGCCCAATATAGGTGGAGCTAGGGCAGTGCCACAGCATATGAATTAAGTCTCCATGGTCTCTCACACACCTTGGACAATCAGAATTTGGTCTCACCCCCATCCTAGCCAGCCTGGCGGGCATATAGTGTACCCTCAAGATGATATACAGCTGTGGTAGGCGTTGTGCTACATTGAGTGAAAACATTTGTACCGCCCTAAGTGCCTCTTCCCACTGTTCCCCCTCGAGGGCACCCACGTCATTCTCCCACTTGGTCACCGTCCTTAAAGGGAACCCCGTCAAGAATACCCCGAGTAACATCGAGTAGCAGTTAGAAATAGAGCCTCTAAAACTGATCACCTCCTCCATATAGTGAAATTTGGGAGTCGGGGATAGGATACATGGAGTCCCGCTGGATTGAGCCCTGATAGCGTGTTGCAACTGGAGATAATAGAAGTGCATCGTCTGTGGGAGCCGAAATTGCTCCCGCAGATCAGGAAAGGTGCTCAATTTGCCTGCCGTATAAATGTAGAGCAGGTGCGTGACTCAGTGTTTCCTCCACCGAACCCCACACGTCAGTGATTGCAGCTCTGGGTAGTACCCATTGTCCCATATTGGGCTGTATTTAGTAAAACCATCCACCGCCTGTAACTGTCTGACCTTGTTCCATTTTCTGGACCAGAGCAAATGTGGGGAATCTCTTATTAGATTTTGCGTAAGCCAAAGCCTCCAAACCCTCCGCTATATCTGGAACCCCCTTTTCGTGGTACATGAGGGTTTTTATGGGGTCTGTTGTAGGGTGGCTCTCCACCTCCCCGTCCAGCGAGGTCAGGGATCAGGCCACATGCTGCAACTGGGCAGCGATATAATAAAGCCACGGGTTGGGCAAAGCTAGACCTCCCGCATCTTTAGGTTTCTGCAGTTGTTACAGCTTGACTCTGGGTGGTTTGTCCTGCCACAGGAAGGACCTAAAAATAGAGTTAATGATGCAAAATATTTTAAGGGGGATCACTATGAGGGTGTTATGTAGTATACAGAGGAGCTGAGGCATGAAAATCATTTTGTTTACTCTTCCCACCAGGGACATTTTTAGTCTCGACCACACTTTTATTCGGGCACAGATACAACTAAACAGAGGTGACAGATTAAGGGGAATATAATCTCGTATTTCTGGGGTGACCTGTACTCCTAAATATTTAAAACTTAAGGTTACTGGTATTTGGAGTGCCGTGGGGCCCTGGGCATCAGGTTCTGCATCTAGTACCATTAGTGATGATTTTAGGCCAATTGATCACCAAGCCAGAATACGTTCCGAATTGTACTATGATCGACATCACTGCTCTCAAGGAGTTGGAAGTGTCTCCCAATAACAACATGGTGTGATCCACGTATAGCATGATTTTCCCGTGTAGCTCCCCATACTTGAAACCTTGACCTGTGGATTAGACCTGATCAGGGCAGCCATTGACTCGATCGCAACCACGAACAAGAGCGGAGACAAAGGGCAGCCCTTTCGGGTCCCCCTGTGGAATCTCTCTTATAACCGCCTGTGGGGAGCTATAAAGCAGTCTGACCCAGGACAGAAACTTGTCCCCGAATCCGAACTTTCCCATAACTGTCCAGAGCTATTGCCACTCTATGCTGTCAAAAGCCTTGTGGGCATCCAATGACAGCAGTGCCCTGTCTCCCATGTTATCCAACCAGGCTTGGAGATTAAGAAAAAAGTCTGAAGAGATTTATGGCAGTGGATTTCTGGGTGTATGATGGAGGAGATAACCTTATTAGGTCTAAGGGCCAGTACCTTGGCTAGGATTTTAATATCTCTTTACAAAAGCGATATTGGCCTATATGATTTTTTTTTTCTTTTTTGACCTTCCATGGAGACCCACAGTAAGCTTTCGTTGAATACTAAGGACTTAAATACACCGGAAAAAAGACGGATATTTCTACATGACTTGCAGCATTTTAAATCAGATGTGGCATTCATACAGGAGACACATTTTAGAGATGATAAAGTACCCATCTTAAAAAGTCGGTCATTTCTGATGGTTTATCCACTACAAATCAAAAGGCGAAGTTGAGGGGGATGTCTATCCTCCTTTCGAGTAGGGTACCGTGGTTTTTTTATAGACTCGGTCAGAGACCCTGGAGGACGCTTCCTGTTTGTGAAGGGTAAAGTAGGTGACGCTGGGGTGACACTGGCGACACTGTATGCCCCCAATGAGCATCAAGAGGCCTTTATAAGTAAAACGTTTAAGTGGCTGATTGAATTCACAGAAGGTCAGTTGATCATATGGGGACATTTGAATATTCCATTGACTCCAGCAGAAGACACTTCCTCTGGATGCTCATCTATCTCTTTTAGTGCACGTAACCACATTGCCCAAACCTTGTATAAAAGCCAACTGATTGATATATGGCGCTTACTTCACCCCGCAGAGAAATATTATACTTTTTATTCCTCTCCCCATAAGTCCTTTTCCCATATAGATTATTTTTTTGTCCCGCATGCCCAACTTCATTCAGTACGAGAGGCTACTATATTATCTATTACTTGGTCAGACCACGCACCTATCTTCATGAAATATGACTTACAGGACCCTCTGAATAAGAGACCTACTCAGTGGAGACTGAACGAGAGCCTTCTACAGGACAAAATTTTGGATCTTCTCCATTTTAAGGCTAAGGCGGCATTACAGATTTGTAGGAAGTTCTCATATGAGTCTGGGGACAAATGCGGGAGTTGTTTGGCTAGGACTCTACGAGAGCAGAATTTAATTACATACCACATCTGGCTCCATCTGATAGGCCTAAGGCTACAAAACCATATGACATAGCTAGGGAATTTAAAGAATGTTACAAATCTCTGTATAACCTGCAGACTAAGCCCCCTACTCAAGCTCAGATAGACTTGTATCTTTCAAGGTCACTAATGCCTTGGATATTAGACGTAGATAGAGACAATCTTGAAAATCCCATAACAATGGAAGCACTCCAAGGAGCAGTAAGGGCTACCAAATTGGGTAAGGCGCCAGGTCCCAATGGTCTGACCGCCCAATATTATAAAACCTTTTCCTTCTCTCGCCCATTATATGGTTAAATTATTTAATGCTCTTGGGTCATCAGCAACATTAACAAAGGATACAATGCTAGCCCATATTTCGGTAATACCGAAAGAGGGAAAGGATCCGGCCTCCTGTGGAAGTTACCGCCCGATTTCCTTACTTAACTTAGATCTTAAACTTTTTACCAAAATTTTGGCAAACAGTATCCAACAGTATATCTGATACATTTGGACCAGGTAGTATTTATCCCTACACGGGAAGCAAGGGACAATACCACAAAGGTCCTTAATCTCCTACATGTAGTGAATAAAACCCAGACACAATGTGTATTCATAAATACAGATGTGGAGAAAGCCTTCAACAGGGTGAATTGGAGTTTTATGTTAACAGTCTTACGGTATGGAGGTTTTGGGAGTAAAATGCTGCAGTGGATTACTTCCATTTATTCCTGCCCGGTGGCCGGAATACTATCATAAACTTTCCAGATTTCAAACGGGACACGTCAGGGGTGTCCCCTGTCACCACTCCATTTTGCCCTGTCGTTGGAACCATTTCTCTGCACAGTACGTTTAAATCAAGACATTACAGGAGTACAGATAGGAGAGGCTCAATATAAGATCTCGGCCTATGCGGACCATGATGTTTTCCATTAGGAATCCTTTGATTTAGATTACAAATTTAATGAGGGAATTTGAGAAGTATAGTTTGCTCTCTAATCTCAGTATCAATTTCACTAAGTCAGAGGTAATGGGGGTTAATTGCCCTCAAACTTCAATTGAACGACTTAAGCAAAACTTTAATTTTAAATGGACTGATTAAGCACTTACTTATCTGGGTACACTACTTTCACCTAACATAACTAAGATTTTTGAGTTAAATTTTTCCCCATTGCTTCAAAGCGTAAAGATCTTATTGGGTAAATGGAAATCAGGCCTGCATTCATGGCTAGGGTGCTGCAATATCATTAAGATGAGTATCCTCCCTAAATGTCTTTATCTTTTATAGGCACTACCAATATACATTCAATCTATATACTTTAAACAGTGCCAGAAGTTAAATTTTTATTTTATATGGGTGCATAAGCAGCCCCGGTTGCAACGCAGCCAATTAATACTTCCTAAGAGACATGGGGGATTAGCAGTGCCAGATATACGTAAATATTACCAACCTATATACTTTAGTAGGGTAATTGACTGGAATAGACATATAGACCTTAAACTTTGGGTACAGATTGAATATGCCCAGTCGCCCATTTTATTAGGAAGAGCTCCCTGGTGCTTTGCATACCTTCCCAGAGAGTTTGTCAAACATCCTTTGATAGGCAATAAAGTAAAAAGTGTACTAAAGCGCTGATATCAACTATTAAATAAATAAATGACAAACACTAGAAGATGACTAAATAATATAGCTGCAATTATTGTGTATGTGAACTGATATCACACAAAAAGTGTTGTATATATTCAAAATGTATAATGCGCTAATATTAACCTCCCAATATAACACAGTGTGATCTCCTAATGGTTAATCAGTGAATCATGTGCAATATAATCAAATGGAGCCTATTATAAATAACATAACATCCTTCACCATAACAAAATCCTATAACTAAATATCAATGTGATAATAAATTATTGAACACAATAAAAAAGAGAAAAAGAAAGATGAGATATAGTAATGTGATGAACCACAGTGCACAGATATCTCAATAGGACAGCATACTGCTGTGAAGAAATATAACGTCTTTGGTGATTGATGAATATAGACAGGTTTCAATGAGTAATCCCCAGTGATAGATGTCTTGCTCATATATTCAGCTGCTTATTAGCATGGGCTGGCTTCTGGCTTTCAGGGAACTTCCGCAGTATGAAACAACAAAAAAATGGACCATTGCGCAGGTAGTGTAATATGTAATCCCTATAAACTAAGGGTAAAACTTCACTCACACTTTTCAGCAGAATAAATCGCATATGGTAAAGTCAGTTGCATACAGCTAACAGATGGGATCTCCTCGCATGCCAACAATGTACACACAGCACATGTCTAGTGATGAAATCGGTCGGGAGGAGCCAGTGACGAGCAGTGCTGTGTGTACACTGTTGGTAAACTCTGACTGGCCCTGGCTGAGTTGAGCACTCTAAGGAGATGGGGTAAAATGGAGCCTCCGTATTGTTTGTATATTTTGGTCGGGAGGCCGTTGTCCCCCGGGGCTTTAAAGTTAGGTGAGAGGGCGATCGCCTCCTGTAAGTCCTCTACGGTGATGGGGCGTCCAACATGCTTTTTGGGATGCTGAGAGGCAAGGCAGTTCTACGGTCTGCAAATATATCCGCAACTCTGCCTCTGTGTATCCCGCTCTGGACCGGTAGAGATCTGTGTAATACTCCACTAGCTCCTGCACGATTAGGGTAGGAGTGTTCACCATCTTCCCCTGTTTGGTGCGAAGAGTGCCAATCGAGGGAGAAGTCTGGGAAGACTTCACAATCTTTGCTAGTAGGCAGCCTGTCTGTTCTCCTTCCTCATAGAAAGAAAGCCTGGTGAAAAATCTCTTTTTGTCAGCTGCTGATCTGGTAATCTGAACCACCGCCTCCTGCGTCGCTAGCTGTTTGAGTCACTAGGACTATCAATACACCTCGTCTCAAGCTGGCGTACCAAGTGCTCCGCCTGCACTTTCTGTGCAATTGTGTGGGATTTGATGTTTGTAACTGCCGTAATGAAAGTACCTCTTTAGGAATGCTTTAAAGGCATCCCAGGCGGTATTAGGATCAAGGTAGTCCGCATGGCGCTCCCAGAATTCCCTAATTGCCTCTAGTAGGCCATCATGGGAGGGGAGTAGGTTTAACCAGAAGGCATTGAGTTTTCAGGGGGCCCTCAACAGAATCGTGTCAGGCTTAGAAATTAGGTGGATCAGGAGGGGGGAGTGATCAGAGATGCCCCAGACAAGGTATTGGATGTCATGTAGAAAGAAGGATGTTTGGTGATGATCTTTATTTTTATTTTTTTTTACAACATTTATCTTTTAATTCTGGCTTGAAAAAAACTAATATACACTATTTTTTTGTTTGTTTTCACCAGTATTCATTTTAAAACTACTGCAAAATTGTTGATAAAAATTGCTAATTTTGTTCTGTGATCTGTACTCTTTATAAGTTTATATTGACACTAAAATACATTTTATTATAAAATGTGGCAAAGTGATTTACAAATGAATTTACTGTATTTTCTTTTGTAACGCAACATTAAAAAAAGAAAAAGAAAAAAAATGTATAAAAAAATTTACATGTCAATAGTTAAAAAAAAAAAAAAAATGCTATAGTTGTAAAAGTGCTCAGACACACGCATCTTACATTGGAAATGCAGCCTCCTGTGCAAGTTTAAGTTAACAAAAGTGGTCATCTCAGACACTAGTAAATATATTTTTATTTTACACATTTGTTACTGAATTTGTTTTATTCCTGAAGTTCTTTAAATGTTTGTTTAGCAACTCTAAAATGGTTGTCGTATTGATATGCACAGTAATAACATATTTTTGTTATAGAATGCTTGGGCTCTTCCTAAGAGCCGATTTACACCAGAACGCACGCATTCCCGTACAATCCCACGTGGTGTGATTTTCACAGCCCATTCATTTGGACAGGCTGCAAATCACAATGGAACACAGAAAAAGTAGTGCAAGCACTACTTTTGCAAAGCACACTGCACCAAACCGCATGGTACTGTGGTACCATGTGATTTGGTGCCTGCAAACGTGCTGCTTTTGCGATGCCATTAACAATACATTAGCACCCGCATGCAAATCACATGGGAAATGTGTTCACCCGCAGTATGGGAAACGTGCAGAGAACCTGCTTTTCCCATACCGTGTGAACTAGACCTTAATGTCTGCAGAAAAAAATATTCTACTGCATGATAAATGCATCCCTGGGATAAAGAGTGTCTTTTTTTTTTTTTGCAATCGCTGCATTCCTTTTATGTTATTTTTTTTTTTGTGTGTGTGTGTTCACGATATTCTAATTTTCACTGTTCTTTTAACCAGCATTTTAGCAAAACAGAATGGCTAAATTGAGGCACTGGGTCAATTTCTCACCATAGAAGGCAATTAATGCATCAAAAGGCCTAGCTTTTAAAAAAGAATTAAACCCCCAAGCCTCTGGCAGGATTCTTGACATTCCTTTATCTTTGTGTACAAGAAAAGGAATGGTTTTACATTATCACTTCATAAAGTGGAGTTAAGTGACAGTGATTTAAAACTGTGTCATGGTAGTAATTGCTAGGAATGGATTTCAACTACCGATATCATATCAGACATGAAAAGTGAACAGAATATGAGCCATGGTCGCTATTACACACAGTCTCCATCTGCTCAATAGAGTAAAGAAGAGTATACACACAGTTTTTTTTCCTTCAATCAGTGGGTTGAAGAAAAAAAAAAAACTGCCTGACGTTTAAAGAACTTTCAGGAATAAAACAAATTCAGAAACAAATGTGTAAAATAAAATATATTTACAAGTGTCTGTTTGAGATGAGCACTTTCATACATTTAAACTTGTACAGGAGGCTTTGTATTTTTTTGCTCCTGCTGTTCTATTGTATTCTGACAAGGGGAAGCCCCCACCCCCGATCTTGTCAGAATACCCTTATAGCGCTTGGTTGTTACTAGTAACTAACATCCACCATGTCACTCTGCTGCCAGACCTCCATTTATCACTTCTGAGACAATGAACAGTCATTTGCGTTGTTTCGTTTTGTTTATTGAGGGATATAACTTGGTTGGGGGAAAGGAAATATGGGATGCCCACAGAACAAATGCTTTGCCATTATATTTAAGAATTAGAATGTAAGGTTAAGCCTCAAAGTACTGATGTACACATAATAACTACAGTCACTTCCTCTGCATAACACCATGCAGACTATTACTCCTCCTCTGCGTATCTCCTGCACACTGTTGCTCTCAGGACTTCCACACTCCTGCACAAACTTCCACTGTAGATCATTACTCTTCCTGTCACATCATCCTCTTTTGACAAAAGAAACCACTCTGAACAGTTGCACTGTTACTAGGCCAGAGGTCTGCAGTACCTCTCCCCGGCGGCCTAGTAATTTAGTAGCATGTGTTGATTTGTGGACTACTGTTCCTACATAGTCTGGCCCGCAAATCCTGTGCCCTCAGGCCACAGCGATTTGACATTCTCCCCACAGTCTCTCCTCTGACCTCGCACCCAGCTCCCTTGGCATGCCTCATCCAGAAAACCACTGTGGTCCACTCACCGACCTTCTCCTGCCCCGAGTCCATGATGGAGAACTTTAACTGGACATACGTTCCGACAGCTTCTCCAGCCCCTCTGTTGCAGAACACTTCATCCATGACGCATAAAAATGAAGCTCCTTCCCAGCTCTCACGGGCTCCTCTGCTAGGCCTCGCACCCCCCCGGATGGGGATGGGGCCCCCTACTGCTGCCTAGTACTGCATCCTCCACATTTCCCGGCCGACAACTCCTCCCCAGTAGGCTGTTACCTCAGCTTAAATGGGAAGCCTGCCCCCTACGAGTTCCAGTTGGGGATATTTTTTGTGGGTGGCCTCCAAAGACCAGATCTTATCCAGTAAGTCAACTGTTCATCCATAAGGATGTATCTGTCACCGATTCGAAGAAGTGTGCTTGGCCTCAGGCTGTGATGCAAAGTCGCGCCGGAATCAGCATGGCGTATGGGGCTTGGAGCAGTTGAAGCCGCTTCCTAACATTGACGAATCTCACTCTGCGATGCTGTACTTCAGATGAGTAGTCAGGGTAAAAAGAGATGCTCCCCCGTTAAAAGTAATGTTGCTCCGTTCTCTTGCTTGGCGAAGTATAATTTCCTTATGCTTATAGTTAAGGAGCCTGGCCAGTAGGGTACGAGGTGGGTGGCCTGGCAAGAGAGGTCTGGGTGGCACTCTGTGAGCCCTCTCCACTGAACATAGCGAAGTAAAAACTTCCCCCCCAAAGACTTCCAGCAGCCATTTTTCCACGAATTCTGTGGGGTCCCTGCCCTCCATCTTCTCCGGTAACCCCACTATGCGCACATTATTTCTCCTCATTCGATTTTCGAGGTCATCAGACTTGAGCTCATTTGCCCTGGCCAGCCTAGCGGTGGTCTGAGTGTCTCTGAGTAGCGGGGCCATTTTATCCTCTATGTTGCTGATGCAACCCTCTGCTGCAGTGGTGCACTCCCTAATCTTTTGGATGTATTTTTTTTTGCTACTGCTGTTCTATTGTATTCTGACACATCTCCCGGCCGACAACTCCTCCCCAGTAGGCTGTTACCTCAGCTTAAACGGGAGGCCTGCCCCCTGCCAGTTCCAGTAGTTTTTTTGTGGGTGGCCTCCAAAGACCAGATCTTATCCAGTAAGTCAACTGTTTGCTGAGTTCTAGCCTTCTTGAGTCGGGCCTTGATCTTGATCAAGATTCCTTTGATGTAGCTCTTATGAGCCTCCCAGACCATCAAGGGAGCACTATCGTGGCCCACATTGGAAGAGAAAAAAATTCTCAATTCCCTGAACACTTCTTCCATGACCTCAGGGGTCTGACTGAAGGAATCGTTAAGCTTCCACATCCACTGTTTGGGGATGGGAGGCAACAAGTCAATGTCCAAGAAGACTGGAGCATGGTCCGAGAAAGTAATGGAGCCTATCGAGGCAGACATTACGCTGGATAGAAGTGATTTGGCACCATGAAGAGGTCAATTCTGGTGTAGGAGTCATGGAGATGTGAGTAGAACGTGTAGTCCCTATGAGTCGGGTTCAACACCCTCCAGACGTCCACAAGATGGAAAGCATAGAAGTTCTTCTTTAAACGTTTCAGGGCTGCATAAGAAATCTGAGATACACTCCTGGACGCATCCAGGGTCGGGTCCATGGTGAAGTTCATATCACCCCCTAGGATCACCGCATCCTCTGCAAAGTCACTTAGCTTGGTCAGAATTGGTTCCAAGAAATCTGACACGAGTTAGGGAGGTAGAGGTTTATCGGGGTGACCATGGAGCTACCCAGGGTCCCCTTTACGAACAGAGCCCATCCCTTCACGTCACTCCACTGATCCCACACCAACCATGGAGTTGTGCTCCAGACCAAAATACTTACACCATTTGACTTCTAATAGGAAGAGCAGCCATGGTAGGCCACCGGGAAAAAACAGTCATGAAGTCTCTGTATTTTAATCGGCATGAAAATGAGTTTCCTGGAGGAAGCAGACGTGGGTCTTCATATGTTTCAGGTTGGAAAGCACCACAGAGCACTTCCCTGAGGTGTTAAACCCCTTCACATTGATAGACATGAGACGAAGAGGCTCTGGTTTACCCATGGTCAAAGCGAGGACTGGAAGAAGCTTAAAAAGAAAAAAGAATGTTGGGGGGAGGTATGGAGGTGGAGGGAAGGGACAGAAAGAAGCAGAAGTCATGAAAGCTAGTACACTAAAGACATGGAGGAGACCTAGTCTCAGAGCACGCCAGTGGCTCTCAAACTGAACCACCAATGGGGTGCAGCCCTACGTGGGGAAAGTGGTTGAATACAGCAGAGATCAAGAGGAGGAATCTGTTTTTAACAGTGGCAGTGAGTAGCCAGCTTAACTTACATAAAGGCAACATATGCCACAATTTTTTGGCATAAAGGTAATGTCTCTAATACTACTATAATTGTTAGATAGAATTAGAATTTTTGCACATTTGTGTCTATAATAAAATACAGCAAGGTCTTTATTTAAAGAGTATACCAAGTTGTTCCACATGTTGGGTTGGCATGCTTACAGGAGTAAAGCGGCGCTATTTTTAGCTTTACCGATGTTTTAGCGGCGATATTCGGCCGCTAGCGGGGGGGCGGTTTTAACCCCCCCCGCTGTTTTAGCGGCTGAAAAGGGGTTAAATGCCGCCGGAGCAGCGTTTTGCCGGCGGTATCGCAGCGCTGCCCGATTGATTTCAATGGGGAGCAGCGGTGGAGGAGCGGTGAGTTCACTGCTCCTTCACCGCACCAAAGAAGCTACTGGCAGGACTTTTTCTGACGCTCTGCCAGTTCACCGATCCAGTGTGAAAGCCCTTGGGCTTTCACACTGGAGTGAATGGAGCAGCTGTTTTAGGGCAGTAGAATGGCTCATAGCTTCTAATCTTATGGTTTGTATATTAGACATATATTTGTTATTCCTCACCACAATAATGGGTATTAAATGTAAGATTGCATTCCTCTGCATTTAATACTTGCGTAATTTAAAAATGTTTAGATGGTTCAGTGTTCTGTTCTGATGCCATGTACTCGTTAATTCTTATGGAAATGTATGATAACAACTGTACTATGTGAGTGCAAACGTACTGGTTTCTGTGTATTTTTTGGTTGTTGTATGCAAAGCAATAAAAACTTTAGAAAAACGTTATCTGGAAATAAATTTAAAAAAAATACCAAATAAAACTACTATGTAGTTAATAATATTAATGAGGAATGCAAATTATAGTTATTGTCAAGTTAACTGATGCATGCTGAGCTGAGCATGCTGAGCTGACACTGCTTAATTTGGCCTGAACATCTAAGCATCTATGACCTTGTCATGAAAGTGTTAATCTACCTACAGTGGGGAAGGAAAGTATTCAGACCCCCTTAAATTTGTCATGACCCCCTTAAATTTGTCACTCGTTGTTATATTGCAGCCATTTGCTAAAATCATTTACGTTCATTTTTTTTCCTCATTAATGTACACACAGCACCCCATTGACAGAAAAACACAGAATTGTTGACATTTTTGCAGATTTATTAAAAAAGAAAAACTGAAATATCACATGGTCCTAAGTATTCAGACCCTTTGCTGTGACACTAATATTTAACTCAGGTGCTGTCCATTTCTTCTGATCATCCTTGAGATGGTTCTACACCTTCATTTGAGTCCAGCTGAGTTTGATTATACTGATTGGACTTGAGTAGAAAAGCCACACACCTGTCTATATAAGACCTTACAGCTCACAGCGCATGTCAGAGCAAATGAGAATCATGAGGTCAAAGGAACTGCCTGAGAAGCTCAGAGACAGAATTGTGGCAAGGCACAGATCTGGCCAAGGTTACAAAAAAATCTTTGCTGCACTTAAGGTTCCTAAGAGCACAGTGGCCTCCATAATTCTTAAATGGAAGAAGTTTGGGACGACCAGAACCCAAAAATCACTGTGGCTGAGCTCCAGAGATGCAGTCAGGAGATGGGAGAAAGTTGTAGAAAGTCAACCATTACTTTAGCCCTCCACCAGTCGGGGCTTTATGGCAGAGTGGCCCGACGGAAGCTTCTCCTCAGTGCAAGACACATGAAAGCCTGCATGGAGTTTCCTAAAAAACACCTGAAGGACTCCAAGATGGTGAGAAATAAGATTCTCTGGTCTGATGAGACCAAGATCGAACTTTTTGGCCTTAATCCTAAGCGGTATGTGTGGAGAAAACCAGGCACTGCTCTTAACCTGTCCAATACAGTCCCAACAGTGAAGCATGGTGGTGGCAGCATCATGCTGTGGGGGTGTTTTTCAGCTGCAGGGACAGGACGACTGGTTGCAATTGAGGGAAAGATGAATGCGGCCAAGTACAGGGATATCCTGGACGAAAACCTTCTCCAGAGTGCTCAGGACCTCAGACTGGGCCGAAGGTCAATGACAATGAACAATGACAATGACAATGAACCCAAGACCCAACAAGACAATGACCCTAAGCACACAGCTAAAATAACGAAGGAGTGGCTTCACAACAACTCCGTGACTGTTCTTGAATGGCCCAGCCAGAGCCCTGACTTAAACCCAATTGAGCATCTCTGGAGAGACCTAAAAATGGCTGTCCACCAACGTTTACCATCCAACCTGACAGAACTGGAGAGGATCTGCAAGGAGGAATGGCAGAGGATCCCCAAATCCAGATGTTAAAAACTTGTTGCATCTTTCCCAAAAAGACTCATGGCTGTATTAGATCAAAAGGGTGCTTCTACTAAATACTGAGAAAAGGGTCTGAATACTTAGGACCATGTGATATTTCAGTTTTTCTTTTTTAATAAATCTGCAAAAATGTCAACAATTCTGTGTTTTTCTGTCAATATGGGGTACTGTGTGTACATTAATGAGGGAAAAAAAATGAACTTAAATTATTTTAGCAAATGACTGCAATATAACAAAGAGTGAAAAAATGTAAGGGGGTCTGAACACTTGCCGTCCCCACTGTATATAATTTTGGGTTGTAAAATTAATCTGAACACCACAGTGAAAGAACAAACAGAGGTAATGAAGTCAACATCCTTATTGGACTTTTATACAGGAATCCATCTCTGCAAGTTGTATTCTAACCAATGAATTACCATACTGATGTGATAGTTGCATGTTCTAACATGCACTGCATTCTAGTAATGCCACTGCCAGAGATATTCACTTTAGCATGCCAGTATCACTATGTTTCGTAGAACATGCTTAAAACATTACATAGAAACATTGTCAAAGATTGCCATCATAAGATGATAGTAGGTTTTAGGAATATTTACACTATAATGGCAGAACTAAATTCTCCCATCACAGAAAAATTCATGCAAGGCAATTGTAAAAATAGCTTGCTGGAGTGTGTGCTGTACATTTTCTGGAGTATTCTAAAACAACCTTGCTGGGTCAAAAAGGATGGATGTCCCAACACAATTTGTCAACATTCTAAAACACCATATTAAATGCAGTTTTTATTGAAAAGACAACAGTTCAACTCAGCAATGGATGAACAATAAATCTTGCAATCTTTTCACAATATGCATAGTCTCAGAAGAAGGGGTGGCCTGTTCATTAAGGGTGCACGGGCGCCTTCCCTATCCATGTGTCTGGCCCCTTTCAGGACACTGGCGCATGGATTCCAATGCGGTGGGGGGGGGGTGGCTGTTTTTTTGAAGCACTAATTAGAGCCAGAGGCTCTAATAGGCTTCAATATAGTGTGGGCTCGGGTCACAGAGAGTACGCTCCAAGCCCACTCAGGTGTGTTACAACAGCGAATCAATATTCGCTGTTGTAACACTGATTCTCCTCCCGACCACTCCGGAAGTGGGTTTTGACACCGGTCATCCGATTGGCTGAAAGGACAGACGATCCTATTGGACACCTAGGATGAGGAGGGGAGGAGCTGGAAGCCACCATGGAGGAGAGGACTCGGAGCTGAGAGGCTGCACCACGCTGCCTGCCATCCGCCACGATGGGGTAATTGCCGGACCAAACGGCAAACAGCGGGGTGCTGCTGTGGGGGGGATTGGGTGGTTGTTTGCTGCCCACCCCAAAAAAAATGAAACACTAGCCGCCACTGCTCAGAAGATGTAGAATAGCTCCTCAAAAACTAATATCAATTACTTGAAAATATCCCTTGTCATAAAATAGAATTCATATTTTAACAATAAAACAGCAACGTATAAATGTATATTAATCTTCATTAGGAAATTCCTGTATGATGTATACTGATATCAGGAGAATATCAGTTGCACTTGGCTTTCTCATCCTAAGCAACCAAAAAAGCATTTTGCCCATGGGACCTTTAAGAGTAGTGCTAGGTAAAATAATAAATCAAATGTGTAAAAAAGTACATTTATTTCAATTTACATAAAAGAAATATACACTTGAATATACATTGGTATATATATGTACAGTATATACCAATGTATATATACATTGGTTGTGTCATGATAAACAAACAAATTCACAAATGTACAGTAAATTCAAGATACCAGTAAGAAACAAAAAACTGGCGGTGGGCAGTTTTTTGTTACTGTTCGTATATATGGTCCGGGGACACACTGGGCACCTTCACTGCCGTTGTGCTCTTGCTGGGTGTCCAGTGTGCTCCTGTTCCTTTAAGGGGGCCTGGGCTTCCTCCACCCTCACCTGCCACACATCTATCCATTCCATGCATGTGCTTCCACTGTGGAGACACTTATAAATTTGTAGTGTTAGGACTGCAAGCAACACAGCGTGCCGTGACAAGACCTTGCAGCTTTCACATGTGTTTGCAAATGTATGCTAACTAAACCCCTGCTTTTAACAGACAGTTAGACAGGTTAATTTGGTTGGTCAGCAGACTGGTTGGTGAGTTGAGCTATGGAATTGTTTTTTTCTTACATGTATATGGCCCTCCATGTGCTCCTTGCTGTGAAGGCCAGTTTTTTGTTACAATTCAAGATACCAACCTGTTGATATGACAATTTTGTGAAAAAAAAAAAAATTTAATTTTGCAAAGAATTGTGAGAAAAAATTACAACTTTCCAAAAAGCGGTAATTTGGGGGGTGTTTGTACTTTCCTGGCTTGTTAGGCCCAGTGCGACATACGTTGCGATTTTGGAAGTACATGTCGCATGACGTGTACAAATACAGTGGGGACGGTAAGTATTCAGACCCCCTTACATTTTTCACTCTTTGTTATATTGCAGCCATTTGCTAAAAATCATTTAAGTTCATTTTTTTTCCTCATGAATGTACACACAGCACCCCATATTGACAGAAAAACACAGAATTGTTCACATTTTTGCAGATTTATTAAAAAAGAAATACTGAAATATCACATGGTCCTAAGTATTCACACCCTTTGCTGTGACACTCATATATGTAACCCAGGTGCTGTCCATTTCTTCTGATCATCCTTGAGATGGTTCTACACCTTCATTTGAGTCCAGCTGTGTTTGATTATACTGATTGGACTTGATTAGGAAATCCACACACCTGTCTATATAAGACCTTACAGCTCACAGTGCATGTCAGAGAGAATCATGAGGTCAAAGGAACTGCCTGAAGAGCTCAGAGACAGAATTGTGGTAAGGCACAGATCTAGCCAAGGTTACAAAAAAAATTCTGCTGCACTTAAGGTTCCTAAGAGCACAGTGGCCTACATAATCCTTAATGGAAGACGTTTGGGATGACCAGAACCCTTCCTAGAGCTATCAGGGGAGAAGAGCCTTGGTGAGAGAGGTAAAGAAGAACCCAAAGATCACTGTGGCTGAGCTCCAGAGATGTAGTTGGGAGATGGAAGAAAGTTGTAGAAAGTCAACCATCACTGCAGCCCTCCACCAGTCAGGGCTTTATGGCAGAGTGGCCCGACAGAAGCCTCTCCTCAGTGCAAGACACATAAAGGCCCGCATGGAGTTTGCTAAAAAACACCTGAAGGACTCCAAGATGGTGAGAAATAAGATTCTTTGGTCTGATGAGACCAAGATAGAACTTTTTGGCCTTAATTCTAAACGGTATGTGTGGAGAAAACCAGGCACTGCTCATCACCTGTCCAATACAGTCCCAACAGTGAAGCATGGTGGTGGCAGCATCATGCTGTGGGGGTGTTTTTCAGCTGCAGGGACAGGACAACTGGTTGCAATCGAGGGAAAAATGAATGCAACCAAGTACAGGGATATCCTGGACGAAAACCTTCTCCAGAGTGCTCAGGACCTCAGACTGGGCCGAATACAATGAACAAGACAATGAACCTAAGACAATGACAATGAACAATGAACCTAATGACAATGAGCAATGACAATGACAATGACAATGAACCTAAGACCGAACAAGACAATGAACCTAAGCACACAGCTAAAATAAGGAAGAAGTGGGTTCACAACAACTCCGTGACTGTTCTTGAATGGCCCAGCCAGAGCCCTGACTTAAACCCAATTGAGCATCTCTGGAGAGACCTAAAAATGGCTGTCCACCAACGTTTACCATCCAACCTGACAGAATTGGAGAGGATCTGCAAGGAGTAATGGCAGATGAACCCCAAATCCAGGTTTGAAATACTTGTTGCATCTTTCCCAAAAAGACTCATGGCTGTATTAGATCAAAAGGGTGCTTCTACTAACAACTGAGCAAAGGGTCTGAATACTTAGGACCATGTGATATTTCAGTTTTTCTTTTTTTATAAATCTGCAAAAATGTCAACAATTCTGTGTTTTTCTGTCAATATGGGGTGCTGTGTGTACATTAATGAGGAAGAAAAACGAACTTAAATGATTTTAGCAAATGGCTGCAATATAACAAAGAGTGAAAAATTTAAGGGGGTCTGAATACTATCCGTCCCCACTGTAAATGGTTCCCTTTGAGAGCTGTCTTAACTGGTCCGACACAAGTCGGTTCGACTTTAGAAAAGGTTCCTGCACTACTTTGGTCCGTCTTTGGTCCTTTTTCAGCCCATTTAATATCATCGGATCAAATTCGGATCCTTGTCCTAACCATCCAACTTGTGACATCTGACATGGTGATTACAGCAACAGGAAAAGGAATTATTGTCACACTGGGATTGTGTTGATTGGTCAAACAGTCAAGTCGGACTATCTCAAAGTCGGAGCAAAATCATATCCTGTTCATTCGGATGGAAGTAGGACCGATGTAGGGCTGATGTCACATAGCAAAGTAGGATCGACAGTCATACAACAGTCGTGTCGTACCCATGTGAACCCGGCCTTCGTGTCTCAAAAAATTAGATCACTCAGTATATCAGGTGTGA
This sequence comes from Aquarana catesbeiana, assembly GCF_042186555.1. Classification (NCBI taxonomy): domain Eukaryota; kingdom Metazoa; phylum Chordata; class Amphibia; order Anura; family Ranidae; genus Aquarana; species Aquarana catesbeiana. Next base: position 361,537,908 of record NC_133325.1, on the reverse strand, counting down.
TCAATGTTCAATGATTGGCACCATAGCTTGTAGACTTTATAACCTTCACAAAGACCAAATAATATATACTGATTTGGGTCATTTTTTACCAAAGATACGTAGCAGTAGAGCAATTGGAACAAAATGACTAATTTGCACAATTTTATAACAGAAACAAAGTTTTTTTTTTTTTATATTTTTCTGTCTTTTTTTATTTATAGCCCAAATAATAAAAAACCCAGAGGTGATTAAAAACTACCAAAAGAAAGCTCTATTTGTCTGAAAAAAAGGACAAATTTCACATGGGCACAGCGTTGCATGACTGAGTAACTGTCATTTAAAATGTGAGAGCACTCAAAGCTGAAAATTGGCCTGTTAGGAAGGGGGTATAAGTGCCCAATGGTCAAGTGGGTAACTTGTTCTGGAGACGCAACAGAACGTGTGAAAGGCAAAGTGAAGGGGAATCTCATTTTAGACTTTATTCCTGGATTGCGCCATAATTGGACTAAGAGGAGCAGCTCCACTTCAAACGTAGATTGTTGTTATATCTTCCTTTTTAATCCCTGTAGTTGCCTAAGTAGAACTCCCATTTTTAATGGGTTAGCCAGTTGTCGCTGGAATAGGTGCCCCCATTCCAATTTTTCTTGTTCTGGTGATAACCACTGGTATACTAAGAGCAGTGCAGTCTGTGCTGGGGGGGGTCTATCTGTTCTGAACGACCTGTGCTGGGAGTGGGGGGGGGGGGGGGGCAGGCTGTACTGAGGGTCTGTGCTGGGGGACTCCACTTTTACTAAGAGGTCTTTGCTAGGGTAGAGGTGCAGTTTAGGGAGTCAGTACTGAGGCATGGGCTGAGAGGGGGATTTTAGGGTTGTTAGGGGAGATCTGTACTATGGGGGACATAGGTTGGGGGCGGGGTGTCATCTTTGGATGTACTCTGCAAATTGACCTGTGCTTAATGCACTTCTGAGCTTGGCACTAGTCACCCTCCTGACTACTGTGCTTTGTATGCTGGGCTGTTTGTAACAAATTCTTGAACACTGTACTCTAACTACATTACTCTTGAAGTTGTTCTTTAACCCATTCCTGCCTGGGCTATAGTTAATTGAAGGCCGGGTGGGCCTCTTGTCGATCCAGGTGGACGTCATGATGTCCTCCTAAATTGTGGGGCCACAAAGTGGCGTGAACTGTCAGCGGCTGCATCCACCGAACACAGCTGATGACTGTACTGGCCCACTGTTGGTACCATGTAACCGCTGTAACGAATCACAGCAGGTCACATGCCAGTTGGAAACAATAGATGGCTTCCTTCCAAGCCATCCATTGTAGACGATTATGTTGCTAGCTGTGATTGGTCACAGTGATCACATGGTACAGACTGGGCCAATCACAGCCCATCTGTGCCATGTGATCAGCTGTGGCCAATTGGCTAGCAATAAAAACTAAAAAAAAAAAAAGTAGGGATTTTGAGGGGAACCCCCATGGCAAAAAAAATAAATAAAGCATGCTGCCCCAAATTCACACCAGACCCTTATCCGAGCATGCAGTCTGGCAGGTCAGGAAAGGGAAGGGACTAGTGGGTGCCCCCCTCCTGAACCATACCAGGCCACATGCCTGCACCATGCTGCCCCCAGATGCCGCCCCCCCCCCCCCCCCCCCACCGATGTGACTACCCCTACTCATTCACCAAAAAAAAAAAAAAAAAGTGTAGTGTAAAAACAAAACAAAAAAAAAGACAGTTTTTGACAAGTCCTTTATTAAAAAAATAAAACTAAAAAATAAATGTCCCCTGGTGTAGATCCATCGTCAATCATGATGCCTGCCGCCAACACGAAAAAAGGAAGAAAAAAAGCGCTCCACTTGCACCGAAGGCTCCGGCCATCTGCCAGCTCTGCCTCCTGACAGTTCTTAAATAACTAATGCCTCGTACACATGAGCGGACTTTTCAGCAGACTTGGTCCGACGGTCTTTCCGCCGGACTTTCCGGCGGACTACCTGAACGGACGGACTTGCCTACACACGACTGGATTTTCCAGCAGGCTAAGTCCGCCCGTCTTTCCGACGGACTTTCGCTGAAGTTACAGCGGACTTTCAGAATGAACGGACTTGCCCACACACGGACAAGTCCGTTTACTTTGAACGTGACTCGGGTACGACGGGACTAGAAAAGGAAGTCAATCTCGCCGCTTTTATCGGCGAGATTGACACCTTGCGAGCCCCGTCGCAGGGCATACCAGTCTGGTATGGATTATAAAGCCCTGCGGGGCCCCCCCACCCCAAAGCACCTTGTCCTCATGTTGATGAGGACAAGGGCCTCTTCCCGACAACCTTGGCCATTGGTTGTCGGGGTCTGCGGGCGGGGGGCTTATCGGAATCCGGGAGCCCCCTATAATAAGAGGGCCCCCAGATCCCGGCCCCCCCACCCTATGTGAATGAGTATGGGGTACATGGTACCCCTACTCATTTACCTAGGGGGCGTGGGGGCGTGGTCACCGGGTGATGTTGACCACACCCCCTTATGCAGTCACAGTCCCAGCATGCCCAGGGACTGTGACGGCATAAGGGGGCGGGGTCTCCGCCTATATAAGTCACAGCTGAGCGCTCAGAGAGCAGTCCAGCCGGAGAGACCGTCGTGTCAACATCTGGAGAAGAGAGGAGGGAAGAAGCCAAGAAGACAAGAAGCCAGAAGTCCGGGCCTCCGCTGGCAAAAGAGTGGCATGAAGACAGCGGAGGAGCCGGCAGAAGAACTGGAACACCGGAAGAGGAGGCCAGAGAGAGTGGAGAAGAACCAACCGGACGCCAGGAGAAGAGGAACCGGAGGGACCCCCGAAGCCGGAGGAAGACCCCCCGGAGCTGTCTAATAAATTATTTGAAAAACCCGTGTAGTGTGTTTTATTGACACTTTTTCCCTAGGTAAATGGGTAGGGGTACCATGTACCCCATACTCATTCACATAGGGTGGGCCCTCTTATTATAGGGGCTCTCGGATTCCGATAAGCCCCCCCTTGCGTCGTATCTGGTCCGTTGGACCAGCATACAGACGAGCGGGCTTTCCGTCGGACCGGCATACAGACGAACGGACTTTCCGTCAGGAACTGAGTCCGACGGAAAGATTTAAAACATGTTTCAAATCTAGGTCAGGCGGACTTTTGGGGAAAAAAAGTCCGCCGAAGCCTACACATGATCGGATTGTCCGGCGGACCAGAGTCCAAGTATGCCGGAAAGTCCGCTCGTGTGTACGCGGCATAAGGGGCAGGGCCACCCGGTGACATCAACTAGGGGTCCCGCCCCCCCTTGTGATGTTGTCGGCCAGGGGCAACCCCACACTGTTTTTTTCACATTTTTTAATTGCTGGCAATTGTTTTTTTTAACTTTCAGCTGTCAGTGGGGAACCCTGCTTCTTAACAACCATGTTGTTTAGTGGTTGTTAAGGACGTGGGCACTTTTTTTAAATGTTAATAAATACGCTGGCTACAGAATGACTTACCATGTATTCACTGCTAAAATACTGCATGACTTCATAAAATATAATTAAAATAAAAATAGTAGCTTTTTTAGTGAATACTAAAAAATGTTTTGAAAACTAAAAACTATGCGGTATGCGCATACTCGGATGCTGTAAGATACTGCTTTGTGAATGGGGCCCAACATACCAAAATAGATATGCAGCATTTTTTGCAATGCAGCGCACCACAATGCACAGTACATCATCATGCACTGCAATGTGTGCATCAGAGCTGTGTTGCCTTAGTGCATTGGGGTGCCAATCTAACAAAGGTGTGTTTCAGCCTAGAAGGTATTTAGTAATGATGAATTTACTGATTATTTTTCAAGGACAATATATTTTAGAACTATAAAGTTGTCAGCCTAAATCAGCATTTGACAAATTTGTTCTCGAGTCTCAAGGGGCTGACTCGATGGACCACTTGGTTAAAGTCTGCCATCACATTTCTGTGTTCCTGTGTTCCATCAAACATTCATGTTTTGTAGATCCCCATGCAGGAAGCTACAATTAATTGCTTAGACTCTTATTAAAGTGCATGCCTGGGCTAAACAAAAGTAAAAAAAAAAAAAAAAAAAAAACAGTACTGCAATATATACACATTTCCAAGTGTTTAAGCCATTTAAAATGACTGCAAGTACATAAAAACACCTGTTAATCTTAAAATCCAATTAACTCCTAACTTCCTTTTTTGGGGTGATAACACAGTGTCGTCTCTACTACACTCAAATCCAAAGAAGTATTGTCAACCCTGCAAAGTTCTCTTCTGGTAAACTGCAGAACAATGGCAGCGTGTCTAAGATGGCCACCTGAGCGGCTGTTTACTCCAGAGCTCCGCTGGCAAACTCTGCTAATATCCTCTTCTTGTGCATAATTACCACCTGCAGACAGGGATTACATCCGGATGAGACGCTGTTCCTCCCAGGCTACGTCTGGAAGGGGGAAAAGGCTCCGGTTTCCACAGACTGAGAAGATTAAACCTCCTTCTCTTTCTGCATGTGTGGAGCCTTATGCTACGTGGAAATCCAGCATGGGGTCGCAGACGGAGCTGCCAGAGCTGGATAAATCTCCTCACCTGAGCTTTATGGCTGACTTCATGACAGCGATTGCTCTGTGCCAATCTACGCTCACTACAAAGATTGAATCAGTGCAGCTGGAGATGGGGGTCATGCAGCAGGACTTGAACAAACTCCGGTCCCGTGTCACTGAGACAGAGCAATGGGTAGGCCTCACAGAGGACACAATCACGGAGCACTCCTTGGCTCTCTGCACCCTACAGACCAAGCTCACAGCTCTGGAGTATAAGGCGGATAATGCAGAGAACCACAACAGGACAAATAATCTCCACATTGTGGGGCTGGCGGAGGGGGTGGAAGGTACTAACCCCACAGTGTATGTGGAGGACTTGCTGCACACCCTACTACCAAAGCTCACTTTTCTCCATTCTACACTGTTGAAAGAGCACACCAGGTTTCGCCCAGGCCTGAGCCCCTGGGGTCCCCTCCCCATACCCTAATACTGAGACTCCTCGATTTCCGGGATAGGGATGAGGTGCTTCATGCCGCCCGGATCCAGAAGGAAGTTTCCTACCAAAATAGCAAACTGCTTATTTTCCCAGATTACTCCATTGAAACTCAGAAGCTTAGGAAATCCTTTGAGGTGGAAGCGGCGAAAGCAACATTAAGTATAGTGTCATGTTCCCTGCTTGCCTGAGGATTCAAGATGGGGAATTGATTTGCTTCTTCACGTCCCTGTGGGAAGCATCAGCCTGGATTGACAACCTGCCCCCCATCTCTGACCATTTGGAGGAAGAGGGTTCCACCTTTACACTCCTTGTCTGTTAGCCTTCTTTTTTGTATCTCAGATTGGTTTGTAATACAGGGGTACACCCCCTTTTTTTTGTTCTACGTTCATTGTTGCCTGTTGGGGGTGTCCCCCACCACAGAATACCGCTGCTCTGAAGTGACCACTGGAGCATATTTGTTCAAGTTTGTGTGCCCCTGCGTTGCAGGAGAATGTTTTTAGTATGCAGATGATCCTTACTGCTGCTGTCCAGGAGAAATGTCATTAATACTACAAGCACACTGTGCTGACTGCCAGCATCTCTTGTACATTGTAGGTGCTTGCTACATGAGCTGATCCATTTGGCTCACGTCCCTCTAGGTTCTACCTTGCTTGACTAACTGTTTTGGGGTACATGCTCTCCATGTTTGGGATGGGATGGCGGGGAGGGGGGAGAGTTTGTTTGCTCCTTATAGTTGGAGGGGGGAAGGGGGAGTGAGGGTTGGTTTAATTTTAAATGTTTTTTTTTCTATTCTAGCCTTTGGCTACTGCACTACCTGAACTTCACTGTGCTGGCTTTGTGTAATGTTTATAATAATTGGATATCACTCCATACTGCTCACGATCTTTGACGTAGTTACTCCTGTTATCCCATATATACCTTATGTCAGGATTTACCGTGACATCATGTAATGTCCGGGGGTTCAACTCGGCAGCGAAACAGTCCCTAGTCTTTAAATATCTGCAAAAATATGCACCGCATGTCTGTATATTGCAAGAGACCCATCTCCAGGGCTCTAAAATCAATGATCTTCGGCGCCCCTGGGTTGGCGAGCATTTCCATGCGACTTACTCAAACTACGCCCGGGGTGTGAGTATATTAATTCGAAAGTCCTAGCCCTTTTATGGGGGTGCATACGGATCCAGATGGAAAATATGTTATACTACATGCCAATATATATGATAATAATATGGTGATTGTAGGGGGGTATCTTCTCCCTTCAGAGTCAATTACTACATTGAATGACATCATGCCATTGGTTTTGGGTTATGACACTCCAGCTGTTTACCTAATGGGTGCCTTTAACTTGGTCCTTTGTCCAGGTATGGATAGACTGGGGGGGGGGCACACACGTGGTACATTGACGCTAATGCAATGGGCCTCCACGTTTGTTCTTGAGGATGTCTGGAGACACATACATCCTGCTGCCCATGAATATACTTGCCACTCCACCTCCTTTAAAACCCTATTGAGGCTGGATTTGGCATTTGCATCCCCGGCTGCCCTTAGTTGGGTTACCGAGGCAGCAATACTCTCAAGGGGCATTTCCAACCATGCTCCACTTAGTATAACCCTCTCCTTGTCTGCCTCCCATGGCTCTAGGTTTTGACGTCTTTCCAGATTTTGGGCAACAGACGGTAGACTGCAGGAACCTATGGTGGAATCAGTGTGTCATTTCTGGAACACTAATGGAGAAACTGAATCCCCCCTAGTGAAATGGGACACTTTTAAGGCATGGGTTAGGGCGGCATATATTTCCGGCACTTCAAAGGGAGGCGTCCCGCTCATTAGAATCTCTGGAGACCGGATCGGCGGGAATGGAGGCAGAGTATGTTTCCTCCCCAACCCAGATTGATATTGGGCCTGGCAGCGAACCCTGAGACAGCTTTCCCTTTTGAGGGTGGATAATACTAAAAAGGCCTTGTTCCACTCCCAACAAAAAGTGTTTGAATGTGGAGGTAAGAATGGTCGTTTGCTGGCTTGGCTGGCTAAAAGCCAAACTCCAAAAACACACATTCCTATAATATAAGGGAGGCGAGTGGACATCTCATAGTAGCCCCAGATCTTATTAATAAGGAATTTATGCAGTTTTTTAGCAAATTGTATAGATCCAGGGTTGCATACTCGCAGGCTGAACTACAGTAGATACTTTTAGATCCCATTGTATTTCCAACTTTAGATGAAGCGGGCAGAGAACGCTTAGACACACATCACCTTGGAAGAAGTCAATTGGTAGACTGCAGGTGGGTAAGACCCCGGGCTCAGATGGGCTTCCCACTGAATTTTACACTAACTTTGCAGAAGTAGTGGCTCCCAAACTTACAACCCTCTTTTCTGATTTATCTTCCCTGGACACACTTCCTGAGTCTGTGGAGAAGGTGGTTATCATGCTCATTCCCAAACCCTGTAAGGACCCTCAGAAATGTGCCTCATATAGGCCGATATCGCTGTTAAATGTCGATGCCAAAATCCTTGAAGGTCTTGGCGAATCGTCTCTCTACTGTTATTGAAGATCTAATCCATGTTGATCAGACGGGGTTCATGCCGGGCAATGGAACAGATATTAATTTAAGGCGCCTTTTTCCTCAACCTCTCCATTCCCCATGACAATCAGGGTATTAGGGTTAATGATTCACTAGACGTGGAAAAGCGTTTGACTCCATGGAGTGGGTCTATCTCTGGGAGGTCTTGAAATGCTCGCTATGGATTTGGCACATCAGTTGGATACAGAGGCTCTACAGGGTGCCGAGGGCACAAGTCTGCACCAATGACTGGTTATCTGAGACATTCTCTCTTCACAGGGGTACACGGCAAGGATCACCCTCTTTATTTGCTCTGGCCTTGGAACCCCTGGCTCTTTTAATCAGGTAATCCTCCAAGGTCAGAAGCCTGAGGGTGGGACACCTGGAGGAGAAACTGTCCTTGTACACGGACGACGCTCTTCTCTATCTGAACTCTCGACAGCCCTGAAAATGTTTGATACAATCGGCTCATTTTATGGCATACGGATTAATTGGTCCAAATCTATCTTGTTCCCAATCGATGACAGACCAATTGATCTGGCTCTCTCCTCCCCATTACAGTGAGTTGAGGAGTTCAGGTATTTGGGTGTACAGGTCACTAGACGTAATTTGGAATTCTTTGAGCCTAACCTTCAGCCACTTTTAGCTTCATTTAAAACATGCTGCTCATCGTGGTCGGGGCTTCCACCGAACCTGCTAGGCCGAATAAACTTGGTTAAAATTATGCTTCTCCCACGTTTCAACTATGTATTTCACAATTGCCCGGTCTGGGTCCCCGCTTCCTTCTTTAGAGAAATAGATAGCTGTTTAATATATTTTATATAGAATGCCCCCCCCATTGATAAAGCTACATTATCTCTCCCCTCAAGCGAGGGGCTTAGCTTTACCCAATTTCCGTGTTTATTTCTGGGTAGCGGTTTTGGTGTTTGCCTACTGGTGGTTCCAGGGTTCCAGAACCAATGTGGCCACTTGTTTGGGGGCAGCTTTTCTGGGACCTTTAATGGATCTCCGGAACTCAATTTACAGGGGTCCCTGGACCTATACGCATCACGCTGAGAACTTGGAAGGCCGCTACCTGGCGTCTCTCCACCTCAGGCCAATTGTCCCCTGCTCAACCCTTGTGGGGTAACACTGGACTCCACCATTTCCGTACAATACAGGGCCCCCAATTCTGGGCGCGTACAGGATTAAAACCATTGGGGGTGTTATGCCCACAGGTACTCTCTTAAGCTTTTCACAATTGTCTCAGAGGTTCGGACTGCTGGGCTGGATGCCATTTCAGTACTTCCAACTGCATCACGCTGTTGGGGCTCAGTTCCCTCGGTCTCTTACTATTAAAACAGATCCTATAGAGGAAATTCTGACCCTGGGGGATTTAGACAAGCCACTATCGTCCCTTTATGGTGCCCTTCTGTGCACCAACATACCTAGGATAGGGAAATTATGGGACTACTGGAAGGGAGACATCCCCTCACTGGACAGGGAAGACTGGGAAGATAGCTTGGCACAGGGCCCACAACTTGGTATTTCCTCTAGAGAAAAATTGATCCAAGTTAAATTTCTCCATCGGGTATACTATACCCCCAAAAAATTGCATCGATTGCTCCCCAAGAGAGACGCCCGTCTGCCCTCAATGTAAACTCCACCCGGGTTCCTACATCCATATGTTCTGGGAATGCCAAAATTGGCGTCTTCAGCCACACCGGAGGTGTCTGTCTGGGAAGCTCTGGTTGATGCGGCCTTACCCCTATACAAGGTGACCTACTCCAACAGGGGTTGTCACTGGAAATTTGATAAGGTATGGTCCTCTTGGACCTTGATTTGAAACCTTCCACACTGATGGGTCTTCTTTGGGTGATGGTCATAATCGGTTCTTTTAAATAGGAAGTATCACTGACAACGATATACCTTGCACTATTTCTTGGTTTTGTTCTGAACACTGTGATATCGTCTGTTCTTGCACAGGTCTGACTTGTCCTACATGTTTACATTTTAAATGTATTATCGTTATGTACCGTGAAACTGGAAAACTACAGTTACTTTATATTGCTGTGTACCATGCATCTGTCAATAAAGCCCCTTTCACACTGAGGCGCTTCTAAACTGCAGGTAAAACGAAAAGTTATGCAAAGATCTTGCGAGCCACAGATGGATTAATGCCTCTGGAATGAGTTCCAATTAGAGATAAGCTGCAAACACTAACCACGTTTCATTTTGTGTGCATACCAAAGATATATAAATAATTGTGTCTGCGCTAAGATATAAATAGATAAAAAAGTGAAAAAAGTATGTGCTAAATATAAATATCAATACTACAAAACCTATAAATGTCAATAATCATAAAAATCGAATATATATACTAAGCAATAATATGTGCAATCCGTCTGTGATAATATGATCAAAGTGCAACATGCAAAAAAGTAAAAAATATAAAGTCCAGGTGTTGGTTGTATAACAATAAGGTGTCCACGTCTAAATTAAAAACCAATTCATAGGTAGCAAACGTAAAGTGCAGAAATATAGTGTCCATAAAAACTGGTATCCATCATGCTCATCCTTATCGGTGTAAAAAACAAAGCATGCTTCAGTGCTCTCCTGTGACCACCAATCGTGTATGCGCTCACCTCTGAGCGTGTGACACAGTAACTAAACTGTGTCTAAACATGCATTGGAGCAACTCCTGGGCTCATACAGGGTATGCTCCAACTCGCTCAGATAACATCAATGGTTTCACATGAAAGAAGAAACTGGTCTGTGTATCAGCCTTGAGCCATTTGAGCGCTTTTGAAGAGCTTTTCAGGTGCTTTTGAAGAGCTTTCCATTTAATTTCAATGAAGAGGGGTGTTTTTTCCCTGCCCTCCAGCCCACTGCCCCAGTGTGAAAGCATTCATTGATTGTAATGGAAATAGGGTTTGTGAGCTTTTGAGGCGCATTTTTTAACGTGAAAATACCTGAAAAGTGCTTCAGTGTGAAAGGGGCCTAAAGCACATCTAATAAAAAAAAAAAAAAACGCAGAACAACTTCACATTGCAAAGAATTCCCAATCATGTTCAATGAGAAAAGATGTTGCTCCCACATGACTGTACGATTAACATCAGCACATCTTCAGCTTGTTCATTTGAAAGCGCATAACCCTGCAACACAAGCAAAGCATCAGGAGACAAGCCTAAATAATTTGTGTAGATTTCAATTATATGATCGTGTTAGAGCAAAACCCGTTTTTTTTTTAAATTTACTTTTCTTGCACATCATTGGGTATTCTATGCAAAGTGAAATCTCTCTTGGGTTCACCTCATACACTAAAGCCAGCCATAGACGATTCAAATCTCATATGAGTATGGGAGAACAAAATGTCTCAGCGGGGGGATTTCCCTGTCAACACGGTTTGTGTTGCGAAAAAGAAATTCACTCCCTCTATGGCCAGCCTAAGCTAGGTAAATATTCACTTAGCAAAATGAATTATGCTTTATTCCATTAGTAAAATTAACCATACTGTGTCATTAGCTCCCTGTGGAAAGTTAGAAGCTCACTGGATTTCTGACAGATCAACATTTTCTCACTTGCTACATTTTTAAAAAGACAAAGTGTGGGGAAATGTGCATGTAATGCAGAGAAATACTGATTTTTCTTTTCTGTCCTTCCATACACCAAGCCATATGCGTATATGTGAAGAACAAAATAAACGAAACTATTCATTTTCCTAAAAATACAATATAGATTAAAAGGTTTAATAATTACAAATATATTGAAAGTATTTTCCTATAGCTACCCAACACCTGCTGAACAATGCTTGTCGAGCAATGGCTGTTTCCAATGAGTGCTATGTGACAAGCACTTCAGAACATGCTCTGAGATAACCTATTTCTGGGTTGTAATCTGTAAATACAAAGTTATGTCATTACATATATTGCAAGGCTGACAAATACAGTAGCTGCTGACTTTTAATATTAGGGCACTTACCTGTCCAGGGAGCCCACGATGTCAGCACCCCAGCCTATCTTCGGATCGACTCCCGGGTGCAGCCGCCGCCATTCCAGTTGAGCGAACCTGGAAAAGTGAAGCCTTTTGGCTTCACGGGGGGATTCCCTACTGTGCATGCGCAAAGCGCGCTGTGCTTTCCAATTGGCCCGGCGGCAGGGGAAGGAGGAGGGGGGCCGAACTTCTGGGAGATCTGGCCAGGGCCCCGTCTCTTGAAGTGGGGTACGGTACCTGTCAAAAACAGGTCCCCGTTCCCCCCTCCCCCCTGAAAGGTGCCAAACGTGGCACCGGAGGGGGGAAGGAAGCGTATAAGCAAAAGTTCCACTTTGGGTGGAGTTCCGCTTTTAAGCCTATTTCTTGTCTGAGTCAGTGACACACCTGGCAGTCTTGTTTTGTTGTTTAATTGGTGTTTTTTTAAATGTATTTTTTTTTTTCATGTTTATCCATTTTTTGGAACGTGTGTGTTTGTGTGTGTGGTGGTGATTGGGGGTAAGGGGTATATTTAATTTTCTATTGCTAGTTTTTTTCCCATAAAATTAGGGCCTGCGGGATACACTTGTTGCTGATACAGCTGCCTGTTGCAGCATGTCACTGAATACTTGTACTGTAGTGTTGTCAGGGCTGGGCTCAGCCCTTCCTTCTCAGAGCTCTATGCTCAGCTGTCGGTTAATTGCCAAAGATTCTTCCTTCCACAGTGACTCACTTTGTCTTCACTTCCTGCTCATCAGCTAGAGCTGCTGGTTATATAACCCCTTGGATCAGATCTTCTGTGCCTTTGCCCTGGTCAACATATCCAGACTCTCTGCTGTTTTCCTGTGAAAGACTTTTGCTTAGCCGACTTCCCTTCTGGTTCCTGATCCTGTTTGCTGCACCTGACTTTGCTGATCTCTGGACTCCTGTTTCTCTGGCTTATTCTGACTACCCATCCTGGTTACCGAACTCTGGCTATGTTTTGAATATGTTTGCTCTGTTTATAACATTTTATTAAATAGCGTGATTTTTACTGCACTTCTGTCTCTGATTCATGGTTCCTGACAGTAGGCAAAGGCCATGAATTCAGAAGATGCAGGGAATCCACATATTGGTAATATTTTTTCCAGATAGGATGAGCAGGATCACCGCATGGATCAGTTTGCAATAGGGTTACAGACACTCCTGAGTCACACTGCTCACCTGGATCCTCCCACTGAGGCTGTTCCGGCTCAACCTATGTTGCAGTTTGTCCCTGCTGATGCTCCAGTCTCTGTGCAGGCACCTGCCTCGAATATTACCTCTATAAGGAGGTATGTCTGGTTCTGCTCTGCATCCCCAGCGATTTGGGGGTGATCCAGTTCTATGCAGAGTTGGGATATACTTTGAGATGCTGCGCAAGGCGTTTCCCTTGGATAGAAGCGAAGTAGGCTTTGTAATTTGCTTTCTGAGAGAGCTTTGACCTTGGCTATGGGAGATGCAAAACCCTGTCATCCCGAGTTACCCTGAGTTTGTGGTTTCCTTTAAAAGGGTATTTGTCGTTCCCGCATGCTCCACTTCGGCTATCAAGAGCCTCATGTCCATCAGAGTATGATAACTGTTTTGCCGATTATGCCATTGAATTCCGTACTCTGGCAGCAGAGGTTGCTTGGAACAATGAGGCCCTCATGGCTGCTTTTTCTCATGGTCTCTCGGATACCAAAGATGAGATAGCAGAATGATACATATTCACTGGAGAGGTTGATCATGTTTGCTGTTGTCATTGACTCCAGACTCCAAGAGAGACCTTCCTTTAAGGAGCGCTTGCGGAAGCCTCCTGTACAATTTGCTCCAAGCTTTGCAGTCCCACCCATGCCTCCCTCACCTCTTATACCTCCTGGTACCGAGTCTACCAGTTTGGTAGAACCCATGCAATTGGGCTTCACACGTCTCTCTGCAGATGAAAGGGCCTTTAGGAGGAGGGAGAGATTGTTTTTTTTTACAATTATTTTATTTATTCAAGGAACACAGTCAAAGACAGACATTTGAGCATTCACAGTTTGTTATCTTACAATACATTGCATGTTTACATTTATATGCGAGAACATTTTATTATACTACATCCAAAGGACATTATGACATTTTGCTCAACTGAGACGTCTCTTATTTTCCTTAATAAGTACGTAGGGGGGGAGAGATTGTGCCTTTTTTGTGGCCAGGCAGGTCACTTCCTGAAAACTTGTCCTACCCGCCTGGGAGAACGCTTGCACCTGAGGTCCTGTAGGGGACAGACCTTAGGTGGCATTGTTTCGTCCCCAGTTATCCAGAAGGATAAGCCCCTGGTTCCAGTGACCCTTTCTTGGTTTGAGTCGTCCATTGAGATACAGGCTCTAGTCGACTCTGGGGCTGCAGGCCTGTTCATTAATGGTGCCTTTGTGTCTAAGCACTCAATTCCACTGCAGCTTCGTGCCACTCTACTTGCCATTGAGGCCATTGCTGGGAGACCTCTACAACCTGCCCATGTGACTCATGAGACTGCTTCACCGACCATGGCCGTAGGGGCTCTTCACCATGAGATAATCCAATTCCAAGTAATTTGCTCACCCCATTTCCCAGTGGTTATTTGTTATCCTTGGTTACAGAGGCAGAAGCCCTCTTTTGATTGGCTTTGTGCTGAGGTTCTTTCCTGGTCGCCACAATGCAGGGAGACATGTTTTCTAAAAGTGGCTAAGGTCTTGTGCACCCCTTCACTCTCCACCCTACCGAAGGAGTACCGCGAATATTGCGATGTCTTTGACAAAGGTCAAGCCAGTAGTTTGCCTCCACACCAGTCGTATGATTGCGCAATTGACCTTGAACCTGTGCCATGCCCCCTCGTGGTCGGGTCTACCCTTTGTCTGTCTCGGAGGACAAAGCCACGGAGGAGCATGTGGCCGGCGCACTCGCTCGAGGATTCATGCGTAGATCTTTGTCTCCTGCTGGTGCTGGTTTCCTCTTTGTGAAACAGAAAAGTGGTGAACTGAGACCTTGTATTGATTATAGGGGTCTCATTTGCTTTGCGATTAATAACGCGTATCCGATTGATTACAGAGCTATTTGACCGTCTCAAGGGAGCAATGGTTTTTACAAAGAAGGATTTGCGAGGGGCATACAATCTCATGAGGATTAAGGAGGGCGACGAATGGAAAACTGCGTTTAATACCAGAACAGGCCATTATGAATACCTAGTTATGGTTATCTGGTCTTTGCAACGCTCCGGCAGTTTTCCAGGAATTTATCAACAAGGTCCTCCGAGATTTGTTGCAGCTATTAGTGGTGGTTTATCTTGACGATATCCTCATATTTTCCAAGTCCCTAGAGAGCCATCACACAGATGTCCGCCATGTGCTTCAGAGGTTGAGAGATATAACCTGTATTGCAAATTGGAAAAGTGCGAGTTTCATTCTAAACAGGTTAAATTCCTGGGTTATGTAATTTCCACTGCTAGTTTTTCGATGGACCCAGAGAAACTTTCAGCAGTACTACAGTGGCTCCGACCCATGGGTTTACGACCATTGCAGCATTTTCTTGGCTTTGCCAATTATTATCGGAAGTTTATTTGTAACTTTCTCATCTCTGGTCAAACCCCTGACTGATATGACCAGAAAGGACGGTAACCCACAGAATTGGTCTCCAGATTCCATTAATGCCTTTGAGAGTCTCAAGGCTGCCTTTGCTTCTGCTCCTTTGTTTGTACATCCAGATCCTACGATACCTTTCATCCTTGAGGTTGATGCATCTGAGACTGGAGTTGGTGCCCTGCTGTCTCAACGTCCTGCCTCAGAGCGCTATGCATCCTTGTGGCTACTTTTCCACGAAATGATCTCCTGCGGAATGCAATTATGAGATTGGGGACAGAAAGTTGTTAGCTATCATTTTAGCTCTTAAAGGGTGGAGGCATCTCCTCGAAGGTACCACTGTGCCGATTCTTCTTCTGACTGACCATAAGAATCTCACATTCTTGTCTGAGGCTAAACGCCTCTCTCCCAGAAGGGCGCAATGGGCTCTTTTCTTGTCAAGTTTCAATTACAGTCTCACTCTAAGATGGAGTTGGTTCCTGTGATTTCTCCCGATTGTATTCTGGCTACAGTTCGCACCAGTCTTACTTCTACTTTGGGTGACAAACTTTTTGCCGCTCAGATCCATTCTCCTCCTGAGAAACCTTGTGACCGCTGCTTTGTCCCTGAGAGTCTCTGTACTGCCGTGCTCCAGACTGCTGGCCACCCAGGGGAGAATCAACTCTTTTGGGCCACTTCCCAACAATTCTGGTGGCCTAATCTACGTGCTGATGTTGCCGCCTTCGTAGCTGCTTGTTCTATGTGTGCTCAGAGTAAGACACCATGACACCTTTCAGTGGGCCTCCTACAACCCATACCAAATGGAGAGAGGCTTTGGACCCACCGGTCTATGGATTTCATTGTGGAGTTACCCAACTCTCAGGGCAACACAGTTATCCTTATGGTGGTTGACTGGTTCTTGAAACTGTCTCATTGTATTCCACTTAAGAAGTTGCCCACATCTAAAGAACTGGCTTCCATTTTTGCTTGGGAGATCTTTCGCTTACATGGGCTACCCAAGGTGATAGTCTTGGACAGGGGTAGCCAGTTTTTGTCCAGGTTCTGGCGAGCCTTTTGTGCACAGTCGGGAAGTCAGCTTTCTTTCTCCTTTGCGTATCCACAGCAGTCCAATGGGGCTGCAAGAACAAGCCAACCAGTTCTTGGAGCAATTCCTATGTTGCTATATTTCTGACCATCATAACTGCTCAGACCTCTTACCTTGGGCAAAATTTGCTCACAATAGTGCCGTCAATACCACTTCCTGATTGTCTCCATTCATGGTGAATTATGGTTTCCAACCATCCATGTTGCCTGACCCATTTGTTCCTCAGAGCATTCCTGCATTGGAGGAGCATCTCCGTGGTCTTCGTTCCACTTGGGTACAGGTCCAAGAGTCATTGAATGTACCAACGATAGGTACTGACTCCATTCTGACCGCAGATGCCTACCTGTGCCTTACTACCAAGTTGGGGACAGGGTCTGTCTGTCTCGCAATCACCGACTCCATGTTCCCTCATTAAAACTGGCACTACGCTTTATTGGGCCTTTCCGTACTCTCCGTAGGATCAACCCAGTGGCTTACGCTTTAGGCCTTCCTTCTGATATGCGTATTTCAAATTTATTTCATGTCTCCTTATTAAAACCTTTGGTATGCAACCGTTTCACTACCTCGGTACCACGTCCTCACCCAGTTCAGGTTGGGAACCATGAGGAATGTTAGATACAATCTATCATTGATTCCCATACCTTCAGTGGGCACATACAGTACCTGGTTCATTGGAATAGGTACGATCCGGAGGAACGCTCTTGGGTCTCATCCTCGGATGTACATGCTCCTGTTCTCCTCAGTGTCTTCCATAGACGTTTTCCCCTCAAACCTGGTGGCCCTCCGAGGGGGAGGGGTTGTTAAGGAGAGGGTACTGTCAGGGCTGGGCTCAGTCCTTCCTTCTCAGAGCTCTGTGCTCAGCTGTCGGTTAATTGCCAAAGACTCTTCCTTCCACAGTGACTCGCCTGGTCTTCATTTCCTGCACATCAGCTAGAGCTGCTGGTTATATAAACTCCTGGGATCAGATCTTCTGCGTCTTTGCCTTGGTCAACATATCCAGATTCTCTCTGTTGTGTTTTCCTGTGAAAGACTTTCGCTTGGCGGACTTCCAATCTGGTTCCTGATCCTGTTTACTGCAACCTACTTCGCTGATCTCTGGCTTGTTCTAATTACCTGTCCTGGTTACCGAACTCTGGCTATGTTTTGACTACATTTGCTCTGTTTTACTGCACTACTGTCTGTCTGATCATCTGTATACGAGCAAGCAAATACACTGACATCTGCAGGAGACCTGCATGGCATCAGCTGATCGCTGGTGCAATGCTTTACAGGCTCCTGCAACAAAAATAATAAATGCACATTTTTTTATCTGCAAAATAAAAGTGCATTTATTATTTTTTGTCAAAAGGTCAATCTTTTAAAAATGTCAGGCAGGCCTAAAATGAGACAGAGGTTCTGCACATGGAGGTAGTTGGATATAAACAGGTTCTGCAGGAAAAAGTGGTGGTTTGGCACTCTTTTCTGTCTAAAGAGTTAACGATCTGTACAGCCACAGCACAAACAGGAGGTAGTGAAGTTGAAACCAAGCTTTCCTCATATTTCATCCATAGATCAGCCAGTTTTATGCAACTGCTGCCTCTTCTAAAAATCCCACCATAGCCCCACAAACTGGCATTTGAGGGGACAGTGGAATTATTTGCAATCACGGACTTGTTGATTGGATGCAGATGACTGCTATCCCCAGGATTGGCCCACTTAGCTCAGAAATGTGTGCCTTTTTAAACATATCTGCTGCTAACAGCACTGTTGTAGTCTGCACATACAGTCAGGTCCATAAATATTGGGACATCGACATAATTCTAATCTTTTTGGCTCTATACACCACCACAATGGATTTGAAATGAAACAAACAAGATTTGCTTTAACTGCAGACTTTCAGCTTTAATTTGAGGGTATTTACATCCAAATCAGGTGAACGGTGTAGGAATTACAACAGATTATATATGATTATATATCTGCCTCCCACTTTTTTAAGGGACCAAAAGTAATGGGACAATTGGCTGCTCAGCTGTTCGATGGCCAGGTGTGTGTTATTCCCTCATTATCCCATTTACAAGGAGCAGATAAAAGGAGAGTTCATTTCAAGTGTGCTATTTGCATTTGGAATCTGTTGCTGTCAACTCTCAATATGAGATCCAAAGAGCTGTCACTATCAGTGAAGCAAACCATCATTAGGCTGAAAAAACAAAACAAACCCATTAGAGAGATAGCAAAAACATTAGGTGTGGCCAAATCAACTGTTTGGAACATCCATAAAAAGAAAGAACGCACCGGTGAGCTCAGCAACAACAAAAGACCCGGAAGACCACGGAAAACAACTGTGGTGGATGACCGAAGAATTCTTTCCTTGGTGAAACACCCTTCACAACAGTTGGCCAGATCAAGAACACTCTCCAGGAGGTAGGTGTATGTGTGTCAAAGTCAACAATCAAGAGAAGACTTCACCAGAGTGAATACAGAGGGTTCACCACAAGATGTAAACCATTGGTGAGCCTCAAAAACAGGAAGGCCAGATTAGAGTTTGCCAAACAACATCTAAAAAAGCCTTCACAGTTCTGGAACAACATCCTATGGACAGATGAGACCAAGATCAACTTGTACCAGAGTGGTGGGAAGAGAAGAGTATGGAGAAGGAAAGGAACTGCTCATGATCCAAAGCATACCACCCTCATCAGTGAAGCATGGTGGTGGTAGAGTCATGGCGTGGGCATGTGTGGCTGCCAATGGAACTGGTTCTCTTGTATTTATTGATGATGTGACTGCTGACAAAAGCAGCAGGATGAATTCTGAAGTGTTTCGGGTAATATTATCTGCTCATATTCAGCAAAATGCTTCAGAACTCATTGGACGGCGCTTCACAGTGCAGATGGACAATGACCCCAAGCATACTGCGAAATCAACCAAAGAGTTTTTTAAGGGAAAGAAGTGGAATGTTATGCAATGGCCAAGTCAATCACCTGACCTGAATCCGATTGAGCATGCATTTCACTTGCTGAAGACAAAACTGAAGGGAAAATGCCCCAAGAACAAGCTGGAACTGAAGGCAGTTAAGGCTTGGCAGAGCATCACCAGGGATGAAACCCAGTGATGGATGATTGTTAATCTGTCCCATTACTTTTGGTCCCTTAAAAAGTGGGAGGCACATATACAAACTGTTGTAATTCCTACACCGTTCACCTGATTTGGATGTAAATACCCTCAAATTAAAGCTGAACGTCTGCAGTTAAAGCACATCTTATTCGTTTAATTTCAAATCCATTGTGGTGGTGTATAGAGCCAAAAAGATTAGAATTGTGTCGATGTCCCAATATTTATGGACCTGACTGTATACTCTCCACTGTACTGCCTCGTTATGTTGGCCAGAAGCCTGTCCTTGCTCTCCATTAGCATGTGGAGTGGAATGTAATGTGTGTGTTGCTGGAGCATGATGTTGGCAAGAGGCTACACATGATCACGGACATGTAGTCCAGTAAGCATGGGCAGGGATGCTATATGTTTTTTTGGCACACTGGGTCAATCTTCTGGCAGCTGGGAAGGATGAAAGAAGGGGCTCACTGCTTAAACTGGTGGTCTCACCACCAGTCTGATCCAGTGGTGACAGTGCAGTTTCCTGTACCCCCTCCTCCTCCTCACTAGCATCATCCTCCAACTCCTTGGAATTGGCAGACCCCTCCAAATACCCCAGAGCATATTGAATGCTCCTGGATAAACGGTAAATGGAATGCTGTGTTACACTTTTTAGGCCTAGGGGACAGGAGCCACACTGGGCCAGACCTGCTGGCAGTTCTTCAGGGTCAGGCTGAGAGGTGGCTATCCCCATGCCATCTTCAACCAGGCAGGGTTGTGTGTGAAAACAGCATTAGCTACTGGCTGCATTTTGTTTTGGAAAAATCATATACCATATGTACCTGGCCTGGCACATATACTTAACGTGGTAATGCAGCGGTTTTCTCAAGAAGTAGTTTCCTGGAGGTTTTCCATCAGGCCAGAAGGGTTTAGACCATCATACCCTGCTATGTCACATCTGGCAAAAAATACAGTGCCAACATGAGCTGCTTGCCTCATCTGTGACAAACCCACATGCTGGACCTCAACAATGGCTATGCTGCAGAGGTTGCACCAGCATGCCATCAATGAGTACCTGTGCTATTATGGTAGGCGAATATGCTCTTTTTATCTCATCAATAACTCATTATTTAAGATGCATGCAGCATTTTGGCACCTTTTGAGGAGGTGACCAAAATAGTGTGCCTCCATGAGGTGTGTATTTGTGATACAATCCCTCGTGTTGCTTCTGGAACCTGATAGATCAGCAACTAGAGGCAGAGCAGCAAGATTAGGAGGGGGAGTTGCTGCTGGGTTGGGATGCTGATGAGGAGAGGAAGGAAATTGGGCAGGCTTTAAGCAGGAAATTTCACCATACCCAAACCCCAGGCTGTGTGTCCTCAATGACACTGAGGACTCGGGGGGGGGGGTCCTTGCTGCAAGCAATTTGTGAATTCTTGTATGCTCAATTGTCTACGCGTGGATCCACATATTTAGGTCATCAAAGAGTGGGAACCACTATTGTGTGGTCAACCTATTGTATTGGAATGTCTATATACAAGTGTAAAATTTCTGATCCAATGCCACCATGCCAGGGGGAACCCAAAATTAGACACTTTAAAGAGGAGTTGTGCAAGAAACTTTGCCTCCCTCTCACAACCTACATGCCTATGATCATTTGGACCCTAAAGGGAGAGACAGTGGTGATGGCCAGGCCTGGCTGCATGAAGCACTTACAAGCAGCACCTGAACCACATGATTGCTGCCTATACCAGGGCTAGTGTGAACGCTCTCAGAAGTGAGGGATCAATAAATATTGGGTGTCTAGGCTAAAACACTGGCCAGAGCTTGCACAGTAGGTGTTGAAGCGCCTGGACTGCCCTTCAGCCAATGTGCTGTCTGAGAAGGTCTTCAGCACAGCAGGAGATTATGTTATGGAAAGGCAAATTTGTCTGTTTGCTGACAGTGTTTACCGTCTCACTGTTTTTAAATGAATCAGTCCTCGATTGCCAATGACTACAAAATCCATAGCTGCCAACTGTCCCGAATTTCCCGGGACATTCCCGGGACTTGGACTTCATTCCCGGATTTGTGGCGTCCCGGCAAATGTCCCGAAAAATTCGGCTCCGGTTTTTGAAACCGCCGCCGCTGCCGCCGCCGCCGCTAGAGGTCGGCGGCCGGCGGAGACATTGTCTCCGCCGGCCGCCATTTTGTTGGAGTTCAGGAAGACGGCTGGGGGGGGGGCTAGACGAAGCTTCTGCGTCGCCGCCCACCCCCTGCCCCGCTCCGCCTCGGCCCGCCCCGCTCCGCCTCGGCCTGCCTCGGCCCGCCCCGCCTCGGCCTGCCTCGGCCCGGCCCGCTCCGCTCCGCCTCGCCCCGCCTCGCCTCGGCCCGCCCCGCTCCGCCTCGCCCCGCCTACCCCCCGCCCCGCTGCCAGTCTGATATGGAAAGGGGCGGGGGTTCTAGGTGGGGGGTGAGCGCGCGCACCGCTGTGGGACACCTGATGTGAGTGGGGGGGGGGCACTGGGGACACCTGTGATGTGAGGGGGGGGGCACTGGGGACACCTGATGTGAGGGGGGGGACACCTGATGTGAGGGGGGGGCACTGGGGACACCTGATGTGAGGGGGGGACACCTGATGTGAGGGGGGGGGCACTGGGGACACCTGATGTGAGGGGGGACACCTGATGTGAGGGGGGGGCACTGGGGACACCTGATGTGAGGGGGGGGCACTGGGGACACCTGATGTGAGTGGGGGACACCTGATGTGAGTGGGGGGGGGCACTGGGGACACCTGTGATGTGAGGGGGGGGGCACTGGGGACACCTGATGTGAGGGGGGGACACCTGATGTGAGGGGGGGGGGCACTGGGGACACCTGATGTGAGTGGGGGGGGCACTGGGGACACCTGATGTGAGGGGGGGACACCTGATGTGAGGGGGGGGCACTGGGGACACCTGATGTGAGTGGGGGGGGCACTGGGGACACCTGTGATGTGAGGGGGGGGCACTGGGGACACCTGATGTGAGGGGGGGACACCTGATGTGAGGGGGGGGCACTGGGGACACCTGATGTGAGGGGGGACACCTGATGTGAGTGGGGGGGGCACTGGGGACACCTGATGTGAGTGGGGGGGGCACTGGGGACACCTGATGTGAGGGGGGACACCTGATGTGAGGGGGGGGGCACTGGGGACACCTGATGTGAGTGGGGGGGGCACTGGGGACACCTGTGAGGGGGGGACACCTGATGTGAGGGGGGGACACCTGATGTGAGGGGGGGGCACTGGGGACACCTGATGTGAGTGGGGGGGGCACTGGGGACACCTGATGTGAGTGGGGGGGGCACTGGGGACACCTGATGTGAGGGGGGGACACCTGATGTGAGGGGGGGGGCACTGGGGACACCTGATGTGAGTGGGGGGGGCACTGGGGACACCTGATGTGAGGGGGGGACACCTGATGTGAGGGGGGGGGCACTGGGGACACCTGATGTGAGGGGGGACACCTGATGTGAGTGGGGGGGGCACTGGGGACACCTGATGTGAGTGGGGGACACCTGATGTGAGGGGGGACACCTGATGTGAGTGGGGGGGCACTGGGGACACCTGATGTGAGGGGGGGGCACTGGGGACACCTGATGTGAGTGGGGGGGGCACTGGGGACACCTGATGTGAGGGGGGGACACCTGATGTGAGGGGGGGGGCACTGGGGACACCTGATGTGAGTGGGGGGGCACTGGGGACACCTGATGTGAGTGGGGGGGCACTGGGGACACCTGATGTGAGTGGGGGGGGCACTGGGGACTCCTGATGTGAGGGGGGGCTCCGCCGGGGACTCCTGGTGTGAGGGGGGCTCCGCTGGGGACTTCTGATGTGAGGGGGGCTCCACTGGGGACTTCTGATGTGAGGGGGGCTCCACTGGGGACTTCTGATGTGAGGGGGGCTCCACTGGGGACTTCTGATGTGAGGGGGGCTCCACTGGGGACTTCTGATGTGAGGGGGGGCTCCGCCGGGGACACCTGATGTGAGGGGGGCTCCGCCGGGGACTCCTGATGTGAGGGGGGCTCCGCTGGGGACTTCTGATGTGAGGGGGGCTCCGCCGGGGACTCCTGGTGTGAGGGGGGCTCCGCTGGGGGCACCTGATGCAAGGACGGACTCTGCTCGGACATCTGAAGCAAGGACGGACGGCTGGTGGCAGGCGACGTGGCAGGTGACACGCTCAGGGATCCCACTGATTCTGCATTATGGTGAGTTGAATGATTTCATTTTATATTACAATGTAATAATAGAAATAATGCGCTTCAATCATCCTGACACCATAACAACCATGGTGCCGGGATGATTGAAGCATTAACACCAGGTGTTTGGAGTATCTTTATCTGCTGATTGTTAAACTTTCTAGAATACACATATTTTTATTGTGTAGGATCTGGGGCTGCTGTCCCGTCATTTCCCTCTCTCTCCCCCTCTCCCCCCCTCTCCATCCCTCATTCATTTCAGACTCTAACCACACCCTCTAGAGCCACGCCCATTTAAGCCACGCCCACAATTTCGCGTAAACCACGCCCATTTTTCGGCGCGGCGCGCAAAGCGCGCCGCACTTGTCTGTTTTTGATAGGCCACGCCTGCTGGTGAATGCCCCGCCCCCTAATTATTGGACAGCTCCGCCTACAGCCACAAAAGTGTCCCACATTTTTTTTTTACAATGTTGGCAACTATGCAAAATCCCACTGTGATGCTTTAATTGCCATCTGCCTCTGCTTTCTATTATTTGCTGTAGGGAAAATTGAACTTCAGTGTTTGTGACCTATTCGATGCTCTGGCATGCAAAAATTTGTGACAATTGTTTCTCAGATAATACATTCTGATTTCTATTTCGGGGGGGTGGGCAGGAAATGCACAAGTGTTATCAGTAGAAGTAGGGGGCCAGGTCTGCTTGGCTTGCTGCCACTACCAAAACGGCACACTGCGGGGTGATTTCATATAGGAGACAGCCAGAAGCTGAATGCATGCTGGGCAGGAATACATAAAGCAGACCCGCCCCTTCCTTATAGTGAACAGTACTGTGCTCTCCAGAAAGAGATAGATATTGTACTACTAGCCCAAGGGCATGATGTGTGTGTCAGCAGTGAGAGAGGCATTGGTAGGCTGGTCTCCCTTGATACATAGAACATTGCCTGCCCATCTGCATGTGTAGACACTGACCTCTGCTTCTTGCTTGTCTAACCAGCCTACCAGCCCGAGCCAGGAACAGAAAGATTAGTCTCACTTCCCTGCCCAAATTGCAGCCCACCATTATCCCCTAGCGTGCATAACACTGCTAATCTTTCTTCTAGCCCTACTTCCCAACTATTCCAGAATGGGCTGGTCTGTCCTGGGATTTCATTTGATCCAGGCTAAATCCCAGAACCCATTGCCAGAACTTGTTGTTTCAGCACCTGGCTCCACTAATTCCCCCTGCTTCAATCCTGGGGTCTGATCCTCCTGCAGAACATCCAACTTCTCCTCCTCTCCCTCCCACTGGCTGCACTGCAGGACTTCCAGCATCTGCACTCAGCACCCCCCACTGCCTGATTACCGCCACCCCCTCTACCGCTCCTATCCCCCCTGTATACCCCCCTCACGTTTCCAGCTCCCCTCCTCTCCCTTCTGTTGGGTGCAGCTGCTGCAGGGAGAGCCACACCAGGGGATCAGTTGAACCACCCCCTTCACTTTCTGAGCCACCCCCTCTGTGCAGGCTGCAGCTCAGATTCCCCATGTGCCCCTCCACACAGTGCTGCCGGCTCCCCTCCTGTGCTCTTCCACTGGCTACTGCAAGGTACACAGGTGATCTTTTCAGGATTTACTGGACCTTTAGACCCCGGTATATCACTCAAGTCCTCCCAAAAATGTAAAAAAATACAATTCCTAAAACTGTAAAAAAATTAAGGATTTGTACATGCATGCTTTGGTCTCTCAAGAGTGATTGGCATTCAGATCGCTCTTCAGAGAGCATTTGACGGGCAGATGTTATATCACCTCCTCACTGCCTGCCTTAACCCCTTCAATCCCCCTCGAGCATGCAGCAACTGTGTGCATCGAACAGCACCATTAATTTAAATGGGTCACGTTTGTCAGGGGGTAGGATTCCTGCAATGGCCGTGAAGCAACACAGATGCATGTGTACACCCCTAGGTGCTGCCTCTGCAGCTAAAGTGGGTAGCAGCTGGGGGGGGGGGGGCAGTAAAGCACATCACTGTGGTGTTTTTGCATCTGCCCCAACCTCACATGTGAACGAGAGCCCTAAGAACTCATTCACAGGGAACTTTGGCCGTGTGAATGAGTGGTTTGTACTTGCATTTGGAGCTGCCTGTTACTCTATGAGGATGCAGTGGCTGTATGAACATAACCACAGGTCTTAATTTGACAAGTGTGCAGGTGTTGGTGAGTGGGCAAGAATACATACTGTCTATATTTGGGGCCTTACACCTGCACCCAGACACCTGTCAAATTATATAGCATAACAGCACAAGGCTGACTGCACACAGCTCCAAACACAAACTGCTGATTCACACTGTACAGGCGACAGCACTCATACGAATGAGCCCTAGGACCTCATCCACGTACAGAGCTTTATTTATTAACTCAATGCAATTTTACCTGTGAGATTTAGCAGAAATTTTGTAAGTTATGTTGTGTTTGTGTCTGCTAATAATGATTTTATTGTATTTTTAGTGAAAATACAATTTTGATATTTTGTTTGGGGGGGAGGGCCTGTCAGGTAGGCTGTACGGGGACCCATAATTTCTAACAGTAGCCCTGGGTACAGGTATTGACTAGGGTCCTACTGGATTCTGTGCCTTTGTGCCAGACAGACCTGCCTACATTGGTTCTCACCCACCCTACTGTGGGTGAAACCTGGCGCATATGCTCCAAGGTGTCCCGGTCTTCCTCTACATCTCCAATTCCTCCCCCGCTTATCCCCACTGTCGGGAACCCCGCCTTCAGCCCCGGCCTACATGACTCAAGATTTCAGGCGTTGAAATCCGATGGCTTTTTTTTATGCCCGGCATTTCGAAGTGGCCAAATGCTGGGTTACCAGACAGCAAATTTTGGATGATCCGACCTTTGCGAGAGTAGCTTTCTGGCAAAAGCTACAGTTTGTTAATTTTCTCAGCTCTTTAACCTTCCCAGATGCCTTTAGACGTTGCCTCATCACGTTTTAACTCTTATGTCTGGATATATTCCCACTGTGCCATGCGGTTTCTCAGACTTACTGTTGGCTTGTGTCCCCACCACAGACAATATGTTTCCAAATGGAAACAAGACCTAGGGTTATGGATAAGCAGGTAGAAAGAATTGCCCTGTTTGCTTACAAAACTTCTGTCTGTTACAAACACCTAGAATCCGGTTTCAAACTGTTATTAAACACCTCTCAAGATTTATAAGATGGCTGCAATCTTTCTTGGTCTACCTGACCTTGGCTTGGTATCAAACGAGCCCCTAATTTTCCACTTCTTAATAAGTGATTAAACAGTACTGACTGGCATATTCAAGGCTTTGGATATCTTTTTATATCCTTTTCCATCTTTGTAAAGTTTCATTACCTTATTACACAGGTCTTTTGACTGTTCTTGTCTATTTATACACAGACACCAATTGATTTAAAAAGCCACAAATGTAACCCAGGAGATTCGCCTGTCTACTTTTTGTTACTCCGTTTATCCCCCATGACAGGAGCAGGGGTCTGCTTGATTGCCGATTATGCAATTTTCTTCATACACTTCATTACAGATATAAGAACACCTTCCCAACAAATGGTTCTCCTGTAGATGGAGGGTCCGCTCCAAGCAAGAGGACTTATACTGAACCCTTTTCTTTAAGCTTAATAGGCAGTTTACGATGTATCCAACTCATGAATAGATGGCCACGGTCATCTCTTTTGGGGACCAGACCCACCAAGGGTTCATCTAGCGGTGGCCAAGTGTCTTGAGATATATGGCACCTTCCTCTATGTCCCAGGCACTTGGATACCTTTTTTTTTTTCCCCCGATCCCTTCTTTGCTGATTTCATAGAACCAAGTTTAAAATGTCCCGAAGGTCTAGTTTCACCTACATTTGTTCATTTAAGTTTATGGAAGTGTTTATAATCTTTATCTGTTTTTTGATTTGATATCAAGGTTGGCTGCGGCTCAGGCAGCAATCATGTACACCCTTCCAACTCTCAAATATGATATTTCTATGTTCAGGTGATGGGAGGGCTGCCCAAATTGGTTTTCTACTGACAAAGGAGGGGCTCTCTTCCCCTCTCTTCGTTACAGGCCAATGTTTGGCCTATTTGCACTCTTTCTTTTTCTCCTTTTCCTCTCTCTAACCTCTTCTTTCTGATTGCCAGCACTCAGGTGTTGTCATCTCTTCCAGAAGCTCCAGGTCCCAGGTTTCTCCCCAAGATACAATCAAGTTCGATCCAACTCAGGCATACAAGGGTAAGTGATTTCCATATTGATGCACCACTTCTCACACAAGGTTATGCCTTCTAACACCACAATCTCCCCGTCGCTCAGAATAGTATCCCATAAAGTGCAGGGGTTTAACACAGCAGTTAAAAGAAGGAAAATCCTGCAGTCATACCGCTCTCAAAAAATGGATGTGGTGTTGCTGCAGGAAACACACTTTCCGATACAGTACAATCCCCCCTTTCTTCACGCCCATTACCCCCAATTTCACTTAGCAAACGCTAAAGATAAAACAAAGGGGGTCGCAATATTATTTGCAAAATCCTGCCAATTTAAGACCGTACAAGTTCTCAAAGACACGGAGGGTAGATTTGTCATGGTGAAAGGAATGCTGGGGGATCATATGTACTCTCTAGTCTCTTATTACACTCCCAACAAGGGTCAAGCTCAATTTTTTCGATCAATGTTTCAAACGTTAGACCCCCTTTTGGAGGGAACAGTTATATTTGGAGGAGACTCCAATATGGTATTCGATCTTTCCCTAGATAAATCTAGACCTCCCACATCCCAACTCACGCGCCCCAAGAAAATTAGTACTAGAATAGCTAAAATGATTTACCACCAAGGTCTCGCTGACATATGGAGGGAACTTAACCCGTCCAGCAGGGATTTCACGCATTTCTCAAACCCCCCATCAATCCTATTCCAGGATTGACCACATTTTCATATCAGCTCTTCAAATTCCCTTAGTCAAAAAAACCTACATCAGGGACTCATCCCTCTCAGACCACTCAATGGTCATTCTAGTTTTACAGGGACACCTCTCTAAGCCATCCCCCCCAGTGGAGACTTAGGGAATCTCTGCTTAAGGATCCAATCACGGTTACAATCATTGTGAAATCTCTGAAGGAATTTTTCCTCCTAAACGACGTGGAGGGTACCTCGGCTGAAACTTTATGGGCAGCTCACAAGGCTACGATCAGGGGTCAGCTAATCCAAATGACAACGCAAATGAAAAAAAAGAAAGCCTCAGACGTAGTGAAACTTGAAAATAATTTTACAACATTATGTAATCTACACAAAAAAGACCCATCAAAGGTCAACACTGCACAATTGGATGCTGCAGAGTGGAATTAAACTTAGCACTCACAGTTAAAGCCGAGGTTTCCCTGCGTTGGACTGGAGTGAAATTTTATCAGCATAAAGATAAAATGAATACTATGGCCTCTAAACTATCCCCCAAACCCCAAAACTTCTCACTACCTAAGATTAGACAACAGGATGGCTCTACTACTTTAAATCCCCAGCGTGTTCTGCAATCATTTCAAGATTTTTATGCTAAATTATACCAGAGAGGCAATTCGGCTGACGAATCTGCTATAGAGGCCTTCCTGGAAGACCTAAATATCCCCTCCCTTAGCAAAAACCACATGGACCTGATGGAAGCACCCTTCTCCACAGAAGAAACCTTGGAAGTGATTAAAAATTTAAAAATTGGTTCTGCCCCGGGTCCGGATGGGTTCTCCACCCTTTACTACAAAACTTTTGCTGCCACTCTAGTCCCTCATCTCAACAACATTTTTAATTCTAAACAGAAAGGAGAAGACAGACACCCATTTGAACTCAGCTTTCATCTCAGTTATCCCCAAACCAGATAAAGACCCTTCTCTAGTGGAAAATTATAGACCTATCTCCCTTATAAACAATGATCTGAAAATTCTTACCAAAATAATGGCCAACAGATTAAGCTCTTTTATAAATCAATACATTCACAAGGATCAAGTGGGCTTCATCCCAGGGAGACAGGGCCCAGATCAAATTAGGAGGGCGATTGGCATCAACTCAATCCTATAATCTGCCTGGGATGGAAGCCCCACCAGGAGGGACTTTTGCTATCGCTAGATTTACAAAAGGCCTTCGACTCTCTTTCTTGGTCATACCTTTTTACAATCCTTAGGAGATGGGGGTTTGGAGAGTGCTTTCTAGGGTTATTACAATCCTTGTATTCTGATCCAGTAGCCAGAGTTAAACCTCAGGGCTTCTTCTCCAATCCCATCAAAATAGTTAGGGGAACTAGGCAGGGATGCCCTCTGTCTCCAATAATCTTCGCCATAGCGATTGAAACTCTGGCCATAGCAATCAGATCAGACGTAAGCATCAAAGGGTTCGGTGCGGATAATCAGTCCACAAATGCGCCCTTTTCGCGGATGATATCCTGCTTTTCGTTACCTCCCTACCTAATATAAATAAACTCTTAGAATCCTTTGGGAATATTTCAGGTCTAAAGGTGAATATGGACAAATCACATGCATTGAACGTTTCACTATCCCCGGCTTTGGCCGAACATTTGAAACACTCATTTAAATTTAAGTAGAGTGATACATCAATACGTTACCTAGGGATTAACCTTACTCCAAAGACTGACCATCTATACCAGGCAAATTCCCCCCCCATGTACTGTAAACTGGAAAAAGACCTTCAAACATGGTCCCTACATAACATTTCTTGGATAGGTAAAATACAGTCCATTAAGATGACTCTTTTACCTAGGTTACTTTACTTATTCCGATCCCTCCCAATACCGATTAGGAAAAATCATCTTAAGTCGTTTCAAGGCAAGATAATTAAATTTATCTGGGGCAAAAAGGGTTATAGATTAGCTAGATGGATTCTTTATAGCCCCAAAACACGCAGAGGAATGGGTCTACCAGAACTCTTTAGATATTATAAGGCAGCAAGACTAGCTCAACTTTCAATGGTTTACTTTAGACACGAGAAACCGGACTGGATCAATATAGAGAGACAGGCAATGCCCACGTACACGTTAGATTACCTATTATGGAGCCCCTGTAAATCTAGACCACTGATAATGTCTTCCACTCTTTCACATTCCATGCTATTATGGGATGACATGAAACATTTACCCTCTCTGACATCAGAAACACACCCGTTGGCTCACATTTTTCATAATCCCCTTTTCAGACCAGGTATGGATATCAAATCCTTCTAATGGTGGTTGGATAAGGAGATGTATCGTATCGGCCACTTTTTCTCCCAATCAGGACCGATCTCATTGAAATTCTGCATTGAAAAGTTGGACCTCCCCAATTCGGAGAAATTTAGATTCTATCAAATTTCCCACTTTCTATCCTCAATCTGGAAAAACAAACCGCCCCCCGGTTATCTCAAACTATGAACGCTGGTGTGGTCAGGGTACGGAGCAATATACACTTCTTTATCAGAACCCTCCTCCAAATTCTCATATATGGAAGCTTGGGAAAAAGACTTACAGGAAACCTGGGACCTGGAGGAATGGCACAGAAGAGGAACAAGAGCTTATAAAGGTATATTAAATATCTCACTGGTAGAAACTAATTGGAAAGTTCTAACCAGATTTTGTTCGTGTTGTA
This sequence comes from Aquarana catesbeiana, assembly GCF_042186555.1. NCBI lineage: Eukaryota > Metazoa > Chordata > Amphibia > Anura > Ranidae > Aquarana > Aquarana catesbeiana. The sequence continues at coordinate 361,506,825 of NC_133325.1, read as the reverse complement.
ACGTTTTTTTTTTTCTTCTCACTGGAAGATCTCTTTTGGTATTTTGTACTAATACAGCATATAAAGATGGATATTCATTGTATTGTATTAATTCTCAATAAACGATTTAAAAAAAAAAAGCCACAAATGTGGAAAATTAACCTTTAATTACCATTTTAACCTGTGTGCGCCACATTCTGTGTCTGTACCAAGGCCAAACATTTCAGGGTATGTAAACTTTATCAGGGCCATTTGGGTGATTTCTGGTATTATGATTTAAAAGGATCCCAAAAACTATGCGATAATGGCTTCATGTGATTTCTATCCTTAAATAAAAGACTTTTTTTAGCATGATCAGTCATATTTTCAATATTAGTGCCAAAATTTCACAATTTCTGCCAGGGAATGCCAACTTTTTTAGCACGACTGTATATCCACTCTACATGCCTGGAATTGATCTCCACGTGGGATTGCTCTGTCTGGGTTGGCATGCGATCCTCTTGCTGAGCCTCTTTATGCAAGTGTTATTATTTTTGATGTGTCTATTCTTTGGTTCTGTGGTTTCTTTACTTACCATGGTTTAAAAATAAAAGTATTGATTAAAAAAAAAAAAGTTCCAAAGTCTTACATTACTATGTAAAAAAAAAAAAAAAAAAAAAAAAAAAAAAAAAAAAAAAAAAGAAAACATGCATAAAAGCCCAAAACAAAATAGTGCTACATGCAAGTCTGCATTATATTTAAAGCTACTGTGTCCCATATAATATACTCTGTTTATTGAAAGATAAAACCTGGCTTGTTGCTTTCTATTTTCTGCTTATTCAAATACTTATATATGCTAGCCAATTTCTACCAAATGCATGCCTGAAGTCTATATTTTGAATATTGTGAATACAGGAAGTGCCTGAGTTACGAACACAATAAAGACTGTATGTTTATTTGTAAGTCGAAGTTGTTCGTAAGTCGCAACACTGCATTTGTAAGTGTAACGTCCGCCTGTGCATGGATGTGGGATGTTCCGGGCGCTTGTTATGTTATCTGGGGCTTTTCTGGCCATGCAGTACATGTAGTACTGCAGTATGGGATGTGTCCAAGGGTATCTAGGACCAGCGTGGAGCACAAGTGGCCGGCTTTTGAGGCCGTTTGTAAGTAGGAGTCATTCATAACTCGGGTGCTCGTAACTCGGGGACTGCCTGTAACTGGGAATAAGGGGATGAGGAGGGTCAGGGAATGCAGAGTTGTGGTTTTGAAGTGTTTTTCTGCAGTCTGTTTTGACATTATATTATCTTCTTTTAACAATGCAGTTTCGTACTGTGAAAAAAAGAAAATTTGCAACTATACTATTCGCACCATGACTGGACTTGTTAAAGCGTATGAACTGTACTTTGAATGATTGGTGATCAAGACAATTCCATTTAAGGTCCAGTCTACATGAACTCAATCTTGGAAAAAAAATTAGATTCTGCACGCAAAGCCGGTATTATTAACCTACAAAGCCCTTTGATTGGAGTCTGCATGTATGGACCCTGTATATCCAATTATATCCAGCTTAGATTATTCAGTGAACTGCCGTGCTGCTATTACTTTGCTCTCTATCAACTATGATTGGACTAGGACCCAATATAGAGAATTAGCAGTGTTTGATGTCTGAGAGGCCTGTATGTCCGATTGTGGTGGCTACCTGTGTCCTTAAGACAATTGTTCAATTTTTAGATGTACGCGGTGAAGGTTTGGAATTACTATATAGTTAAAAATTGTTAGTATTATGTGGAGTTTTCAAATAAAGATAATTTTTTACCTATAATACCGGCTAGTTCCTCTCTGAAGAATTCTTTGGGAATTCCTCTTTTTCCCTTGTTGTTTGTGTGATCAAGACAAGGCCTGGGCACCTTTCAGTTTGGCTCAGAGGAACTCAAAAGTCATTGCTGTCCTGATGAGAACTGAATGATCATGTGACAGACCCCTACTTCTATCTGACTGATGTCACTGGTTTCTCTGCTAAAATATAAGAAATCAGTTGAATACCTCAGTATGCCTTCAGCCATGAGACCAGTGCTACATGACAATCTGCCAGTCTGAAGCCACCAGAAAGAGCTTAGATGAAAGACAAAGATACAGCCAGGCTTTGACTGTGACAATGATCGGCATTTTGAACTGTGTATATCTGGGGAGCGTCATCTAATAAACCAGTCAGAATAAAATGATCTGGTCAGGAACTTAGGTTTGTCAAAATCAAAAGCAGAACTACTGGGTTCAAGACTGCATGGATGGTGTGTTTGCCATCATCAAGTATGAAGAACATTTCTGTCTTCTGAAACTGCCAAAATGATTTAACAAATTTTTTTGCAAAGGTTGACAACCTTCTGTACAGACACGGAATGTCTCTTCACAACTTTGAGTTGTGAGCATGGCCCACTAGAATTTTATTGTCTTATTGATTCACTGTTAAGCCTCAAGTCTGTCTAATTACACAATGGCAATCTACATTCAACAATACCTGTTGCCTATGCTGCACACATGAAAAAAACCTACAAAAACATGAAACTGTTGTTGCAGTACATCTATTATGTCAAGTACAACAGGAATATCTGAGAAGATTTAGAAGAAAGTGGGTCTGCTTCTTGGGATGCATCTCAGGTAGAACAAGTACTGTTACAAATTCAAATGCGACAGACATACAACGTGGTGAAAGGTTTCATCAGGATATTGCCACAATGGAAAAATGCACTGTACAAAGAATACAAATAAAAATCAGCAGCAAAACACTTTTAGACCCATCAAACTTATGCAGCATGTTGATAACCTGTTCTGTGAGGCCTTGACAACTACGTCTCTTGACTATCCTCTGTGCAAGGCCCGACTCTTATATCTATTCTAAATGTGTCTCCTGGTTTACGGTCGTTACACGTTTGCCCCCCTTCCCTTTCCCTCAACCTCCGATTTTCTACCTATCCATGTAGCTCATATGTGTATTGTTACTGTAAACCTAACTTATATTATGCCATACTTATTGATCTGTATCATCATAACCATTACGGTTTTCCATGGCTCACAGCCGCACTTGGTACCTTTTTACAATGTTGATTACATGTGAACCATTTGTACAGGCTATACCATGTATCTTCCAAAACTTTAATAAAGACCTACTGAAAGTGAAAACATTATAGTCATTAAAAGTTCATTCTGAAGTTTATATTTGTGTTGTTTGAAGGGGTCTATCATAATCACCAAAAGTTTTCCAGAAACTAAAACTTTAAAAAAATATTGTTATCCATTGATACACATCTAAAATATGTGATGTCAGAAAATGGCGTTGCTGAAGCAGGTCTTGAAAAACATACTGCTCTGTAACACCACATACAGTTTAAAGACATCTTTAAAGCATGTCATTTAAAAGACTGGCTTTTTTTCCATATAGCTTTCCAAGCCTCATTAAAAAGGACCTTCTCTCGGCTTTGTTGACATGGCTCTCCCCATGGCCCTTTTTACATTAGGTTAAGTATTAGCCTTGAACCTGGGCAGAATTTAGTACCAAAATTTGTCAGTACAAAGTCTTCAATGGGATTCTCTGTGAAGTTCAAGCGATATTAAACCAAAATTGTAAAATATTGCAGTTTACCAATTATTAGATGTGGTGGCTGCACTATTTTTTTAAAGCTTTTTTTCCCCCATGTTTCACTGGTGATCTGGCCAGTAACACACCTCATGTATTAGAGTGCCCCCACTGAATGAGCACAAGGGGGCACATCTGGACAGCAGCATTGTCAGTTTGCGGGGAGAGGAGATTTAGATGTACTAGGAGATTTAAATACACTAACAAACTGAAGCCAAACGCCAGCTAATACTTTGCAATAAGTTAGACCAAACAGTTTTTTTTTTCCTTTTGGGATAAAGGTTTAACATGAATAAAGGCAGATAATTTTAAGCATCCCTGCCAGTGTTAAATGGTTTGTCTCATTTCCGTATCTGCAAGAGAGTGTGACCTGTTGAAAAACAACAGATTTACTGGCTGTATCATCAGATTAAAATAAAAGAAAGAAAGCCTAAAAAAGGAAACAAATGCAGCCATTGCATCCAAGAATTGGTGGGTTGCAACATGATAAATGTTTGCTTTTGGGTTTAATACTGTTTTTAGGATTTTTGAACCCCCAGCAGATTTATCCATCCCTACTAATAAACTATGCATACAATTTGTGCCTTTTTCCTGTAAACATTATATGCCTCTACTAAAATGTCCTGATTTATGCCTCTTTTGAAGTAATATGTATTGCCAATGATCATTACAAATGAAGTAATAAAAAATACATTTAACTCTGTGCAAACTTAATATAATAGCTTTTATTCTTTAAAAAGTTCACTCATATACAAATAGTTAAAATCAGAGTTCACTCTAAACCGTAATACAATTTTTCAACAAAAAACTGAATAGCATATTTGGTCAAACATTTTCGTGGTGTTCTGTAAAACAAGTGTTCCTTAAATATAGAATATATTATTTAATTACAGTAACATATTTTGCATTTTTTTCTGTACAATGGATCTGCTCAGTAGTATAACAAGTGTATACATTCCAATGCATTGGAAGATATTGGATGAATCATATCAGAAAAGATGGTAAAACATTGACCCCAATTTGACCGTTCGCTGACAGTGTGGTAGAAATCCCTTATTATATGTATGCCATATTTAATACAGATATTTGATAAAAAATAAGGTAACAATTCAAGCAATAATTCATTAAATATGGTCCATACAATGAAAAAAATAATGCGGAAGTTATGTCTATTGACCCGACAACATGCAATTTTCTGTTCCCTTTGTGTGGTCTGCTGCTAAGCAGAACTGCCATACTTGTGTATGTGTTAAGTATATTTAAATAAACTGAGGATATGTAAACTAAAATGCAAGGAAATGATGAAAACAATGATGGAAAGTCCTTATAATACCGTCTTTCATTGTGTGAAGGACTAACATTTCAGAATGAATGTGGTTGACGTTTAAATGAAATTGGAGTTTTTCACAAGGACTTGAAAATCATTAGCGGACTTATCAAAGTGCGCTTATTGACACTGCTGAAAGTACCTTCTTCCTTGCATTTCACAGGATATTCTTGATAAAAAAAATAGTCAGATACAAAGGGGAATACTCATTAGCGAAAGGTAATAGGGCCATTTAAGTCAGGTTCTGTATAGCTAGATGCAGCCACTCGTATTAACACACATGCTTAACACACAGGTTGAATGGTCAGGGGTATAAAAATAAGGCATCACTTCAAAAATATTTTTTTTTTCATCCCAAGGGATCCTGACCCATCATTATTGAACTGTTGTGTTTACAGCACACTGTAAAAAGAATAAGTAACTAAGACAGCACAAATGCTTTTGTATGTATAATCACTTCGTTCCTGTGCTGAAGCACAAACCTGCGCCTTAAGCAACTTTGATAAACCGCCATGAGCCCGAGTTCTACTGCAACGTTTCAAACAAACAACATCCATATAATACACTATCATTAATGTTCAGAACAACTTAAGTGTTTGAGATTTAAAATTACTTAAATAGGTTTCTTATTTTAAACAACAAAAAAAATGGGAATGAATCCATTAAAATTTTTAGTTTAGTAGGTGTATTTTTAGTTTCTGGAGTCACTGAAACACCTATATTCTCAGGTTTTCACTACATTTCTATTAGTAGAACCATTGCATACTTTGTTATTACATAAGCTAGTTACAGTGCTATATTACAGTTAAACAGAACTTTGTGTTGCTACACCAAAATGAATAGAGGGTTATGAAAAAGGGGACCCATCATGACAACTGTTACCCGTTATAACTCTGCATCACATGTAGGGCTAGAATATGCCATAGCTTGGCTCAAGGGGGCAGTGCTAGTTCTGGGGCAGAGCAGCACCTTGTAGGGTGACATTTCTACTCTAATTAGTGCAGCTTCTGGGAGTCAGGCAAATTACAGCCTCAAGTGCTGGATGGGAGCCTTGGCTGTGTCAGGGAACAAATGTTATGACAGGTTAACTTAAAACAAATGTTTCCACGGTAAAGATAGCTCTTCGTAATTGCAAAACATGAAAATGTCACACAGTAAAATGTCACAGCTTCTTAGTGAATATTGTAAAAGTGAAATATGAATTTGCAGATCAGCTGATTGTGTGGGTTTCAACCATCAGCTTACGGCACCTTTTTTGGCAAGAGCAACAATGTTGCTGTATATGAACTATATATATATGCTGACAATAAAGCACTTTGAGTAGGAAGTGCCTCCGTATCCCATGATGACAAAACCATGCTGCAAAAACAGGCTAGTTGTCTTTTCTTGACCATCAATGCCTGTTATAGCTTCCCTGTCATGAGTATTTCAGTACCCTCAGGACCTCTTTATTTCACGTTGATGACACACATATGACTAAAACAAATCCTGACTTTTCAGTAGCGTCTGGTTTAAATCCTGCATGGCCAAATCTATGTAATTTTATCCCCAAGCCACAGTAAAGATGTCCAGTTATTGCACCTTTATGTACAGAAAAAAAGCTACAAACAAATATTTCAGTATTTTTTTTTCTTTTATACTTTTCACCCGCATTTGTCTAATAGGTGTAAAAGCTTGTCTTTTTTTTTTTTTTTTTTTTTTTGGACTTTCAGACATACAGGATTCTTCAGTTTCAACTGGTTTGATGGGACACATTATTTAGAAATATTGTTGTCCGAGTGTTGTGGGTATCTTTTCCTCCTGCAAAAGGAAAAAAAACAAAACGTAGCATTTGTTGGAATATCACATTCTGAAAATTTGCAAAACCAATGGCAATTATTAAAAGTGGACTAGTGAGGACAGCTCAAGACAAAAGACATCGGGTTCCTAAACACAGCAACTTATCAGTTTTTAGCCATAGGGCCTTGTCACATCAGCAATGTGTAGAATAGACCTGTAACATGGGGAGAATCACTTAGCACCTAGCTACAGAATCTCTACCCAGCCCAGCTGATAGTGACAATGAGCCTGTATTTAAACCTTGGCGTTTTAAAACGTGGGCAGATTTGCAGCGATTCTGCCCACAATTTCAAAGCACCGAGGTGTGAATGACAAATCGCAGGACGCACAATTGAGATGCCATTCATTTGAATGGCACCTAAAATTGTGATGCAGTTCTCCCAGCAACCTGCATTGCGTGAAACTTGTCGCTCAAAAAATGTTCAGGAGCTTCTTTGGGGTGACATGCTTCACGCGATGTCAGTTGCCACGATTGCAGCGTGACAAATCGCCACGCGATTTTAGGTGCCATTCAAATGAGTGGCATCTCAAATGTGCCATTTGTCATTCACACCTCGGCGCTTTGAAATCACAGGCAGAATGGTAGCAAATCTGCCCGCAATTCAAAACGCAGAGGTGTGAATGCAGCCTGCATGAATGAAACCAGCAGTTTGTAGCTCAACAGGGAAGTATTGTAACTAGCTACAAACTACCAGAGAAAATAATCAGAGAGATATATAGAGGATACAAATATGTGCTTCAAAATTGCTGGTGCCACATGACCTTTACTTTTCTCACTTACCCTAGAAAAATTCCAACTGGAATCTGACTAGCTGCTATAACGCACCTCCACTATATTTAACTTCATATATCAGTGTGTAGCAGCACATTTAAAAAGCATGAACATTGTCAATGTACATTGAAATATTTGCCAAAAATCTATTTCAGATACTGTAAGTTTAAAGCTTGCATACATGCGTGGATGACAATCCTAGGTTTCTGCAAGATTCCATACCTTCCTGTTTACAGCAAAGGTTATATTCTCATGTTACTCAGAGCTGTGTCACAGTCAGGAGCTTATAAATGATTTCCTTGATACATAATTTTTTGGTTTTGAATGTGGCTCTCTATATAGCAGTTATTGGGGAGTTTATTATACAAAATGTATTAGCCTAAAAAAAATGCCATTTACCACTTAAATGAATGACAGCGGCATGTGTCTTACCTTTTTTAGGTGCTGAATTATAAAGCAATGCAAGAAAAGCAAGAAAGTAAAAAAGCATAAATAAATGTCTAATAGGTAAAGCATTTTCCACACATTGTAAATTCAGTATTTGTATGCCAAGAATGCCTAGAAAACTAAAATAGTTCAAATAATGCTTTTACTAAAAAAAACTGGCAGACTACCATATAATGTTGGAAATGTGCAATAAATAGCAATTTAACTTGTGGGCTTTGTGAGATCAGTTCAGTGTTTATCTCAGAGGTTGCCCTGGGAAACTGGTAACAAGATGTCACTGTACAAATTTCCCTGTAACAAATGTGTACAGTCTGCCAGTCTATTTATGGCTGTGCTAGCATCCACTGCCATTTTAGGATACCAAAATTTTTAGAAAGGAGCATATGCATGGTTGCACCTTTAGTGGACCAAATTATATTTCAAAATCAATCTTGCTAAAGCAATGGAAAGTGTACAGCAACGTCTGATTAAATACTTGTAGAGCAGAGTACACAATTATGACAAGGCTGGCACAGGAAGAATTATATTTAAACTCTTGCCTTTCATCAGCATTGTTAATGGCAAAATGACCCTACATTACATTTTTTTTTTCTACACGGTGAGAACTTGACTGTTCACAAAAAAACACATTTCTTCCAAGTACAGATCACCTATGTGTGCTACTACACAAACTAAGCATTAAGGTTAACCTTTAGTATTTTAAGTATGAGAAGAAATCTCAAGGAAAATATGTGACTGATTGCAGTTATAAATGATACAAAAAGTATTTTTTTTTACAGATGGCAGAACGCAGTATTTTGTAGCCTCAGCATTGTCTTTTTTTGTTAAAATACATTTTTAAAGTGATTTTAAAGTCTCTTTTTTTTTTTGTTAAAAAATAACAAACATGTTATACAGTGGCTATAAAAAGTCTACACAGTCCTGTTAAAATGTCGTGTTTCTGTGATGTAAAAAAATGAGACAAAGATAAATAATTTCAGAACTTTTTCCACCTTTAATGTGACTTATAAACTGTACAACAAATTGAAATCTTTTAGGCAGAGGAAAGTAAAAATAAAAAAACTTAATATGGTTGCATAAGTGTGCACACTCTTAAAGCGGAGTTCCACCCAAAAGTGGAACGTCCGCTCATTTGTCTCCTCTCCCCCTCCGGTGCCACAATTGGCACCTTTTGGGGGGGAGGGGGGACAGGATACCTGTCTTTGAAAGGTATCCTGTTCCCACTTCCAGGAGTCCGTGTCGCGGCCCATGACGTCACTGCGGGGCTCCCTCCTCCTCCGTCTGTCACCGGGCCAGTAGGAGAGAGGAGCGGGGCCTCGCGCATGCACAGTATGGTTTCCAGTGTGAAGCCATAAGGCTACACTACTGGGTTCCCTTACCCGCAATGGCGGCAGCAGCACCCGACAGCTGATGGAAACATCAGCTGCGGTGCCGACATCGCTGGACTCTAGGACAGGTAAGTGTCCTATTATTAAAATCCAGCAGCTGTAGTATGTGCAGCTGCTGGCTTTTAATTAATTTTTTTTTTGGGTGGACCCCCGCTTTAAACTAATACTTGGTTGAAGCACTTATTGATTTTATGACAGCACTCGGTCTTTTTGGGTATGAGTCTATCAGCATGGCACATCTTGACTTGGCAATATTTGTCCTTTCTTCTTTGCAAAAACACTCCAAATCTGTCAGATTGGGAGGGCATCTCCTGTGCACAGCCTTCTTCAGATCACTCCACAGATTTTCAATCAGATTCAGGTCTGGGCTCTGGCTGGGCCATTCTAAAATTTTAATTTTCTTCTGGTGAAGCCATTCCTTTGTTGATTTGGATGTATGCTTTGGGTCATTGTCATGCTGAAAGCTTTCTAGCAGAAGCCTGAAGGTTTTGTGCCAATATTGACTGACATTTCTAACGTTTCATAATTTCCTCTACCTTGAATAAGGCCCCTGTTCCAGCTGAAGAAAAACAGCCCCAAAGCATGATGCTGCCACTACCATGCTTCACTCTGGGTATGGTGTTCTTTTGGTGATGTGCAGTGTTTTTGCGCCAAACATATCTTTTGGAATTATGACCAAAAAGTTCAACATTTAATAAGACCACAACACATTTTCCCACATGCTTTTGGGAGACTTCAGATGTGTTTTTTGCAAAATTTAGATTGGATGTTTTTCTTCGTAAGAAAAGGCTTCCATCTTGCCACTCTACCCCATAGCCCAGACATATAAAGAATACGGGAGATTGTTGTCACAGGTACCACACTGCCAGTACTTTCCAGATATTCCTACAGCTCCTTTAATGTTGCTGTAGGCCTCTTGGCAGCCTCCTTGACCAGTTTTCTTCTTGTCTTTTCATCAATTTTGGAGGGAACTCCAGTTCTTGGTAATATCACCGTTGCCATATTTTCTCCACTTGATGACTGTCTTCACTGTTCCATGGTATATATAATGCCTTGGAAATTTTTTTGTACCCTTCTTCTGACTGATACTTTTTAACAATGAGATCCCTCTGATGCTTTGGAAGCTCTCTGCAGACCATGGCTTTTGCTGTAGGATGCGACTAAGAAAATGTCAGGAAAGATTTACTAGAACAGCTGAACTTTATTTGGGGTTAATCAGAGGCACTTTAAATGATGGAAGGTGTGTACTGACTCCTATTTAACATGAGTTTGACTGTGATTGCTTAATTCTGAACACAGCTAAAGCCTCAGTTATAAGAGGGTGTGCACACTTATGCAACCACATTATTTTTGTTTTTTATTTTTATTCCCTCCACACTAAAATATTTCAGTTTGTTTTTCAATTGAGTTGTACAGTTTATAGGTCACATTAAAGGTGGAACAGGTTATGAAATGATTTAGCTTTGTCTCATTTTTTTACATCACAGAAACCTGACATTTTAAAAAGGGGGTGCGTAGACTTTTTATATCCATTGTACTTGCCTGCTCTGAGCAGTGGATTTGCACAGAGCAGACCAGATCCTATTCTGGCACTCCTGGCCCTCCCTCCTGCTGAGTGCCCCCACAGTAAGCAGCTTGCTATGAGGGCACCCGAGCCGTTGCACTGTGCGTACATTCAGCATGGACCGCAGCTCCACCCCGCCCTCTCTCTCTCCTCATTGGTTCACTGACTTTGACTGATGCCATTGGCTCTTGCTGCTGTCTCAGCCAATGAGAGAGAGTCCCCAGACAGGCAAGGCTCTTGTGCAACATCCCTGGATCGATATGTGGCTCAGGTAAGTATTATTGGCGCTGCTGCACACAGGTGTTTTACTTATTTTAAAAGAGAAGTATGGGTTTCCTTTTTTTGCTTAATCCTAATCCTTATGAGCTGCTAGTATCTACAAATCTTTCCTGCCCTCTGAGAAGTGCACCGTTTCTGTTAAAATAGAGTTAATTACCAGTGGGAGGGTCTACAGACTTTTTTGAACTGTCATACCGATAATGGGAGTCTGGATCCACCCCTCTTCCTTCTCCACTCTGTGAATGACATCGGCTCTGGGCTCTCTGCTAGTTCCTGAGACCGGCAGCAGGCATTAGTGAGTGTAGTCAGTGATAGTGCTCTGTACAGTGTATTATATTCTACTTTCCTGCTAATGCAAAGAATACATTTTGAAAGTAAAATACAGCACTGCCTTTTGTCAGCATTGCCTGCATTTACAGTAAAACAATAGAGCCAATATTGTGATTTTATTATTTTATTGGCTATTCAGATTGTTCTAAATGATTGAGGCCATGAGGCCTTCCATGTACATTTGCTTGGGCTGGTTTCATACTGCTAGGAGTACAGGGGATGGGGATGAGGGGACTGTATAGGACTACGGGGATGGGGATGATGGGACTGTATAGGAGTACAGGAGATGGGGTGAAGGGACTGTATAGGAGTACAGGGGATGATGGGACTGCATAGGAGTATGGGGGATGGGAATGATGGGACTGCATAGGAGTACGGGGGATGGGAATGCCAGGACTGTATAGGAGTACAGGGGATGGGGATGCCGGAACTGTATAGGAGTACAGGGGATGGGGATGCCGGAACTGTATAGGAGTACGGTGGACGGGGGGACTGTGTAGGAGTATGGGGGATGGGGATGACGGGACTGTATAGTAGTACGGGGATGATGGGACTGTATAGGAGTATGGGGGATAGGGGGACTGTATAGGAGTACGGTGGATGGGGATTGGGATGAGGGGACTGTATAGGAGTACGGTGGGATGGGGATGACATCAGTGACAGTCTTCTGGGGAAATATCCGGGGTCTAAACAGGGATATTTCACTTTAGATCACAGGGAGTTGTCAGTCTCCCTCTCCTCTGCAAACCTGCTATGTAGTGTACACAGGTATGCTCTATACACATAGCACTGTGTTAATTTCAGGGAACAGACACAGGAAACAGGTCACTATGCTCCTTACCATGTCTCCCCTTCTAAGAATAACACAGTGGTGTGTAGAAAGCTTACCTGTGTTCACAGCTGGACATGAGAAGTGTTCAGTGACTCTCCCCCTCCCCCCATGAGAGTCTTCACTTAGCACCTCCACATGTCAGAGAGGGAGGGACTGAAACAAGGGCTGGATTGTGGAGCTGTATCCACCCCCTGCAATCTTTTAAACAGAGAGAACCGTTAAGAGGCTGCTTCTGGACTGTTCAAAATACTATTCTGCAAAAACTAAAGGACTGAGGAAAGAAAGACATGCAATGGAGGTACAAGGGTAACATGTACTACATATTTTTGCTTTCCCATACATCTCTTTTAATGCATTAAGATAAAAAACCATCTGCATTTACAACCACTTTAAGATGTTTCCCACAGCATAGTATTCATAAGAACTGTCAGCAACCTACCTTTACTATCTAGCAAACACTGCTACATTGGCAAAATCAGAACAGTCACAAAATATACTTATTTGTAATCAATGGTGTTGTGTACCCTTCTCTCTCTACTTCCTAGTGCTTAATACATATCTCCATGATCAATGATTTCAGGTCATTAGGCGGAAAATATATATTTTTAATATTTAGCCCGATTTTCGACACTCTTGGGATGTGCAGATGATACCACTGTGCCTCACTGGTTTTTCTGGGGAGATCTGGGCACTCAAAGTCTGTAAAAAGCAATGTTTTTTTTTTTTTGTACAAATTTTGGCAGTAATTTTTTAGGCTATCTAGGGGTACTCTAAATAGAGCAGACCTTTAAATGCACACTGATTACAATATTGGTAATCTTGTTCTCATAGAGTAGCTAATTTTAATTATTGTGGCACCTACTACTCCTCATTACTGACAACATTAGAACATTGTAGGGCCTACTCGTAACTTTCATAGGAAATATCATTTTAGTTCTACCTACAATTAGGACTGCTCTAGGCATTTTTTCTATTATCCCATATGTCGCAGATGAATGCAGTTCAACAAAATAATTTTGTGGCCAATTTTATTCTTTTAACTAAATTTTTACTTTTTTTTTGTAAAATTCTTTTTATTGAGTTTAATATAACATACAGTAGAAAAGTGACTCAGCACAACACATATGGCCAACAGTTACAATAACACACAGACTGACTAATAGAAGTACAGTAAAACCTTGGTTTGAGAGTAACTTGGTTTGAGAGCGTTTTGCAAGACAAGCAACATTTTTAAATACATTTTGACATGATATACAAGCGATGTCTTGATATACAAGTAGCGTCATGTCACAACTGAGTATAAAAGACAAGAGAGGCGCCTCTAAATGTAGCAATACGGTTACATTTAATGAATGTACAACATTTAACAACATATTGCTACACTCAGAGGTGCCTCTCTTCTCTTTAATACTCTGTAGCTCCTGCTGGATTTTGTTTCTAATCCCCTTGTGGATGGACATTTTATGGTTTCACAACCTATCACATTGATATAATCTTTTTTATATGGACTATAAACTCAAGCATCTATAAATAAATGGTTGTGGAACGAATCATTTGAGTTTCAATTATTTCTTATGGGGAAATTTGCTTTGATATACAAGTTTTTTGGATTACAAGTATGTTTCTGGAACAAATTATGCTTGCAATCCAAGGTTTTACTGTACTATCTAGACATTTACAACTGTCTTTTACCCCCCTCCCCCCAACAACTTAAAGGGGTTGTAAACCTTTCCATTCTATGCATTGAGGTGAAAAACTTCTTGCAGTGCAGCAGCCCCCCAGTGCCCCCATTTTACTTACCTGAACCCTTTTTTTCTCACGCCGGGGACGAGCACACCAGCTCTAGAAAGTGTCTCGTGTCCTGACTGGCTCGATTGATAGTAGCGCAGCCATTGGCTCCCGCTGCTGTCAATCAAATCCAATGATGTGGGCACCGGGGGGTGGGGCCGAGTCCGGCATTTGTGTCTGTGGACGCAAATGCTGGACTCGGGAGCGCACCCGCAAGGTAACCCCCTCGGGACAGCAGTTCTCCTAAAGGGTTATCTGATGCGGGGAGGAGCCGCAAGAGCTGCCGGGGGACCCCAGGAGAGGATATTTGGGGCCACTCTGTGCAAAACGAGCTGCACAGTGGAGGTAAGTATGACATGTTTGTTATTTAAAAAAAAAAAACAAAAAAAAACGATCCTTTACAATCACTTTAAGACTCAGTTCTCCACACTCCTCTCAGAGACCTTGCATCCAGACCTTAGCGCATCTGGTATTCAATACACATCTCCAGGAGTATTTGTGCAGTGCCCAATTATCTCCAGTGTTTAAACACAAACATCAATTATGGCTAAACTGCCCAACCATATAAGCAAACTAGAGTAAAATGCGCCTCAGGTACCTTCCATCCCCGACTAGGTCATTAAGAGAATGTACACTTTATAGTCTTTTAGGTCACTAGGACTCTTACCCCACTGTGACATCTGAGCTATACCACGCCTGCCACACCTTATCAAATTTCTTTCCATATCCCCTTGACAGATATGTCACTTTATAATATGGCATCATTGAATTGACCAACCCCTTCCAAAAGGGCAAGGATGGGGCCTCCGGTTTCTTCCAGTCTAGTAATAAGGCCTTCCTACAATAAAACAGTAGGATATTGATCAGAGTTCTATGAGCCCGAGATGGGACCACCTCTTCCACCAATCCCAGGAGACACACTAATTGTCTGAGGAGGTAACCTCAGTCCAAATCTGTTTTATCCGAGGGCACCCCAGAAAATATGGTCAGCAGCTGCTGGTGAAAACGTACACCGCCAACATTCGGCTGCAACATTCGGGTATATGGTCGCTAGTATCTAGCCAGTGTATAATAAATTTTATGCAAAAATTTTAATTGGATCAGCCTGTCCCTCACCGCTACCAAGTGCTGAAAGGGGTGATCCCACATGTCATCCCACTCCTCACCCTGGATGTCAGAGACCTCTGCTTCCCACCATTCCCTACATTTAACCACTGCCATTGGACGTTTTTTAAATAACTCCTTGTATGTAACTGATAGTGCCAACAAGTCCTTTCCCTCAGACTTAGAAAACCTGCTCACATCTGACGAACTTCCCAAAACACTATCTTTAAACTGGGCCTGGAAGGCGTGACGCAGTCGGAGAAATCTGAAGTAGTGCGAATTGGGAAGGTCATGTCTACTTTTGAGCTGGTCAAAGGTCAGTAATTCCCCCTCTCTAGTGATGTCTTTAAGAAGTTTAACCCCCCCTAGATACCCACGCCATGGGGTCCTCGAAAGAGTAGAAGTCAGGCAGTTTGGGATTCATCCACAAGAGGGTTGTGGGAGAAAAGGCTAATTCCGCGTACACACGATCGGAATTTCCGTCAGAAAAAGTTTTTCCGACGGAATTGCGCTCAAGCTTGCCTTGCATACACACGGTCACTTTCGACCGTCAAAAACGCGGTGACGTACAACACTACGACGAGCCGAGAAAATGAAGTTCAATGCTTCCGAGCATATGTCAAATTGTTTCCGAGCATGCGTGATTTTTTGCACGTCCGAATTGCATACAAACACATTTTCGGATAGGAACTTTTACTGACTGAAAAATAGAGAAAATGCCCTCAAGCTTTTGCTGGCTGGAATTCCGCCAGCAAAAGACAGATGGAGCATACACACGGTCGCATTTTCCGACAAAAAGCTCTCATCGGAGTTTTGCTGGCGGCATTTCCGATCGTGTGTATGCGGCATAAATGATTAGGACAGGCCAATCCAACCGCCTCTTCCCATGCCTTGATGGTGGCTTTCATAGACCTCGTAAGGGGAAGATCTGACTTAGAACCTCTACGAATGGCCAATCTTAAAGACTCATATGATCCCAGGTGTGCTGCCTCTAATACCGTGGCCGAGTCCCCAGCATCAGAGATCAGCCAGCGTTGAACAAACACCATCTGGCTCACTATGTAGTATTTCCTCCAGTCTGGCAAGGCTAAACCTCCCTGACCCAAGGGTTCCTGAAGGTGACTTAGAGGACCACAGAAACAAACTGTTGATGCTATTCAACTTTTTAAAGAATGATTTAGGTATCCATATGGGTGAATTTTCATCTTAAGCAGGTTAACCCTCCCTATTAATGATAATGGAAGTTTTTGCCATGCTTGGACCTTCTGTTTAAAGAGAGTCAATAAGGACGTCAGATTAAGGGGCAGATAGTCGGCAGTATTTGCTGTGACTGACTCCTAAATATGTAATTGTAAACACCCATTTCAATGCCAGATTGGGGTCCGCCGCCTTCTTTGCACCTGAATCCAGTGGCAGGATAGACAATTTATTTGTTAATTAACCCGAGAAAGTAGTGAAGATGTTCATAATCTGCAAAGCTGCTGTTAGCGACTCTCTCGGGTCTCGCAGGAACAGCAACAAATCATTGGCATAGAATGCCAGGCGTTCATCAATGGTGCTTACTCTGATCGCCCCAACCTTTGATGACAATCTTAGGGCAATCGCCAAAGGCTCAATTATGAGAGCAAATAGAAAGGGCGACAGAGGGCAACCCACTGTTGAGAGCCTGAGCTAGCCGCTCCTGACCCCTCCACAGCCTGGCGCTCCAGTGAGACCCCTTTTACACTGAGGCGCTTTAGCATTAAAAATAGCATCTGCAAAGCGCCCTGAAACAGCGGCTCCATTCACTCCAGTGTGAAAGCCCGAGGGCTTTCACACTGGAGCGGTGCGCTGGCAGGGCGTCAGAAAAAGTCCTGCCAGCAGCTTCTTTGGAGCGCATTAGGAGCGGTGAACTCACAGCTCCTAAAGTGCCCCTGCCCATTGAAAACAATGGGGCAGCACTGCTATACCGCCGGCAAAGCGTCGCTGCAGTGGCATTTTGCGGGCGGATTTAAGCCCTTTTCGGTCGCTAGCGGGGGGGTTAAAACTGCCCTGCTGGCGTCTGAAACGATGGTAAAGCAGCGCTAAAAATAGCGCTGCTTTACCGCTGACGCCCGGGGCGGCTCAGTGTGAAAGGGGTCTGAGAGCTGGAGGGGCTGAGCAGAGAGCTTGTGACCGACAGTTGCCTAGACAGACAACTGAGTGATCACATAAATTTTCGGTCTTAGAACCGGCAGGGGACAGCTGCAGTATCGGACCAATGCTGCAGCCACATAGGTGACTTCTCCTTTAACATTTCACTTATAATATCCATTTAAACCAGGGGAAATTCTATTTGCTATTGCTTGCTGTAGGCCAGAAGTTATATATGAGCCATGTGTTGTATGCTTTGTAGTCTGCAAATCTTCCCTTACAGGAGAGGAGAAAGCGCTAGCATAGAATGCTGGTCAGCCACCCCACTGCTGAACAAGCTTTCAGGGTGGCAAGACCAATTTTACAAGCAGAAAAGAGAAAAACAGAAAAAGGGTTTGAGAGCAGATGCATTACCTGAAAAATTAAGGGGCTTACTAAAATCACTTAATGTTGTATTTTATCACAAGGCGAGTGTATCTACAGGTATATTCCACAGCAAGGCATCCCATTTGGATGCAGTCAGAGAAACTTAAAATTGGCCATACACGAGTAGATTTTTGAATGAACATAATTTGACCTCACTCACAATTAGAAAATTGAACGAACATTCTTAAAATGAAAAATTCCAAATTAAAAATGCTACTAGTGTAGCATTTTTGTTGTCAGAACTGTTACAGCCGGTTTGTTTACCATCTTTTGCATACATGTCTCAAAAATGAAAAAAACAAATACATCTTTGTTTACAGCAAAAAAAATAAATACAGAAAGCCTAAAACTTGCCATGTCCATCCGAAACAAATAAAAAATAATAATAATCACCCAGTCTGATCTTGACTCCTGTTAGTCTTCGTCTGGGCAGTCCCATTCCAAGACTGTTCTACAGTTTTTAGTAAACCTAGGGAAATGAAAAAATTAGTACTAAACAATAAAATGCAGGTGGCTGTCATTCTCATACTTTTGGATATATGACAAGTAAAAAGTAGAGGATAGTGTCCTAACTGATACCAAAAAACAAAAAAACAAAAAAAAAAAAAAAAAAAAACACAACAAATGGGGATGAAAAATTACTGTTGGTTAACCTAAAGTGATTGTAAACCCTTCCGAGTGAAGTGACTGGCCTCAGGTGATACACAGAGGTGAAACAAATCCTCCTACATAAGTTGTACCTGTTTATCCGAAGTCTTCTCTACATCCAAAGTCCAAGGTCTAAAAAGCTTGTCTGAACTGTCAGAAAAAGGGTCAGAGAGCTGAAATTACACACTGCATAGCTCAGTGAAGAGAGCTCTGAAAGATGATTGGAGGGAAGGAACAGAGCTGAGGCTGTCAATCAGCTGGAAATCCCTCCCGTCACCCTTTTTCTCTTGGTTTGAGGAAACCTTGTCAGAAGTGATTTATGTTGATAGCAGAGAGACAAGGCAACAGACAGAAATTACACTTAGTGCTCTGAATTGAGACATGTACACACTGTAGAGGGATAGGTTTTGTTCATATTTCATGTCTGAGGTTTACAACCACTTTAAAGCCAACATACCAGGACAAGAATAATCCTTATTAAGAAAGTGACAGCTATTTTCAGGTCAGTTCAAGGGACTGAAAACTACAGTTACGTGACAAAATTAAAGATCTATTTTCCTTATGGCAAAATTGTATAAATTGAGGCTTATTTTGTTTGGATTACAAAACAAGTCAGTACACACTGACAATTAATTCTGTCTGCAACACTTAATGTTTTTTGTTAGCCAAAGGACACCCTGACATGGTTTTCAGTGATGGCTATGATTCAAGTGATTTTTTAAAAATAAAAATAAAAAAAAGAGGTTATACTTAACAACTCTGTGCAACTATATTGCACAGAAAGGTGGCTTACCGCCTCTTCTGGAAGTCCCCCACCAGCGCTGTCCACTTCACACTTTTTCAGATGCCTCCTTAGCAAGCCAGATGCTATGGTGGCACCTGTGCAGGTGCGCTTCCAAGCTGGGCTGTGTGCATCCAGAGAGACACACAGCTCAGGTAAGCTATGCCCCACTGCCTCTTCACACAAGTTTGACTGCCAGCCTATGGCTCCAACTGCCCTCAGTGTCTCCTGTGAAACCAGGAAGTGAAAGGAGCGATGCTGCAGCCGGACAGCGCTGGATCAGTGACAGGACACAGGTAAGTGTTTAGGGATGTGTTTTTTTTTTTTAAACCCTAATGCAGGGAATGCATGAAGGTAAAAAAAAATGGTTTGACTTTAGGACTTTAAGGCTGTACATCAGTTAACCTTCCCCGCGGAATGATTATGCCAGATTTTTTAATCTCAAAGAGGTACATTGTTTTGTATAGAAATTTGGCGTTTTATATCGTAGGCCTGTAATTCTTAGTAATAACACACTTAAATCTGTCCAAACAAGAGTCTAGTAGACATCCCGGGTATTAAGTTTGAAACACAAAATCATAAATTATAATAACTAATTATAAAAAATAATAAAATAATAAAATTAATTTCCCCACAATTCACTATCACTCAATTCTGCAAGTGTTCTAATTTTCTAGCTGGTCTAAAACCACTTTTGACGTAAAGGGACACTTTTTGGTTGCCATGGACAATCTCAAGTTTACAGGCAGAAAGAACAGTATATATATTATAAAAGTGCCTAAAAGACCTTTTTCATATTGACTGTGTGCCTCATTTAAAGTCCCATTTTCTTCTTCCTCTCTTTCCCACATAGATGGGGATGGAGGCATGACTAGGTCCCTGCCTCATTTAAAGTCCCAACAAATCTCCTCTTTTTGTATTAAATCAGGGATGGAGGGACAGTCTATACACTACAGTCAGATTTAATAAATAAATGGCAGGTATATTTAATTGTAGCTGGCCCAAAAAATATCAATCCTTAGTTTGTTGTACTTTGTGCTTGTAAGGTACCACAATGGTCCCTCCCTATATTACATTTTTTTAATCTAGATCTATGGCTTTCTCATGCGCTGTGTTAGTGCCACATTGTCTGGATTTATGAGCCGTTGACTCACATTTTTCCGGGAGCTGCGATGCACTCCACTGGGTCTCTCCCTCCCCCTTTTGGGGCGAGGGATGCCTCTGTATTGTGCATCGACGTTATGTTCCACACACTTGACGTGCGGCGTCGCTCAATGAGCGCTGACGTGCCGACAGTGTTCTCTATCTGTAGTATGTGCGAGGGGGTTTGGCACCAAATGCCGGGTGCCTCCTCCCTTCCTATGCAGGCTCAGCATGGCGTTTGGGGGTGTGGGCTGTGTGTGCCCTTATAGGCTCTATGGGGTGGTAGATCAGTCCTGCTGGTGTTTCCAGATCATCCTCACTAAATTTCATCATGATTACCCAGGTTACAGCACTAGGTATTTTACCATTCATAGCCTCATATTGAAAATTGATAAAGGTTCTAAATGGTTCCCATTTACATAGTTTATGTTGGTGAGTTTTTTTTACCTATTGTCACATTTTTCCACTCCCTAATCCTCCATTTTTTCTGTCCTTAGACAGGGTTTTGTTATACATGATAATATATATATATATTTTTTTGGCAGTCCTTCAAGACAATCATAGGAAACATTCATGGTCATGCCCAGGAAATTGTCCTGCCGGAATTTCTGCATCCCTGGATGTCACCTTGCACGGGCCATGTATACTGTTCACGCAACCACAGCTCCCAGAAAAGATGCCCCACTCTAGGGGTTTCCAGCCATTGGTGTTACACTTTCTATAAACAGCGATTTTGTGAGTACTCCATTTCTAATGGGGTTTTTCTACCATTTTGGCTTCTTTCAAAAGACAATGATCTAAGGATTTTTATATGTTTTTTTACAGATGTACACGTTTGCAACTGAAGAGTGGATAAATTTCCATGAAATGCGTCAAGCTTTTGTACTTATGTTTAAATCGATCATGTGTTTTTTATTATCTTTTAGCAGCTGCACCTGTGTAATTATATATGAATTTTTTGTAAATTATGGTGTTTATTCCTAATAGTGATGGGAAATCAAGAGATGTTATACCCATAATATTTCCACCTGGATATGTGTCATTCATGCTTTTATATGAATATATCCAGATGAAATATTGCAATAATAACCAGTAGCATGTATTATTGTTTAAATCTGACACATAAATAACAATTTTTGACCTTTTTCATATTGACTGCGTCCCTCATTCAAAGTCCCATTTTTTTTCTTCCTCTTTCCCACATAGATAGGGATGGAGGCATGACTAGGTCCCTGCCTCATTTAAAGTCCCAACAAATCTCCTCATTTTTTTTTTTTAATTTACTATCGCTGTTTTCTAGCTGGTCTAAAACCACTTTTGACGTAAAGGGACACTTTTTGGTTGCCATGGACAATCTCAAGTTTCCAGGCAGAAAGAACAATATATATATATATATAATATAAAAGTGCATGCAGGGCACTGGACAAAGCACTAGGGACAAAAGGGAGGTGAAATTATTTGATACAGTAATGTAATCTTACAGATTACAGTGTACTGTATGTGTTATGTATGTTGTACTTTTTGAATTTGACGCTCACATGGAACAGAGCCCGGAACACAGAGCATCGGGCGGATGATCCGGCGGAGGACACAGCAGGGGGACATTGGAGGATCCTGGTGACAAGTTAAGTATGCTGTACCAGGATTCTGCAATGCAATCTGGAGTGTGACTCAGGGTTACCGCTAATGGTACTGAAATTTAACGCCGAGCCACACTCTGGAATATCGCCAGGAGGGTTAAATATAAAAACTATTCTTTAGTCCAGTCATATTAAAAAGAATGAATAAAGTGTAGGCAAATATAAAAAAACACCCATTTAAAACAGCTAAGCATTAAACGTACTTCCTGTATTTTAAAACAGCCCCTAATCTATGTATCAGCCTCCTCTACCCCCTGTACATCAGAACTGGCACTGGAGTGGATGAGGCAAGCATTGTAATCCAGCTACTTTACTTTTACAGTTTCACATGAACTTTCTGAATTGGAGCAGAGAGATAAGATCATTAGTGAGCTGCTTGCTGCTCTTGCACTATTGCAAAGTAATTAACAAGCATTAGCTTTAAGCCTGGTACACACTACTAGTTTTTTTTTTGTTTAACCCAGCAGAGCTGAATGAAAAAAAAAAAAAAAAAAAATGACAGCTCAGGAGCAGCTGTTGTACTATGCGATGTTAGTACAACTATCTCCCCTGCTGTGATTGGCTAAGAGCTCTGATCAGGAGCCGATCGGCAGTCCTTCGGTCATGCCCCTTTGACAGAAGATGGCCAAATGGCATCAGACATGCTCCTGCATGGTGACATATTCACTTAAAGTGGAACTTCACCAATAATAACTTGATCAAAAAAAAAAAAAAAAAAGTTCTTTAGCAAGGAACACACATTTCACATTAATGATTATACTACCAAAATTAGTTTGTGTGGTAAATTGCCTCAAGCATTGCTCCTGTTTCTTCCCGCTGGAGGCTGACATTTTGCTGAAGCCCAAAGCCCCTGAACAGCAGTAAATAAAAGTGGAACTAAACCTATCGATTTTAGAAATCAGTTACATTCTTGCAATGCTGGGATTGCTAACTGTCACAATTGCTTGTGTCCTCAACCAAACCATCAAATGGCTGGTGTCATAAGTGATCACATGTGCAGCACCATGGCAGCTGCAGATCAAACAGAAGCAGCTTCCTTGGTTGTAAAGAATAGGAGTGTTTAATTCCGCTTTAAGGCTGTCAGAAGATCGTCCTCTACAAACTCGGCAGTGCCTAAATATGGAGAGCAGCAGAGCATGTGCAGGGTGAGACAGTGTATTACTGGATTTTAAACAGTATAGGCATTTATAATATTTTACATAGCTATACCTGCAAATGGGGCCAGCCTGAAGTCATTTAGCAGGACCTAATTTTCTGACCAAAGTTCCACTTTAACTTGTGTGTAGTGAACTACTACGCTGTATTTTGAGTTGAGAATTCCCTATGCACTATGAATATGTCCATCATTTCTAATAAGTATAGTTTAGATTTTTTTGCACTGTTGCCTTTGTTCCAGATGTTGATTACATAGAGTATATTGTAAATATAACCCTGTTGTCAACAAAGTTGTTGACTGACAATATTCATACAATCACATTCTATTTTAGACTTTTAAATGTTCATTTTCCTATTCATGAACAAATTCAACTGCAGACTTTTAAGGACCCATAACGAAAATACTGAGAGCATAAACACATGTGCCATCTGAATTTCAAGTAGTAATGGTTATGCTAAATAATGCAACTATGTAAGATTCATAAGGGAAATTTTTTAATGTTTCTCGTACAATAACACAAGCTGCTAGGTTTTGTGTTATAAGCTGTGAAAATTAACATATATTTACATGCCAAGCCAATTCATAAGCGAAAGCTAATATTTCCTAACATTTCAGATGACACCTAGTGGCTAAAATAAAGAATGCCATTTAAAAACACAAGGCAAATATCAGTGCTTATTTACTAAAGAAATAGAGCACTTTGTATGTATATATATATATATATATATATATATATATATATATATATATATATATATATATATGTCGGGGAGTTTAGTGAATGAAGTGAAGCGGTTTTTAAATTAAACATCCAATCTTGATCAAGCATAAAATCTATTTTTTTGCCATTGATAAACAAAAAGGTTACAACATTTGGCCAAGAAAGAGGAAACACCTGCAAGAAATGAGACAATAATTGGGGGATCATTAGCAAGCAGTCTGGTTACGTACCACTTAGTATCGCAAAATAATTTCTCTATCCACCGCTGAATATCAGCTGGCAGAGTTTGTATATATGATTCCCATACTTCAAAGAAAATGTTTATTTTTTTTAATTTCCCCTGTACATGACTACATATTTAAAGTCAACTCAGCCTACCCTTATTTAATAAGCTAAGTGAACTTGGTTTTGCTAATTGAAAGTGTTTAACCCTGTGAAACCTGTAATAATTTATCACACCTTGTTAACCCTGACCTATGAAGTTGCATTTACTCCCTGCAATGTTAAAGTGGTATTAAATCCAAAAGCAATCATTTTACTGCAACTTATCAATTCTTAGATGTGATGGCTGCTTTCGATTTCTTTTTTAGACTTTTTATTTTTTTCTTTATTTTCACCTGGTGATCTGGCCAATACGTGTTATTTTTCAACATAAACTGTTCTGCAGATGTATCAATTACAGGGTTGAGACAACCTGTAAAACCTTTATTCCAAAAGGAAAAACTTGTTTGCTATAACTGCTTATAAAGTGTGAGCTGGCGTTCAGGTTCAATGTGTTAGCGTGTCTAAATGTGCTAGAACATCTTACACTCTTCTCTCTCCAGACTGACAATACTCCTTCATCGAGAGTGGTTGCACACTAATACAGGAAGGTGTATTATTGGCCAGGTCACCAGGTAAAAACAGAGGGGGGAAAGCCTATAAAGAAAAGGAATTCAGCCACCACATCTAATGATTGATAAGCTGCAATATATTACATTTTTGGTTTTGGGTTTATGACAATTTTAATTAAAAAATGGATAATAAAAATGGTTTCCAGCCAAGCATATAATAATTAAATGTACATGAAGTGTATGTGCCTTCATGATAACAATGAATGATTAAAAAACAAAAACAAAAAAAAAACCCTTAAAACCTATAGCAACATATCGAAATGCATCACATGAACCATGGTGCATTCTGGGAATAAATGGCAAACATACAGAGCTCTGAAATTCAGTGTGAGCATTTACTTCCTGGAATCCATCTGCCCTTCGCTCAAGCATGCATGCAGGAGAGTGTGCTTAGCTGAGAAACCCCTCCTCCTCCTGAAGACTCATGTAAGACATTTGCCTAGGCAAACCAGGAAGTAACTGAAGAAATGTAAAAAAATAGTTTAAACAAGTAAATATAATATACTTTCCTATCTATATACTAATGCTAGCAGCATGAGGATTTAAAATAATCCATGTTGATTGGGAGAGTGAAGTTCCACTTTGTAATAAATATAGTAATAGTAATAAATAACAGGTACACAGAAGAAAGACCTTACCATCCAGGTGATGCCGTGATATATACTTGAGACCTTCATCAAGCAGAATAACAGGCAACGAAATCTTCATGACTACAAGCCACTGCGTCCAGTTCAGAGGGGTTACTTGAAAAATAAGCTGTTAATTGTAAAACAATATTTGAAATACAACTGAAAATGAACAGGATTTTTAGCAAGTTAAGAGACATGTACTAAGTTCAGGCTAACCAATCAGAATTTATGCAACACTGATGTGACGAACAATGAAATGTGATTTGTACATTACTGCTCTCTGTGCTACATTACTAACCAAATGTAATGCAGTGTAAGATGCAACAATGATATTCAGTACTGCCATGTACAAAGAAATAAGGATGTGATAAAAGTGTATTGGGCATTAAATGGCATTAAATGGATGCTTTGGTTTACCGTACATTGCACATAATCCCTGAATTTTGTTTAATAAACTTGATTCTTTGAACTAATTACCCCATTCTACACATAGATGGGGCATATGCATTACAGAATGTAAATAATAATGTGCGAAGTGCCCAGAGCAACCAATGAGATTTTACTTTACTGAAATGGTACCTGTATAAAAGAGATTTTGAAGCTCTAAAAAACAGGGCTTTGTAAGATGATATTTGAATACTATGGGCTGTATCTCAACTCTTGTTTCTTGGGAAGAAAAGCTAATACAAAAGTAATAAAGTACACTTAGGAGAATAGTAAGCTTTAAATTAGCATAGAAAGAAATTCAAAATTCTTCCAAACATCTCATCTAATATTGTTTTTGTACAACTATAGGGGCCAATTCACTAAAGTACAGTGCATGCAGTATTTTAATTATATGATTGAATTTTGCATTATTTTGTTTATAAACATTGAATTCACAGAAATGATAGCATGTTCTTTAAGCTGAACTCCAGGTAGACATAAAACACACAAATGAATGCTGATTTTTGTAACCAAATAATTTAATTATATATATATATATATATATATATATATATATATATATATATACACATACACACATACATACACACACTAATGTAAGTATCCATATTTTTTTGGGGTATTTGCCTCTTCCAATCCCCTATACACTAGTATTCACACTGGGAAAGGTAAGGAAAGGTAGTCAAACATATGTACTGCATGCAAATATGATGACAAGGGAATATGCTGAAAGGTGGAGACAGCAGAATAAGCAAAGGCCGTGTCAGCCTGGTGTTGCTCTTGCACTCTCTGAACTGCAGACAGGGATGGAGAAAACATCACTATTTCTCTTAATTGAGACAGTGCTGCCATCCGTTGGAGTGTGCTATGTGGCAGGGATGTGTTACTCCCAGAACTGGATGGACAGAAAAACATTTCTTGTATTTCATCTGAATATTTAGCTTTCTATCTGGAGTTGAGCTTTAAAACACCGCTAGCTGGTGCATGAAATGTGTATTGTGAAAAGCATAAGATGAAGCCAGATGAAGAGGTGGAATAAAATAATGCTTAAAGTAAATCTATCATGGCAAAACCACAGGGCTGCCACTGTTGACCTACTTCTGAAAATACTAGTTACTTGGCTGTTATTTGGACCCTTTTGATACAATACAGTTCAGTGAGCCATGATAACTGTGAAGACTTCTAACATTACTTTGATTTTTAATATCAGTGTACGTGGATCAATAATTAAAAAAAGTTATGGAACCAGGGGTCAGCATAACAGAGGCAATTAGCATTTTCAGGTGGTCAGATATTGGTAGCATTTGTTTTTTCTCATGACAGGATTACTTTACTTTCATGTAACTATTTAACCACTTGAGTCCGCAGCTGTTGTTCAAAACAGCACATTTGGAGATGGGGGGGGGGGGGGGGGGGTCTGGAGCAGGTTTCCAATGACCAGATTTCCAATGATTAGTTGAAGCTGTCAAAATCTGGGCTCTAAAGCCTGGTGCAGTGGAGGGAAGCTGAGACACTAAGGTTGTTAGAAGACCTCGGATGTCTCCATAGAGAGAATTTGTCACCTGACAATATACAGTATGTAATAAAAAGTATTTGAAATAATAAATACAACAACCAAAAAAAAAAATTATTAAATTGAAAGGCACCTCTAAATAAACGAACACAAATTCACATGTGAAGTGCACACGTGTATGTAAACAATTATGCCACACATTAAACATGGCCATACACGGCATAGTGTGACCATGAATTCTGGCTCCCTAACCTACAGTAAAAGCTAAACTTCTAAGTGGTAAAAGGCATTTAAAGTGTCACCAACTGATAACTTTGAGAATGGTCATTTTTCACCATTTTGTGGTTTTGAGGCTTAATATATTTGAGATCTGTTTACTCGACAAAACCTCATTTTTTTACAAACTAATTGTGTGCATTTTACTGTATTTTTCCTGAAAATATAGATTCGACATGAGATGCAATTCTGAACTCAAGGAATTCAGCCACTTTATACAATGTGCTGGATTTATTGGGGTTAAGACCATCGAAGTGCATGAATGTATCTCTTAATTTAAAATTTGTATTTTTACTGGGCACCGGGAAAATGGCCATTGCTATATTTCAGGCTGTCAGGGCCTGGATCTGAACCTGCAGTCTCTGCTTTGTCTAGCAGTATTCTTCTTGCTTAGGCACCTAGATGCTGGACAGCTCCCTGGACAATTCCTTGAACTATGTTTCTGGTGAGCCTTAAACTCTTTGCTCCTCCTATAGTTTCTATGCTAATCTAATCATCCAGGTCTCTGTACTTCTTGTTTGCGAGGTTATTGCACTCTCTCCAGCCAATATCTTACTCCTTTGCTGTCACTCATTACTGACCTTTGGCTTGTTCCTCGACTATGCTTCTCCTTGATTTCAACTTACAACCACTTGTTACAGACCTTTGGCTTATTTACTGACTATGCTTCTGCTTGATCCCTACCTACTATATCTGCTACTGGACCCCTTCTCATTGCTCCCCTTGTTCTTCTCCTGGTATGGTGATTCTGAGGACCAGGACCTGGTACCAACACACAGTGAAACCCAACTTCGCAATTAAGAGCTCTGGTGAATATCGGTTAATGCTTAGAACCTGTAACTCGGGTGAGCCAGTTTCATCTGCCAGGGTGACCTACCTGTATACTTATCCTGCTGGTTGGTGGGAACCTCTCTATTGCTATAGCTACTGGTCTCCAAGCCTAACCCCTGACATCGGCACTCCTACACTGAACCTTCTGATCTCAGCTACTAAAGCAGTACATGCAGCCACTGTGCACGCCCCTCCCCTCCTCCTGCCCGACCATTCAAAAATACAAATGCTCCTTGGAATGAACAATGGAGGGAATGGGCAGGCAGAGTTGCTGCTGTATGAGATTGCAGCGTCTCTCCTGTCATAGTCCCAGAGTGTAGCGATAGATCCCGGAGATCCATAAAACCTTCAGATCTAAATAAAAGATAAGTCTACGAGGTGGCATGCACCTTGTTGGACTTAACTCACAGTATTCCAGCACATTTTACAAAGTGGCTGAATTACTGGAGATCAGCTTAAAATTAATTTTAAACCGTTGTGCAAATACGATGAAACATTGCATCTACCAACATATTTATTCTAACGGGCCTCTGCAGTTTTATAGGCAAAAATTCAGTTTTTAATGTGTGAGAAAAAATAAAAAACTTGCTCCTGAGGGGAAGTGGTTGAAAATGAAAAAAGTGTAAAACAATAGCACAAACACACTTCTTGATCGGTTTATATCTTCAAATAAATATAAATCTAGAAATAAAATTTAACATTTGCCTCCTGAGTTTAATCTCACACAGACTCCAAATGAACTTGATGACAATTACATTCACTGCGCAATGCATAAAATGCTCATGTAAGTAACCATAATGCAATTCAAATTTTTAGGGATTGCAAATTATCCTGTGCTAAAAATTTACACAAACTTCTCTTTCCTTTGTGTGTTTCGCAATGTAGTACTGAAAGCAAAATAAAACGTACAAGTTCATTTTATGATTTATTACATAAAAATCACACTTGTAAAATTTTAATCAGCAGACTAATTATGTATATATTAAAATGTTAATTATATTTTTGTGTAAACATTTGGGGTTCAGTACATACAATTTATTTTATGTATTTTATCTTACATTGGGAAAAATTGCAGGAAACGACAATTTTTTTCAAATGTTTTACTATGTATTGGCAAAAAAATAAAAATAAAGTATATGTAACCAAATTTGCTTCCAAATTGAAAAACTATCCTTCCCCTAAAAAAAATTATGTAAAATGTGTCGTCAGGATAGACTACAATATCTAAAAGATATAAATCTGTGGAACGGAGACAAGGAGACTTTAGGGGAGATTTGGGAAGAAAAAGGCCTGGGGACTCAAAGTGGTTAAAAAAAAAATAAGGTAATGCACCTTTTAGATATCTACGTACATGAACACTGGAATGTCCTGTTGAGAAATTATTCAATAAAACAATCAACACCATTAAAAACGCTGAAGAACAAATATTACCGAATTAGATTTTCTAAAATTAAAGTGGTTGTAAACCCCATTCATTAAATTTGAAATAAGCACATATCTGTAGTGTTTACTTATCTCTCTCCAAAGTTCTAAGAGTCATTTCTCTCTGGTGCTTCATTCCTGTTATCAGCATGAGTCACTTCTGACAAGCTCTGACACATGAGATAACATGAACTGAAAATTTGTGTTGAGGAGGGAGCTTAGAGGTAGACCTCTAAGCAGGGAGCTGATCTATTCAGAATACAGCTCTGCATGTTCCTTTGTTCCTCTGCCTATGTGGGGGGGTCTCTTTCCTCCAATTAACTTTCACACAGTGTAAGTCCAGTCTCCCCACCCACCCCTATGTACTGCTGAAGGAGGAAGAAAGATTTTTTAACACAATCTGCACTTCTCAAAGTATGTAGAAAGGGGAAGACTGCAGATATATATCTGAGGCTATTCTCTTTACATGTGAGGGTTTACAACCACTTTAACTTTCCCAGAAAGACATTTTATAGCACACAATATATACCGGCATTGGTTTCACATAGAGGATCAAGAAGTGTAGTGCCATGGACATGATGATTGCACCCAGAAGCCAGATGTTAAGCCAAGGTGGCATCCTCAGTAGAGATTGGTTCTCAGACAGACTGCAGATATTAAATTGAGATAAATGAGTTGTGCATTGTCTTATTTTGTGAAATACAGTTACATTGTGACAACTTGATGTTTCTCCTTAATCTCTAAAGTGCTGGATATTTTCAAACAGAATAACAAAGAACTACTAAAAAAGAGGGAACGAGGAACAGAATGTTGACTTTGGAAGTTTTTACACAGCGGTTGGTATAATGTTAACATTACATTTGTCATTCCACCTGCACCAAAATTATTTAATATTTTACAATGAAAAAGATATTTAAAAAAAAGCAATATTTTTTTTTCGAGTATTTTCTTTTACACTTCAATTCTTGGAGGTATTTTGTTCTCTGGGAGGTCAAGCATCTTTATTTTTCCCCATGATGAAAAATACAAGGCAGATTAAAATCTATTTAGCTGGAAAATAATTTATATTGACTTAGTTTTAGTTTTTATCAAAACTATTATATCAGCAGTACTTAACTTTCCTTGTATGGTAATATGAAAAGTTATTTAAAGAACCACAGAGATATTTGTTACATCAACCAGTGCAAGATCAACTTGCTTTGTTTTTAATAATAATACACAGATTTGGAAAATAAGTCTCCTGAAAGTAAAGAGAGTCTAAAAAAAAAAAAAAAAAAAAAAAAGTCTATCCTCCAGCTCTCTGCTTATGATATGTTAAATGCTGTAACCTTCTTGCCTTATTTAGTAGTTTGAATACACTCTTGTATAAATGACAATTTAAACTCTGCATTGAAATAGCTCACTGTTCTTCCCCAGTTCTCCTAAAACTCCCTATCATACCCACATGATTGTAATTGTAACAACTTTGAACACTTTTTTTGTGGAAATTGTTCTAAAGGCTTGTCCACAAAAAGTTTTTTCTTGTCCAAGTCAAATAAGCCTAATGAGGCTAATGCTCAGAAATTTGTAATAAGACAGTTAACATTTAAAGGATATACCTCTATATAGAATCACGATTTACCTGTTGAGAGCATTACACATCTCGATGGTTACCAGCACAGACAGGGCCATGGTAGTGGGATAGCGAGACTCAAACACTTCACAGTCAATTCCTTCAAATAATGGATTTTCAGGTGTGCATTTCATGAAGTGTCTCTATAAGGAATGTAAGAAAAAGTACCACAAACATCAGTAAGTGGTTTCATAAATGAACTCCAGTGTTTAAGTGGAACTTCAACCCATAGTGTGGTTGGAGGTAAGTAACTGGTCAATAACATTGCACTTCACACCTCAATTCATACAAGAGTGCCAGTAGTATTGGTTTCAGATTATTCTGAATCATTCGGTATTCATTGACAGGTGCATCTGATCTCCTTCAAGTAGGTTTCACCAGTTATGTGACCAAATCAAGTAATGTGACTGACCTGTCCTAGTGATACATTTTTCTGTACAGAAATTTTACACTAAACTATAAAGTTACTAAATAATCCATACACGTACACTACTTGGACTTTTTTTTTTCTTCATTAAATCATTTCTTACTAGGTCTGTCTGCCTCTTTGTAACACTCTTCATCTTACCCTTGTACCCGAACCTTTTTTCCCCCTCATTTCTGTTTGCTTGGAACAAGCAGTGCAAATGAGTTATAGTCATGTGCGCTGCTCTATGCACACTACAAATCCCATAGCCCCTAGGCCAGTGATGGCGAACCTTGACACCCCAGATGTTTTGTAACTACATTTCCCATGATGCTTCACTACACTGCAGAGTGCATGAGCATCATGGGAAATATAGTTCCAAAACTTCTGGGGTGCCAAGGTTCGCCATCACTGGCCTAGGCCATCTCAGGAGCAAGAGAAAGATGATGCCTACATTCTTACATACAGTGGCAGTGCATACTTGACTAGAATAGAATTTTCTTCTTCTCTATCCTTTTTAGACATTTCCTGTCTGCGGGCACTTGTCCAGCATCTGTTCATCATGGCTCTGGACTGATCACCTGGCCATGACAACATCGGACTATGCCTGCACGAAGCGTTTTGGCACAGCCGCTTGAAATTTCAACCAGGGATAAAACGTGCCAGGGTGACAACACAGGAGCACAATTCAGATATAGTTATTACCCCATAACAGGTAGTGCCTGAGCCAAGCCTGTAACGTTACGCCAGTGTCGCGCCATGTGTGGTGGTGAGCCGGTTGGAGATATTGCTCCAATTAAGCTCTTTAGCTTGTCATTTTGAAAGTGAATTTTATTGTGTGGTTCTTAATAAAGAACGATAAAGGAGTACACGATGTTTGTGCCTTTCAGGCTTGTTTGCTATGTGAGCTGAGTCCATGGAGAGCTTTGGTAAGTGGGGTAAGTGGAGGGGACGGATGCCCTGTGTGAACCAAGGATACAAAATATGTACCTGGGTTAAAGATTGATAAGCGTGTTGATCATTGTATTGAGGTGAGCAGGCCCTTCACCTGGTGATGGATGTGCACTTTGCATGATGAGTGAAGAGTGAAGACATGGGGTGTTTTGCTTAATATATTTTCATCACCATTTTAAAATATTTTTTTCTGGAAGTCGTTGGATATACGTGTAATACACAATTGTATGGGACTTTGAACTATTTATTATTTGAGGTGTTGCACCACACTGAATTTATTTAACACTATACAACATTGTCATGGACACATCTCACAGATGTTATAGCCACCAAAAAGGCTACTTTAGTGGCTGGAATTTCTAAGGGAATATCCCTGATGGGTTCAAAGAGTGTCATCTGCAATGCAGAGAGAAAATGAAGGTTCCAAGGAAGCTCAGGAAGCTGCAAAGCGGGCATGACATGAAAAACACCTTGAATAAATGTTTTTACAAGGGAATGCAAAGCCAAAGGTCTTTGGAAAAGGATGGATATGTTCAAAACTTTTCCTTTCAAGGTGCTAAGAACTGGCCAAGACTTGTTTGGAGGAAGGCCAGAATGTGAGACAAAGTCACCTCTAGTAAGTAACTGGCTGTGCTTAAAACAGCTGAAGTAAGATTTCCAGGTAGAATAATACATCTTCCTAGAAGTAGCTTTCCATGCTTTCAGCAAGGTAGGCATCACTGACTCAGAAACCTCTGTATCCTACAAGACCCGAGTTTCAAGAGCCATACTGTTAAAAACAAAGAATGTAATGCATAGGTGGAATAGGGGGCTCTTGAGAAAACAGATCTGGCCTGGTGGGGAGATGCCAGGGGTCAACTGCAAGAAGTCTGAGTATGTCTTGCCCAGCATAGGCATGTGCAGCCTATTGCATTAGGGTGTGCACCTCAAACCAAAGCTCAAAACACACATGCGTCTGTGTGTATATAAATATATGCTGCACTGATGGGCACCGATGGGCTGCACTGATGGGAACCGATGGGCGGCACTCATGGGCACCGATAAGGCAGCACTGGTGGGCACTGATGGGTGGCACTGGTGGGCACTGAGAAGTGGCACTAATAGGTGGCAATAATGGACACTGATCGGCACTGGTAGGTTACACTGATAGGCAGCACTGCTAGGTGGCACTGATTGGCACCACTGGTGGGCATTGATAGGTGGGCACTTGTGGACATTGATAGGTGGCACTCATGGGCATTGAAAGGTGGCACTGGTGGGCATTGGCAGGGGGTACTGATTGGCACAGATGAGGCCGATGTGCCTCCTTCGCTGTCAGCGTGAGGAGAAAAAAAAAAAAAAAGAAGATTACAGAGCTTTTGTTTACACACGTGATCAGCTGTCATTGGCTGACAGCTGATCACGTGGTAAGGGGCCGGGATCGGCCCCTTACTTGGATCTGTGATCACCCGAGTCTTAGTGACGCGGTGATCACAGCGCGCACCCTGCAGGGGGCGCGGGGAGCGTGCAAAGGGGAGGCCGTCTTAAGTCGGCCTCCAGGAAATTCAGGTCTGCCTGTAGCCGTATATATATATATATATATATATATATATATATATATATATATATATATATATATATATGTGTATATATGTGTGTATGTGATCTGGCCAAGGTTACAAAAAAATTTCTGCTGCACTTAAGGTTCCTAAGAGTTCCTAAGAGCACAGTGGCCTCCATAATCCTTAAATGGAAGACATTTGGGATGACCAGAACCCTTCCTAGAGCTGGCCAAACTGAGCTATTGGGGGAGAAGAGCCTTAGTGAGAGAGGTAAAGAACAACCCAAAGATCACTGTGGCTGAACTCCAGAGATGCAGTCGGGAGATGGGAGAAAGTTGTAGAAAGTCAACCATCACTGCAACCCTCCACCAGTCGGGGCTTTATGGCAGAGTGGCCCGACGGAAGCCTCTCCTGAGTGCAAGACACATGAAAGCCTGCATGGAGTTTGCTAAAAAAAACCTGAAGGACTCCAAGATGGTGAGAAATAAGATTCTCTGGTCTGATGAGACCAAGATAGAACTTTTTGGCCTTAATTCTAAGCGGTATGCGTGGAGAAAACCAGGCACTGCTCATCACCTGTCCAATACAGTCCCAACAGTGAAGCATGGTGGTGGCAGCATCATGCTGTGGGGTTGTTTTTCAGCTGCAGGGACAGGACAACTGGTTGCAATTGAGGGAATGATAAATGCTGCCAAGTACAGGGATATCCTGGACGAAAACCTTCTCCAGAGTGCTCAGGACCCCAGACTGGGCCGAAGGTTTACCTTCCAACAAGGCAATGACCCTAAGCACACAGCTAAAATAATGAAGGAGTGGCTTCACAACAACTCTGTGACTGTTCTTGAATGGCCCAGCCAGAGCCCTGACTTAAACCAAATTGAGCATCTCTGGAGAGACCTAAAAATGTCTGTCCACCAACGTTTACCATCCAACCTGACAGAACTGGAGAGGATCTGCAAGGAGGAATGGCAGAGGATCCCCAAATCCAGGTGTGAAAAACTTGTTGCATCTTTCCCAAAAAGACTCATGGCTGTTTTAGATCAAAAGGGTGCTTCTACTAAATACTGAGAACCATGTAATATTTCAGTTTTTCTTTTTTAATAAATCTGCAAAAATGTCAACAATTCTGTGTTTTTCTGTCAATATGGGGTGCTGTGTGTATAGTAATGAGGAAAAAGAATGAACTTAAATGATTTTAGCAAATGGCTGCAATATAACAAAGAGTAAAAAATGTAAGGGGGTCTGAATACATTCCGTTCCCACTGTGTGTGTGTAATATATATATATATATATATATATATATATATATATATATATATATATATATATATATATATATATATATATATATATATATATATATATATATATATACACTTTTTGCTGACAACTTTTTTGCGCACACTTTTTTGCTGACAAGTTAGGCAGGGAGGGTTTTGGTCCATTGTGATTCGTGTGTCTGGCTACCCAGTGCCTGTGTCCTGCCGAAAAAGGTCCCCCGGCGGATAATGCCCCCCTGTACTGCGCAGCGCTTGCGCAGTACGAACCACAACGGAGCCCTCGAAAATAGCCGAAGCTGTGAGTCAGCTGTACACGGCGCTCACTGCTCACGTGACCCGTCTGCCGCTATCCAGGCTGAGGCTCCGCCCTTCTTCCAAGGGAGAAAAAGGAGGGGGCGGAGTGCATATGTATATCACTCTGCCGCCGCTCGTGGCCGGAACTATAGAAGTCGCAGCGGCAGCAAACAGATGTTTTTGTTTGCCTGGCCGGACCAATGAGAGCTCAGCATAGGCCAGGGATTAGGGTGTGCCTGTGCACACCCGGCACACCCCGTGGGCATGCCTATGATGCCCAGAAAAACCTGGTATACAATTTGGTACCAGAAGAATTGTCATCTTCCACTCTTGCTCTATTTTGTGGAGCAGGCGAGTTGGAATGCTTAGTGGAGGAAAGGTATAGATTAGACTGAACAAAGACCAGGGGATAACTAGAGCATACAAGGAAAGAGCTAGAGAATCCCTGGTTCTGAATACAAACAAAGGTAGCATATTGTTTATTGTAGGTTGTTTATTTGGAGGCTAGGAAGTCCAAAGTCAGAGTCCCTTGGAGTCGAAGGACTCCTGACCTGCAATATATTATTTTGTTTTTTTTTTTTTTCTTCAAATTCTTTATTCAGTAGTTACACTTAAAGGGTATGCATTCATAATAAACAGTGAGAATACAAAATATGCCATTGGTAGGATACATACATTTTCAGATACCACAGAAAGTAGCAGATGGAGTTGCATGACACATTTAATAAGTACCTATCATTCTTACTGCTCTGGGGAAATCATTAAGTGCAATGGGATGGAGTGAACAAGACCGGGGAAAAACAATAGCAGGGCAGAGGAATAAAAAAAAAGGTTGAGGTGGTAGAGCATGTGGCCTCGGCAAACAAAAGGAAGTAGAAATATAGTACTTCAACAGTGCTGCAAGACACTAAAATTGTTCCCAATAGAACCATATGATTTTGGACCTGTCAGTGTTGGAGGGGTCGTTTGTTTTCAAGCACAAGCCCTTATGGCTTCAGGATATGGTTAAACAATGATTTCTTGTACCATTTCTTTGATGATGGGGTCACATTTAGGACAGCTTCCGTATTATCATAGAGAGATATGAGTAAGCTGTGATATGATTTGGGTGACCTGCCGCCAAAAAAGTCACAGTAAAGAATTCCCTAAAAAAAAACATGCATTATAGTGTCTGCCTTTGCATTAAACCACCAGCATATATCACTCTGTTGTGGGATATGTTGAGAAAGAACAGACAGTGTTCTATACCAGCAGAAGAAGCTGTCATTGCCACATACCTGGGTTAGTAAAGTCAGAATTAGCCCAAAAACGAAGACATTCGTTTCGAGTTGCCAGAGCCAAAAAAAAAAAAGTATCTGTAACCCCTGGGAAAAACTTTGGATGTCCTACTATAGTAGGACATAGTTGTAGAGTCCCATTAAGGGGTGCTTTCGAAAATCCTTCACCCCGGGTTCACACTAGTGCAATGCGGGAACCAGCGCAATTCCAGCATCGCTCCTCTCCCGCAGGCAGTTCACACTGCCTTCTGCGAACCGCTGCAAGCGTCATTAACTTTGACACCCCCAGTTTAGTTCACAGATCGCAGTGCAAGGGTGAGAATACCCATGCGATTCGATTCTCGTGCGAAGCAAAACAAGTCCCTGCACCATCTTCTGTGCGAATCCAATCCGAGTTCAGCCATACAACTGTATGGCTGAGCTCACATTGCTCAGACATCACATGTGATCGGCACCTGCAGTGCGGGTGTGAATCACATGCGATCTAGGATCACAGCAGTGTGAACCCAGGAGCACTGTAGTGCTCCTTTCTGACCATGGGGCCACGGCCAAAGGAGGGGTGGGGGGAGTAGTCCTGTTCAAGGGAGACCCAAAGCTGGTGTATCTTATGTTTACACCAATCGACTACTCTTGCCATAAGGTCAGCCGTATAACAAAGGGCAGGTCTAGAAATGCCACTCCACTCCCGAGTTTAGATTTGATCAGAATGTCTGCCATTTTGGATTGATTTATCCTGCCAGATAAATGTAACAAAATCAGCCTGGATGGATCAGTAGAATTACATGTTTTTGTTCTGGAGTTAAGTTATTTTTTTACATTTTATGAATAGAAGAAGAAAAATTACAACACTGTATACAGGTATACAAAATTAATTTTAAGAATAGAAGAAGATAAATTACACTGTATACGAAAGGTAAAATTGTAAAGTACAAGGAATTAAATTGACATTCCTATTAACTAAAAGGAGGCGGGGATAAAAGGGAAATACCAGGATGAGAAGGTTTAATTAGTATATGTTTAAGAATTTT
Organism: Aquarana catesbeiana; assembly: GCF_042186555.1. Taxonomy (NCBI): domain Eukaryota; kingdom Metazoa; phylum Chordata; class Amphibia; order Anura; family Ranidae; genus Aquarana; species Aquarana catesbeiana. Next base: position 361,468,536 of record NC_133325.1, on the reverse strand, counting down.
TAAGAGTACATCACCAATGTAACAGGGATCTATCAAAGTTCAGAGGAAAGAAAGATGTAGTTATTTACCTAATATTCCATTTATTTATAGGATTATAATTTAATTTTCATACATAAAAACTAATATTCCTATACAAAATCCATTTGACTTACCAGCTGGTAAAATGTCACCTGTGGTCCATCTTCATCATATAGGAACCACCATGTGGCAGCTCCCACAGTGCCCAGACCTACATAAACTGGTGCAAAAAGCAAAAATAGAATACATTCAGAAATGTAGCACAGTTTTTTTAGAAATGAGAATGCAGTCTCTACAATAATTAGAACACATTTAAAACTTAAAACTTCTATAGTGCTAAAACCAACTACTGTAACTTTACTTTGTATAAAATACATTATTTCTTTGGAAGACTAACAATGCTTCTATAGCCAGGATGTCTGCATTTGCCCATGCTCATACAGTGCCTTGCAAAAGTATTCACCCCCTTGGCATTTTTCGTTTTTTGTTGCCTCACAACCTGGAATTAGGATGGATTGTTTGAGGATTTGCATCATTTAATTTACAGAACATGCCCACAACTTTAAAGATTTTTTTTTTTATTGTGAAGCAAACAACAAATAGGACAAAATAACAGAAAAAAGTCAATGTGCATAACTATTAACCCCCTGAAGTCAATACTTTGTAGAGCCACCTTTTGCGGTCAGCGCAGGTCCAAGTCGCTTTGGATAAGTCTTTGAGCTTGCCACATCTTACCACTGGGATTTTTGCACATACCTCCTTGCAAAACTGCTCTAGCTCCTTCAAGTTGTATGGTTTGCACTTGTGAACAGCACTCCAAGTCTGACCACAGGTTTTCTATTGGATTGAGGTCTGGGCTTTGACTAGGCCATTCCAACACATTTACATGTTTCCCCTTAAACCACTCAAGTGTTGCTTTAGCAGTGTGTTTGGGGTCATTGTCCTGCTGGAAGGTGAACCTCTGTCCTAGCCTCAAATCACACACAGAGTGGTACAGGTTTTGCTCAAGAATATCCCTGTATTTAGCACCATCCATCTTTCCCTCAACCCTGACCAGTTTTCCAGTCCTGACTGCTGAAAATTGTGTTCTTTGGGTGATGTGATGTGTTGGGTTTGCGCCAAACATAGCGTTTTCTTTGATGGCCAAAAAGTTCAATTTTAGTCTCATCAGACCAGAGCACCTTCCTCTATACATTTTGGGAGTCTCCCACATGCCTTTTTGCAAACTCAAAATGTGCCATTTTGTTTTTTTGCTGAAAGTAATGGCTTTCTTCTGGCCACTCTGCCATAAAGCCCAACTCTATGGAGGGTACGGCTTATTGTCGTCCTATGTACAGATACTCCAGTCTCTGCTGTAGAACTCTGCAGCTCCTCCAGGGTTACCTTAGGTCTCTGTGCTGCCTCTCTGATTAATGCCCCTTCCTTGCCCGGTCTGTGAGTTTTGGTGTACGGTCGTCTCTTGGCAGGTATGCTGTTGTGCCATGTTCTTTCCATTTGGTTATGATAGATTTGATGTTGCTCCTAGGGATAATCAAAGATTTGGATATTTTTTTTTTTTTTTTTTTATAACCTAACCCTGACTTGTACTTCTCAACAACATTGTCCCTTACTTGTTTTGAGAGTTCCTTGGTCTTCATGGCAGTGTTTGGTTAGTGGTGCTTCTTGCTTAGGTGTTGCAGCCTTTGGGGCCTTTCAAAAAGGTGTGTATATGTAATGACAGATCATGTGACACTTAGATTGCACACAGGTAGATATCATTTCACTAATTATGTGACTTATGAAGGTAATTGGTTGCACCAGAGCCTTTTATGGGAGTCATAACAAAGGGGGTGAATACATACGCACATGCCAATTATCAGTTTTTTTATTTCTGAAAAATAGTTTTATGTATATATTTTTCTAATTTTACTTCACCAACTTAGACTATTGTGTTCTGATCCATCACATATAATTCAGATTAAAAAAAACATTGAACTAAAGGCTGTAATATAACAAAATAGTGAAAAATAGTTTTATGTATATATTTTTCGATCACAAATAATTTGGATTAAAAAAAACATTGAACTAAAGGCTGTGTAGCAAAATAGGTAAAAAGCCAAGAGGGGTGAATACTTTTGCAAGGCACTGTATACTGAACAGATAAAGAAGGTCAGATAAGGAAATCAGGACCATCATCTCTGTACTTTTTGCACAAGATGGTGCGTCATCAAGGTTTGTGAAAACAGCTTAAGTTGTCAGATTTGTTATTCATATTTTGGTTCACAATTGTCATTGCCACACATTTTCTTTAAGATAAAAGATTGCTTTTATGACATCAATAGCATTATAAATTTATACAGATCTTCTACAACAGATTTGGCAGGTTAAGGTATATTTTAGATAATATAGCAAGGTTATCAAATTGTCTTTTCTTGAGTCTCTCTCTGTATGCCAGTATTACACAGATAGAGTAGGTAGAAGGAACAATACCTCCAATTGCAAGATATCTAAAAAAAAGCCATCCGCTGATTAGTGGTTCCCTAGGATTACGGGGTTGCTTATCCATGATGTCCAGGTCAGGAGGGTTAAATCCCAGTGCAGTGGCAGGTAATCCATCTGTTACAAGATTAACCCAGAGCAATTGGACGGGGATTAATGCTTCTGGCAGGCCAAGGATAGCAGTAAGAAAGATACTAAAGGGAAAAGAACAAAGGCATTTAATACACACATTATTCAGTCTTAATAAAAACGTATCAGTATTCCTTACGTGGTAAACTAACCTCTGAAAGGTTACACATTGCCATACATCAGAGTTTTTTTTCCCCAAGAGTTCTTGCAGTGTACTTTGGAAATGTCTGTGCTGAGACATTCCCCCATCCCAATCTAAGGCAGGGTGCTATCAAATGCCCGCTCCACATTGTATATATTTTCTAAAATCTTTAGTCTGCATATTGTGTTTAAGGGCTCCCTGGGCACCCTTCAGCAATGCTTTGGACAATCAAAGGCACAGATTAGCACCTTGTAAGAGGTATTGACAGGATTAAGTATTTTATATCATAGTAGCCTTCTTAAAAATTGCATCATTCTTTTATTTTCTTTCAGCTGGAAAAAATAAATTTTACTTGTGTGATATACAAAACAGTGACTGATGTGATTAAAAAATGTAACTTACATAAAATACTTATAACATGTTATTGTAACAGTAATCATACAAGAGTGTCACGGTTATTCACCTTTTATAAATGTCTAATTTTTCATCTGCCTAGATGTGATTATTTTCAACATTTTTGTTGAGTGGACAATGATAAACATCAAAATATCATCAAAGTATCTTTTTGTACTGTGTGGCTAAAGAAGGCAAGTGTTTAATTGTCTTAAAGCGGAGGTCTGCCCAAAAAAAACCCAAAAATTAAAAACCAGCAGCTACACATACTGCAGCTGCTGGCTTTTAATAATAGGACATTTACCTGTCCTGGAGTCTGGGATGTTGGCACCGCAGCTGATGTTTCCATCAGCTGTTGGGTGCTGCCGCCGCCATTGCGGGTAAGGGTACCCGGCAGTGTAGCTTTTCAGTTTCACGCTCCTCTCTCCTGCTGGCCCGGCGACAGGGGAAGGAGGGAGGGAGCCCCAGCCGTGACGTCAATAGCTGCGGCTGAGGCTCCTGGAAGTGGGAAAGGATACCTGTCAAAGACAGGTATCCTGTCCCCCCCACCTCCCCCCAAAAACTTGCCAATTGTGGCACCGGAGGGGGGGGGGGGGGAATCAGATGAGTGGAAGTTCCACTTTTGGATGGAACTCCGCTTTAAATTTAAAACACGAGTCACTACTAATGATTTCAAATGTGCCTGCTCATCCTTGCAGGAGACTGGAACTAAGCATGTCCTGGGGGAACATGTTCTTTGCTACCATATTGATATTCTATGTTTGAAGACATTAGCAGATACCTTTACAACCTACTGGACAAGACATTTGGATTGGAATGAGTACTGGAGTTTCCAGCAAAACCAACCAAAGGTAAAGAGATTTAAAAAAAAAAAAAGGGAAAGAGAGAGAAGAATGAGAAAGAAAAAGAAGCATAATCGGTACAGCTGTATGGTTACTTCATTTGTCTTAATATACTGAAATGTGTAAAAAAAATGTGCAGGTATTCTTTAGGTTATGGTATAGACCCTTTAATATACTGTAGATCAGGGGTAGGCAACCTGGGGCTCTCCAGCTGTTGTGGAAACACATTTCCCATGAGGCATTGCAAGGCTGGCAGTTAAAATTACTCCCAGAGGCATGATGGGCCTTTTATTTCTGCAACAGCTGGAGGGCCCCAGGTTGTCTACCCCTGCTGTAGATTGACAGAAGATCTACTGAAAACCTTATTACACACTAAATTTATGAATTGGACATTCATGGTAGTGAGGATATCTTACCAGACTACTTCGCCAACATTGGAGGAGATCAGGTAGCGAATAAACTGTTTCATGTTATTATAAATGGCTCGGCCTTCCTCCACAGCAGACACAATAGTGGAGAAGTTGTCATCAGAGAGAACCATTTCTGCAGCCGATTTTGCTACAGCAGTACCAGAACCCATGGCAATCCCAATTTCTGCCTTTTTCAAGGCTGGAGCATCATTTACTCCATCACCAGTCTAGGAGGAAAAAAAAGAAATTCAAGTTATATTTTCTCAGACACTTAAAATTTCACTACAAAGTAAAATATACAGCCAGTGGCAGAAACCTTACCATTGCAGTAATTTCATTAAAAGACTGAAGATACTCCACAATCTTGGATTTGTGTGCTGGTTCAACACGGGCAAAGCATCGAGCTGTACGACAAGCATCCCTTTGTTTTTCCAGTGGGAGGTCATCAAACTCCCTTCCAGTATATGCCTTGTCAGTTATGTCCTCGGAATCTGAGAAAATACCAATCTTTCGGCATATAGCCACAGCTGTGCCCTTGTTGTCACCAGTTATCATTATAACTTTGATGCCAGCCTTTCTACACATTTGAATTGAAGTAGAAACCTCTTTGCGGGGAGGATCCAGCATTCCAACACATCCAATGAATGTCAAATTTGTCTGGAAGAAAAACAAATTGTTTTATTTAACATGTACTTACAGATTTATAGAAAAAAATAAAACATTTTGTAAAGACAGGTATACCTCGTAGCTGATGAATTTGTTAGAGTCATCCAGTTGCATGTCTTCTAATTTTGGTGGAACATCCCTTGTAGCAAGAGCAAGGCATCTAAGAGTGTCTATGCCAGATCCCCAGTCACGGATCTTGGACATGATCCTCTCTCTTGCTGATGGAGTTAGTGGCAACTTTGTGGAGCCCACACGCACATAATTGCAACGCTCAATTACAGTCTCTGGAGCGCCCTACAATTAAAAAAGATTGTGACAGTAGAACACACGATGAAGATTATTTCCAGGTCATGTGGCAAGAAATTATCGAGATGAAAAATTCTAATAGTGCTTGGTAACAGCAGCGTAGTATTATACTGTGTTAGCCATTGACAAAATTAGAAGTTTGGATTTAGCATGACATATCAATGCAAGCATGTAAAGATGTGAAACCTGCACATATATACAGGTGCATCTCATAAAATTAGAATATCATCAAAAAGTTCATTTCAGTCATTCAGTTCAAAAAGTGAAACATATATATTTTACATAGATGCATGACACACAGAGTGATGTATTTCAAGCAATTCGTTATTTTAATTTTGATGATTATGGCTTACAGCTAGAGAAAACCCAAAATTCAGCATCTCAAAAAATTTTATTATTACATAAGACCAATAAAAAAAAAAAAAAAAAGATTTTTAATGCATAAATATTGGCTTACTGAAAAATATGTCTATGTACAGTATAGTATGCACTATACCAATACTTGATCGGGGGTTCCTTTTGCATGAATTACTGCATTAATGTGGCGTGGCAAGGAGGCGATCAACCTGTGGCACTGCTGAGGTGTTATGGAAGCCCAGGTTGCTTTGATAGCGGCTTTCAGCTCATCTGCATTGTTGGTTTTGGTGTCTCATCTTCCTCTTAACAATACCCCACAGATTCTCTATGGGGTTTAGGTCAGGCGAGTTTGCTGGCTAATCAAGCACAGTGATACCATGATCATTAAACCAGGTATTGGTATTTTTGGCAGTGTAAGCAGGTGCTAAGTCCTGCTGGAAAATGAAATCAGCATCTCCATAAAGATGGTCAGCTGAGGAAAGAATGAAGTGCTCTAGTATTTCCTGGTAGAGGGCTGCGCTGACATTGGACTTGATAAAACACAGTGGACAAACACCAGCAGATAACACGGCTCCCCAAATTATCACTGACTGTGGAAACTTCACACTGGACCTCATGCAACTTGGATCCTGTGCCTTTCCACTCTTCCTCCAGACTCTAGGACCTCGATTTAGAAATGAAATGCAAAATTTACCACAGTCCGTGATGATTTGGGGAGCCCTGTCATCTGCTGATGTTGGTCCACTGTGTTTTATCAAGTCCAAAGTCAGCGCAGCCCTCTACCAGGAAATTCTAGGGCACTTCATGCTTCCCTCTGCTGACCAGCTTTATTGAGATGCTGATTTCATTTTCCAGCAGGACCTGGCACCTGCCCACACTGCCAAAAGTACCAATACCTGGTTTGATGATCATGATATCACCGTGCTTGATTGGCCAGCAAACTCGCCTGACCTAAACCCCATAAAGAATCTGTGAGGTATTGTCAAGAGGAAGATGAGAGACACCAGACCCAACAATGCAGATGAGCTGAAAGCCACTACCAAAGAAACCTGGGCTTCCACAACACCTCAGCAGTGGCACAGGCTGATCGCCTCCATGCCACGCCATGCCCAACCAAGTATTGAGTGCATACTATACTGTACATGGACATACTTTTCAGTAAGCCAACATTTATGTATTGAAAATCCTTTTTTTTATTGGTATTATGTAATCTAATTTTCAGAGATACTGAATTTTGGGTTTTCACTAGCTGTAAGCCATAATCAAAATTAAAAGAAAAATGCTTGAAATATATCACTCTGTGTGTAACGCATCTATATAACATATATACGTTTCACTTTTTTAATTGAATTACTGAAATAAATTAACTTTTTGATATTAGCATTTTAGGAGATGCACCTGTATGTCACTGACAGTGTAAAAATACCAGGTTTGCAAGGCCATTTAAGAATACAAGACACATTCTCCTGCAAATCCTCTAAGGCAGTATACCTGATCATGTGTGCAAAGTACCCTACAGGCAGGGCCGGATTTCCCACAAGGCCACCGAGGCCAGGCCTCGGGGCGGCAGTGGTACAGGGGCGGTGCCGCCCCCCACACTAACATCAGCATGCAGTGCACCCGGGCGCCAGAGAGGTGGGGGCGCTGAAGCGCTAGAGTGCTCCTCTCCCTCCTCCTCCTCTCTGTGTCCAGACTGAGGCGGCTCCCTCCGCAGGTCACCGCCGCCACGGCTGTCTTTTTCGCTGCTCAAGCCCGTCCCCCCTCCCTCCTCCTGTCAGAGAAGGAGAGCAGCCGCCGAAGATCGGAGCGGCTGGTCTCTGTGCGGCGGGGGGGGCATGTTCTCCTCTGTCTCTCACTCCCGAGTCCCGCCCAAGCCTGTGCCTGTCTCCATCTGTTCTATCTATTGTACACACTTGGAGGGGAGGTTGTCCTGAGGGGTTGTACTAATGGAGGGGGGGGGGGGGTTGTCCTGGGATGTCTGTACTAGTGAAGGGGGGGTTTGTCCTGGGGGGGGTTATACTAATGGAGGGGGGGGGGGTTGTCCTGGGATGTCTGTACTAGTGAAGGGGGGGTTTGTCCTGAGGGGTTGTACTAATGGAGGGGGGGGTTGTCCTGGGATGTCTGTACTAGTGAAGGGGGGGTTTGTCCTGAGGGGTTGTACTAATGGAGGGGGGGGGGTTGTCCTGGGATGTCTGTACTAGTGAAGGGGGGGTTTGTCCTGGGGGGGTTGTACTAATGGAGGGGGGGGGGGTTGTCCTGGGATGTCTGTACTAGTGAAGGGGGGGTTTGTCCTGAGGGGTTGTACTAATGGAGGGGGGGGGGTTGTCCTGGGATGTCTGTACTAGTGAAGGGGGGGTTTGTCCTGGGGGGGTTGTACTAATGGAGGGGGGTTGTCCTGGGATGTCTGTACTAGTGAAGGGGGGGTTTGTCCTGGGGGGGTTGTACTAATGAAGGGAGGGGCGGTTTGTCCTTGGGGGGGGGGGGGCTGTGTTAATGGAGGGGGTGGGAGTTGACCTGGGGGGGTTGTACTAATGGAGAGGGGGTTTTCCTGGGGGGGTTTGTACTAATTGAGGGGGTTTGTCCTGGGGGGGTTTGTACTAATGGAGGGGGGTAGACCTGGGGGGGTTTGTACTAATGGAGGGGGGTAGACCTGGGGGGGTTTGTACTAATGGAGGGGGGGTTGTCCTGGGATGTCTGTACTAGTGAAGGGGGGTTTGTCCTGGGGGGTTTGTACTAATGAAGGGGGGGTTTTGTCCTGGGGGGTTTGTACTAATGAAGGGGGGGTTTGTCCTGGGGGGTTTGTACTAATGAAGGGGGGGTTTTGTCCTGGGGGGTCTGTACTAATGAAGGGGGGGCGGTTTTGTCCTGGGGGGTCTGTACTAATGAAGGGGGGGCGGTTTGTCCTTGGGGGGTCTGTGCTAATGGAGGGGGTGGGGGTTGACCGGGGGGGGGTTGTACTAATGGAGAGGGGGTTTTCCTGGGGGGGGTTTGTACTAATGGAGGGGGGTAGACCTGGGGGGGTTTGTGCTAATGGAGGGGGGTTGTCCTGGGGGGGGGGGTTGTACTAATAGAGGGGCGTTTGTCCTGGGGGGTCTGTACTAATGAAGGGAGGTGGGTTTGTCCTGGGGGGGTCTGTAGTAATGAAGGGAGGTGGGTTTGTCCTGGGGGGGTCTGTACTAAGGGAGGGGGGTGGGTTTGTCCTGGGGGGTCTGTACTAAGGGAGGGGGGTTTGTCCTGGGGGGGTCTGTACTAATGGTGGGGGGTTTGTCCTGGGGGGGTCTGTACTAAGGGAGGGGGGTGGGTTTGTCCTGGGGGGTCTGTACTAAGGGAGGGGGGGTTTGTCCTGGGGGGTCTGTACTAATGGTGGGGGGTTTGTCCTGGGGGGGTCTGTACTAATGGAAGGGGGTAGTTTGTCCTGGGGGGGTCTACACCCAGGAAAGTACACCCAGGGCTCCAGAGGGAGAGGGCAGTGCTGAGGGAACACCATCAGAGAGAGAACCCCGCTGCCCTGCGCCACCAGAGGGAAAGCCACACAGCCTGGCGCCATCCCTGGTGGAGAAAGGAATGGAGTCATTGCAGGAATACAGATCTGGGTGCTACCCAACGGAGTCGCCACGGGCAATTCAGAGTGAGCTGACTCCTGATCAGGGGAAGCATTGCTGTATCGCTGGGTCAGGTGAGAGGGCCGATCGGCCATTATCTACTAATGTCCATAGGAACTGCAGTCTCTGACCATCTCCTGTATCATGTCTGCAGTCTCTGACCATCTCCTGTACTATGATTGCAGTCTCTGACCATCTCTTGTATCATGTCTGCAGTCTTTGACCGTATTATGTCTGGGGGCTCTTTCTGGTGGTGTGGGGGGGGGGGGGCGGCATTGAAGGGCCCGGCCTTGGGGCGGCAAAGGGAGTAAATCCGGGCCTGCCTACAGGAACTGTTTGTCAGTGAAACCGGACAAAGATAATGCCAGCAAACAGATTCACTATTAGGCGATTAGAGGCAGAAAAAAACCCTACAGCCAGTGCATCCAGGAGCAGTGGCGTTTTAGCAGAAAAACACTTGATGCGTCTAAACATGTGTTTAGCGATTGAGTGTTAATTCACTTAAATTGGCCAGAATAATTATTTACTCTAGTCATTGAAACGTATCAACGCCCAAAAGCTTGATGCGCCTAAACACGTTACATGTGTTTACAAGAATCAAGCATTTTTTTCTGCCAAAACATTGATGCCAGGAGAAAAAGGAGTCTAGAAGAGTTAGCAAAACATCCAGCGTGCATGAGGCCTAAATCACAACAAAGCTGACATTTCTGTTACAGTTCACTTCTGCAGGAAAGACCACAACTAAAATTACCTCTGTGTTGTAGTACGTTTTAAAAACACTGTCCACCTTTTGCAATAAAGTAGTAAATGCATCAACACATCTCATCACCAAATGTGCATTTACTACATTTTTGTATAGAAGCCTGCAGAGCACTGCTGCTACAAACAATGTGTTGTGTCTTGGGTGCAATGCACAGGCTTTTGTAGTTTTTACTCCCACACTGCCCCAGGTCTATATGGAGGTATTGTATACCCTCTCTTATGTAATGCAACCTTACATTTAGTTAACTAAAAGAGGAAGGGGGGTGGGGGTGGGCATAAAGTATGCGACCATGTTTCATGTTAAAACCCCAAATATGGGTGTAACATAAAACATGGGTCTTATATGTGGATTGTGCCTTTAAAAACAAAAAAAGAGAAATTGGAAAGGGAGGGCAAATTTCTAAGAGCCTGGTCAGCCTAAACAGAGACAAAAATGGTATGTGCCACCAGTGCTGGGACAAGGCAATCCAGAGCCCTGGGCAAAAATGGAAAAGTGCATACTGAAGGAAAAACCCCCCAGCATCAGTGGTGTTTCCAAGAGGAAAAATGGAGCTGCATCAATGTCAGTGTGGGCAAAAATGCCCCTGTGTCCATAGTGTTAATCTGAGGAGGGTCCAGGAGTGCATATTGTGCAAAGAACAGGTTTAGGTATGTATAGGGTGCAGGGCTTAGATATTTAAAGGCCAGCATACCAAAAATTACTTAGCACCAGGTAACAGGATTTCTCCTCTGACTCACAGACACATTGATCCCTGTCTACAGTGCCTTGCAAAAGTATTCACCCCCCCCCCCCTTGGTTTTTTTACCTATTTTGTTATATTACAGCCTTTAGTTCAATGTTTTTTTAATCTGAATTATATGTGATGGATCAGAACACAATAGTCTAAGTTGGTGAAGTAAAATTAGAAAAATATATATATAAAACTATTTTTCAGAAATAAATAAAATTATAATTGCCACGTGCGTATGTATTCACCCCCTTTGTTATGAAGCCCATAAAAAGCTCTGGTGCAACCAATTACCTTCAGAAGTCACATATTTAGTGAAATGATGTCCACCTGTGTGCAATCTAAGTGTCACATGATCTGTCATTACATATACACACCTTTTTGAAAGGCCCCAGAGGCTGCAACACCTAAGCAAGAGGCACCACTAACCAAAACACTGTCATGAAGACCAGGGAACTCTCCAAACCAGTAAGGGACAATGTTGTTGAGAAGTACAAGTCAGGGTTAGGTTATAAAAAAATATCCAAATCTTTGATGATCCCTAGGAGCACCATCAAATCTATCATAACCAAATGGAAAGAACATGGCACAACAGCAAACATGCCAAGAGACGGCCGCACACCACAACTCACAGACCGGGTAAGGAAGGCATTAATCAGAGAGGCAGCACAGAGACCTAAGGTAACCCTGGAGGAGCTGCAGAGTTCAACAGTAGAGACTGGAGTATCTGTACATAGGACGACAATAAGCAGTACGCTCCATAGAGTTTGGCTTTAGGGCAGCGTGTCCAGAAGAAAGCCATTACTTTCAGCAAAAAAACAAAATGGCACATTTTGAGTTTTTACTTTTTGGCCAGCAAATAAAACGCTAAGTCTGGCGCAAACCCAACACATAACATCACCCAAAGAACACCATCCCCACAGTGAAACATGGTGGTGGCAGCATCATGCTGTGGGGATTTTTTTCAGCTGTCGGAACTGGGAAACTGGTCAGAGTTGAGGGAAAGATGGATGGTGCTAAATACAGGGATATTCTTGAGCAAAAGCTGTACCACTCTGTGTGTGATTTGAGGCTAGGACGGAGGTTTACCTTCCAGCAGGACAATGACCCCAAACACACTGCCAAAGCAACACTTGAGTGGTTTAAGGGGAAACATGTATATGTGTTGGAATGGCCTAGTCAAAGCCCAGACCTTAATCCTATAGAAAATCTGTGGTCAGACTTAAAGATTGCTGTTCACGAGCGCAAACCATCCAACTTGAAGGAGCTTGAGCAGTTTGCAAGGATAAATGGGCAAAAATCACAGTGGTAAGATGTGGCAAGCTCATAGAGACTTATCCAAAGCGACTTGGAGCTGTGATAGCCGCAAAAGGTGGCTCTACAAAGTATTGACTAGGGGGGTGAATAATAATGCACGTTGACTTTTTCTGTTATTTTATCCTATTTGTTGTCTGCGTCACAATAAAAAAAAAAAAAAAAAAAAATCATCTTCAAAGTTGTGGGCATGTCCTGTAAATTAAATGATGCAAATCTGCAAATCCTCAAACAATCCATGTTAATTCCAGGTTGTGAGGCAACAAAACATGAAAAATGCCAAGGGGGGTGAATACTTTTGCAAGGCACTGTATGTATCCTCATTTTTTTTTAGCACCCAATGCTACTTGTCTGTGTCAAGTGTATAATATCTCTATCTCTTTGTTGTTTCATGTATAAAATTCCAGTTACGTACTGTCAGCTCCTATTGATTAAAAAGAGACCAGCAAGCTTTGAAAGCTTGCACTACAATCTATTTCCACTAATAGTGCTCTGAAAAGATGTATAGCATTACATAAAACTGAGATCATGGTTTTACTCTTGATCCAGATAAGTAAAACAAACTATCTCCCATACGTTAAAACTTCATGGAATGTAAAAAAAGAATTATAGTGGCTTTATCTATGTAGCCTAATTGGATTGTGATTTGTTATACTGCTGTTTCCCTCTAGGTGGTGATGGAACCCTTACGTATAAGGGGATACAAAAAAGAAAAAGCAGCAACACACAGCCTGCTTGGTAACCATGAAAAAAGAAATTAAATGATCTTTAAATATGTATAGGGCATTGAAAATGATGTGTTTACATGTTGGTGTTTATGAAGAGACAAAAGTATCTATTAATAGATAAAAGGTTTGTTATTTCTGTTTAGAGAAAACAGATGAAATGTGAACAAAATGTGTCTGTGGGGGTGTGATAAAAAGTTTGTGTGTTCAGTTATGCCAGGTCAGTGGTTAAAGCTGATCATCAGTCTGGATGAGGTAGTCTGCAGGCCATTATGAGGTCATTAGCACAAAAAGAAATGTCATTATTCATAAGAAAGGCAAGTCATGATGGAGAGCGGATCATGGGTTTACATTCTTTTCGGTGGTGGGTTCCTGGTGATCATTAGTATGAGGGTAAGATATGGTTCCTCCACAGTCTGTAGAGGTGGGAGCCATCCAAGTGGGTTGACCTCAACTCATATGAACTGTGGGTAAGCTCTTCTGAGCAGGGCCCTCTTAATTCTCTTGTATCTTATTGTATTATAACTGTATTGTCTCCCATTTATGTTGTAAAGCACTGCGTAAACTGTTGGCACTATATAAATCCTGTATAATAATAATAATCATCAGTCTGGGAAGGTGAGGATGAGGATTCCTGGATGCTTCTAAATCCAGAGGAATAACTTCAGAAAAGAAGGTACTGATTATAAGAGCTATTGAGAAACACTGGAAGGGAAATGTCAAGGCACATTAAGGATAAAAGTTGTATCCTATGTTAAAATGTGAGAAGTAGAGATGGTGGACTGCACAGCCCCTTGCAACGTAATTTGCGTCAAATAATAATGGGCTTTTTGCATATAACAGATATAAAAAAAAAACATCTACTCTAGAAGAAAAAAGAAGTGCAGAAGTCATTTTCAGATATGAATACTAAAAAGACACAGAGAATGCTGTTACCTTAACAAACATCTTTGTACCAGCAGCACTGGAACCAAGGGGTGTACAATACACAGACATGGATTTCCGATCTCGAGAGAACTCCAAGGTACATTCCTTCTTCATCAGCTTCTTAATTACCTGTTCCAACATAAAAAAATAAAAACAAAATATTCAAAAGATTTCTGTGGTTATAAAAGTTGATCGGTCATATTTCTTTATTTTAGAGTAAAAAAAAAAAAAAATAACTTGTGTCTTTGCTTCTTGTACCAGTCATACATACTTTATATACTGGAAATCCATAGGTAAACTATAACAATGCCCTTGCACTAAAGGACTATGCCTGACAGACATTCACCAATTTAGATATTCAATACCCAAGACTAATTTTCTAATTATATGGGGTACAACACAAGCCAACTTGCGTCTTTGTACATCATCTAACAGCCAATAAAAGGCCAAAATATTAGAGCTAACCTTACTAAATTAGCTTATTTAAGTGTGCAATATACATAAATACAAAATACATACTAAATGAATTCACACAGTTTGTGAATGCGTAGAAAATTACATTGAGCAGAACACAATCTGAGCTAGCTTCTAGTCAAATACAGCTCTTTGTAAACTGCATGAATGATTTTACACACTGAAACCACAAGATGTGTAAAATACCTACATACAATATAGAAGAATAGCATTTTTTGATGAATGTGGTTTACGTTGAATAAGTGAATCCCTAATAAACAGCGGAAGAGGAAAAACATTGCTAACATACAAATTAAAAAAATAATTATTAGGTAATCAAAATATCAGATTTTATGTATTTGTTTTTTTGGTTGTAAGCAGAAACAGTAGGTTCAAACAATTTCCAAATGAACTCCCCAGAGCTGAGGGAAAGAAAAGAATGGTTTTCTGCTGGATAGACTCTGGTTACTTGTGCTTTACAACGTGTTGTCTGGAAAACCAGTAAGCACAGAAGTAGATCAGTGAACCAGACATTTTTGCTTTTGAAGCTTCAGTGGAGGTATGCAATGTACAGTACAGTTAGCATGGATTTACACTATTGCAATGTTTTTATCCTACTTGCATTAAGGCAGCCCATTTATTTGAATGGGCTACCCAAGGCACCAAAAAAGCTGAATGCACCATTTTTTTGTAACGCAGCAAACTACAGCGTACAGTAGTGTGTTATCATACACTCTGGTATGCTGCAAAGTAGGTGTATTGGCAAGGTGCAAGAAGTAATGGCATTAGAGTGCACCAACATGCAAAACCAGAATGCAACAGTGTCAACCCAGTTTTTTTTTTTGAATACAAGAAAAAAAAAAGTGATGAAAACAAAATTATAATTGCAATGAAAAAAAAAACATGGGTATTATATAACATGACAACATTTCTAAGGTAGCAGAATTTCAAAGGTAGGAAGCCATCCAATGGGAGGAGCAGTCCCCCCATGCACATTGACAAATAAGCTTGTAAGAAAAGTACAGAGTGCACTCCAAATCACCCCCCCCCCCCCAAAAAAAAAAAACAATCTATATGGAGGATGGTCGAGATACAGAAGCAATCAAAGGGTGTCGTGCATAATACCACACATGGATACAGGAGCAGCCATTAAAACCTGACTTGTCTAAAAACCTTACGGTCAAAATCTGGGGCTGCAAAATGTATCGGGGCAAAAAGAAAAAGTTAGGGGGAGGAATGCTAAACCAGGTGCGAGTAATGAGTGGGGTCGCTTTATAAGAAAGAAAAACATTTAGACAACAGGTATCTCATTGGAGTAGTACATCCAACCCATCCACGTGTCAACCCACTCCTAAAACGGTATTAAACCCAAAACAAAAAATGTAAGCTTGCCATTTCTTGGATGTGGAGGCAGCATTCGTTTTCTTTTTTTAGGCTTTTTTCAACTGGTGATCTGGTCAGTAACACACCTCCTGTATTAGAGTGCCCTCCACTCTGGATGAATGAGCACAGAGGGCACATGTGGACAGCAGTATTGCCAGTTCAGGGGGTGGGGAGTATTGAACTCCAGCTAATACTATTTAATCAGTTAACAGCAAACTTTTTTCTTTTGGGATAAAAGTTTTACATGAATAAATAAAAACAGATAATTTTAAGCACCCCTGTCAATGTTAAATGGGTTGTCTAATCTCTGTATGTCATACAATCAATCTGCAAGAGAGCTTGTCTGTTGAAAAAAAAACAAAAAAAAAAACAGACTTACTGGCTGGATCACCAGATGAAAATAGAAGAAAGAAAGCCTAAGGCCCCTTTTACACGCGCGGCTGTTCTGCCGCTCTTAAAAGCATGTTTTATTATTTTGAAATTCAGAGAATCCTGGCACAGCGTTCACTTGCAGTTGTACATTGTGATTAGCTGCGTTTACGTGCGTTTGCATACGGCTGCGTTTAGAACATTCTTACCATTTCTGATGTGCTTCCTGTTGTCTTTCTTTCCTTGTTGCCGCTGCTATCCGCAGGTGAAATAGTACGCTGCGATTACCTGCAGTTATGTGCAGATTGCTGCATTAAATCGTTCCTCGATGCAGTCAACTTTATTTTTTCTATCTGCACAAAACCACATGTAACGAAACCGTCACTAAACGCAGTGTGTGAACGGGGCCATAGGAAAGCATTGTGTTCATTTAGCTGCAGTAGATAACTTCATCTGTCCGCAGCTAAAAGCACAATTCTATCCACCCGTGTGAAAGGGGCCTAAGATAAAAAAAAAAACGATTACAGCCATCACAACTAAGAATTGGAAAGCTGCAATATAATAAAGGTTTGTTTTTTGGTTTAATCAGTAAGTCCTAGTTCTCCCTCAGCTCTGTTTCACCTACCTGCTGTACTGGATTATGACTGGATTTTGTGTTTTGCCTTTCAAAGTACAAGTGTTACATAAAAACCCTCAGTTTGAAGGTGTACTCACGGAATTGCAAGCATTGGCTCGTTCCACCTTAGAAAGCTTGTGCACATCGGTGTTGAAGACATTCATTTTCTCCACCAGACAGGTTAAAGCAGTCTCTGTTGCTTCTCCCACCTTTTCGTATACTCCCTTTGACTAAAAAATAAACACTGACATTATTATTAACATAGGTCCTGTCTATTGTATTAAAATAGCAACACAATATAAAATCAGTAGCTTGCAGGAAATATTTCAAAATCAGCTCTGAAAGAACACCTTGGGATGTATTAACAAAAAAGGAAAATGCTCCACAGATCCATTTAGTGGTCATAATATAGTATGCTCCCTATGCACTGTTTTTTTTTTTTTTTCTTCTTTTTTTTTTCCCATTTACATTTGATTTGCAGAGAAAATAGCTTGAGAACATTTGATTGTGCTGCATTCATACCAATCACATTTCCATGCAATTTCGATGAACAAACAACTAATTATATGTGAAATTCAGCCGGGTCAGCAGGGGCCCGATCCATGTATAGGCAACCCTGGTTGTACAGAAGTCGATCAATCGATTTTTGTACAACCACCCGGTCGGGTTTTTTTTTGGTAACACTAATCGTGTTCTGATGGCGGAAAAGGCTTCCTGCCATGAGAACACAATAGTACAGTGGGAGGAATTCCCCCATTTACCTCAAATATGTAATTGAACTTTTTTCGTTCAACCCGCTGGTTTAACAAAAAAAAAATGTATATTGTAATTGTTGCTATTTCTAATTTTGGCATATGACTAAACATACTTGATTCAATAATCAAAACTATCACTTAGTGATTACTAAAATCTTACTTAATGTATATTGCAGTATTGCAGTACTGCCAGGCAACAAGAATGGAATTACAGCCATAACACTGCTGTCTGAAGGATAAACAACTTTTGCCTCCTAAAACATAATTTTTCATATTTAATACATTAAGCGTTGAACTTGCAGCATACCAACCTCATTAAAATCCAAAGATGAATCGTTGCAAAGAGCACAAATTGTGGCCAATTCCACCAAACCATCATACTGACCACACTGAACAATCTGCTCATCTTTTAAGCTGTTTAAAAAAGGAAAAAAAAATAATATTAAAGTAACCATAATTGTATACTATTAAAAAACAAATTTCAAGAACTGTAGAAAATATATATTTTTTAATTAAACACTAAAAGTTTATTGAACATTTCCAGCACAAAATGTAAAAAGGGTACAAAGAGCTGACCTGTACTACAGGATATGACAAATCAAATGACTGCAGTGTCACTAAAAGATATATTATCAACCAAAATAGTGGGCCAGGATAGGACCTAGAGAAACCCAAAGCTGTGAGGGGATCACCACACAGAACATGGGGTGACCTAGTAATGGGATAGGAGATAAAATAGATAAGAGTGACAAAAACTAAAAGGCAGCATGCAGGAAGAAAGAAGAGAAGAGGTGTGAGAAAGGAAAAGAGTGGTCAGGGTAGTCGCCAAGAGGAGCAGCCCTTAATCCCAATCCAAGAAATAGTGAAAAGTAGTTCCACAAAAAGTTTCTTAATCAGTCAGTGCTCAGGTAAGCAATCAAGATAAAGTGAAAATAAAGTAACCAGAAAGTGTGGGGAGAGAAAAACAGATTGAAGAGTAGCCCCTAATCCTGGTCCAGGGGGTAGTGATCAGTAGTAGTGATGGGCTTGGGCGTGTTCGGATCGAACCCCCCCAGGAAGCAGTCACAGCACACTGCTAATCATAGGCAGTGAGGCATTTCCTGATCGGCAGCTGCACATACACACACACACTGCCCATGATTGGCAATGTCTGCTTCCTGGTGGGGTCGATTCAAACACACCCAAGCCCATTCTTACTCATTAGTATCACAAAAGTTTTTTTTAATTTGTTCGAGCTTATGTAAGCAATCCTGATACTTCAAATGGAGATATATTGCTAAAAATGTATAATTTAATTGAGCTGTCAGTTTCTCCATGAGCTGCAGGTGAGCGATTTTGGAGATCCAGTTCTTGATGGAAGGAGGAAGATTAGACCTCTAGTTTCTAGGTATCACAATTCAGGCCGGTAATAATAAAAAAAAAAAAAAAAAAAAAAAAAGCAAGAGAACTTTCTTGGCACTAGAGATTTGAGAGTAAGGAGAGGAGTGCAGTTTCTGGTGTCCCTGAAATGTGAATGCTCATCACTTGTTCAAATATTGTAAAGATTTGTGTCCAAAAGGATGAGATTACAGGGTAGGCCCATCAAAAGTGCTACATGGTCCCCCCTCTCCTTCATACTGTGCCAGCAATGGTCTGGTACAGAAGGGAATATTTTTTGTGTTTGATTACACTTTTTTGTGATTTCTTGCTCAAATGTTACCCAGGCCCCCGGGGGTTATCTACTATATAAAAGTTCAAACATGGAAATACCCTATGGATGACTGGCACTTCACTTGTTGAAAACAATAAAGCGAAGTTCACACATGTTCAGTGCAAATTTCTCAGTTGCAAGTTAGATGTGGTTCTGATGCGAATTTTTAGAGCCGGTGGCCCCCAGTATCTACCCCTACTCATTCTCCAAAAAAATGTCAAAAAGAAATAGAAACAGACGTATTTGACAATTCCTGTATTAAAAAACAAAACAAAAAAACAATGTCGACCAGTGTAGATCCATCAATCACAACGCCCGCTACCCAAAAAAAATAAAAATAAAAAAAAAGGTCCACTCGCTCCAAAGGCTCCTGCAGTTTGCCAGTTCCTAAATAGCTAAGGGGTGGGGCCAAGGCTAAGCTAAGGGATGGACATGCACTGGATGATGTCACAAGGGGGTGATGTCACCCAGTGACATCGCTGGGTGGCCTCAGCCCTTAGCTAATTAAGAACTGTCAGACGGTGAATCTGACCTTCTGTTTTTCTTCCTTTTTCAGGCCGGCGGTGGCATTGGGCGTCGTGATTGGCGATGGATTTACACCAGGGGGACATTGTTTTTGTTTTTTTAAATAAAGGAATAGTCAAAAACGATCTCTGTTATTTCTTTTTTACACTTTTTTTTGTGAATGAGCAAGGGTACAATGTACCCTATACTCATTCACATGGGGGGGGGGGATCTGGGGGCCCCCTTGTTGCAGTGCAGCACTTTGACACTCAGGGCAAGATTTACAATATTCCTCAACTGCTTTGTTAATACCTGGCCAGAACAAAATGCTGCTAAGCCTACTCTTTTAAGTCTACCTCAAAAAGATCAACATGTGAGAATGGGCCTGATAAAACACCACCCTTGTGTGAGACAGGGGAACCACCAACTTATGCCACAACTTGCTCTCATTCCTTCTTTACATGATACAGTAAGTTATGGGATAATGCAAAGTGAGGGGATACCAAGCTAACTTCTGGTTTTTGAAGTGCCCTATTTATCATTTTGACATGCTTTTTCTCAATTTGGATTGCACAACTGCAGTCCCAAAATCTTTCCTAGCCACTTGTATAGTTGTTACTTCTGGCACTGAGGCGGTTTCCTTTGATTCCTTAACCAAAGTTAAGTTTAGGCAAAATAATTTACTCCAGATACATTTTAGGATGGTTTACAGCCAGTCATAGCCTAGTATTAAACAGTGTAGCAAGTTCTTAACCAAACCCATGACATGCTTCCACTGGGTGCCTCCACAGAGAAAACTGCAGTAGGGCAAGTCTATTGCATCGCATGTATACAAAGTTCTCTCATTTGGTCAGTATCAAGCTTGGCAGAGCCCACCAGACTAGCATGGATCAATATGATGAGGTTTCCAGAGTCTAATAATACCTTTACTGGATGTCATTCTATTGTAACAGGACATATCTGCCAGTCTCCGTTCCTAGGTGTGCTGCTAGAACAGGCTTGGCAAATAATGAAATACAACTTCTCCGGTCATATTCTATAGGCTCATGTAATATGGGTAAATTTGCACTGACAGAACTTAATCTGCCATATCTCTAAGATACCTTTTGGACTAGGAGACCATTCATATCTGGAACCCATAGGTGTCTCATCCCTTCCTCAGGAGCCTGTTTACTTCAAAAGGGACACCAGCTGACCCACGCTCTTGGGTTCTGTACACCTTAATGCACCTCTAAATCTTAATAGGCAAGGCTCTGATTTAACAAAGCCTTGCCACCACAATCTGAGCAGGCTTGTGCATCTTCAGCTGCAACCACTTGCATACATCTGGGACATCAGGAACTTCCCAAGGTCCCATAATCCAGAGAGCACACATGCTGCACTAGGATGCCCATCGAAAACCTGAGCCTGGCTAGGTTTTCATTTTTGGGTTTAAGATCCTCCTTAGCATTTTGAAGTTGTAAGTCATAGTAGGCCTTTTGGGCCCTTCCTCCTCAGATAAGGTCACAGCAGCCCTCTTGCTCCTCTGGTAGGCTTCAACATCATCCCCTCCAGGGACAATTTCCATAAAGTGTCCTGCACCAGTTGTTTAGGTGTAGAGGTTGGCTGCTGAGCCATCATCTGCCCAACAAGACCTGTATCTGTTGCCTTTCCATACAGGTTCACTGGCTGCTATCCCTCAAAGGAGGGTGGTAGGCTACAGTTCGCTGTTAAACACCAGAGGGTGCCAGTCTAAGTTTTGTAAGATTGCAAAATTTAATAAAAGGCAAAATTGCAACTCACAAAATAATCAGTAGTAAAGTGCTTGTCAACCACCAAGCAGTCCATCAGCAAGAGGACTCCGTGGAAGGCATGTAAATCCAGTCCCGGGATCTTGAGCACCGCCGCTGGCCAGGTCATAAGAGGACATCAACAACCAGGAAGCCTACGAAGGTCCGTGGAATGCAGAGCCAGACAGAAGTAATGCCAGTACCAGTGAAGGAGTGGGGGCGTGGCTACATGTTCTGGAGGCCGACCAGTTCTTTTATCAAGCCTAGATGGATAGTATCTACTGCGCTATTTAAGCATGGAGGACCACAACACCCGGTGCTGCTTTAAAGGGGCCAAACACATTTGAATGCTAATAAAACAAACTAGGTACATCAGTTTCATGTATGTGTGCTAATAAAGTATGGATGGGACACATCAGTTTCTCTAAAATAGGCAAAAAATGTATATGGAAAATTGAGAAGCATGATTAAAATATAAACAGAACATGCATACTGATTTTCATTATTGGTTTAAAAACAGACTCATAGGGAGCTAAAAATGAGGAATAATTCATAGACATGAGGACTTCATTCAAAAGCAATAGACTATAATATGGAACATGAAAAATATTGAAAATAAAATGTAAAACAATTGATGGTTCCCAAGAACATTATTGTGGTGGTTGCAGGGTTATGCGAAAGTGGAGCAGTGCTGTGGGGGAGGGTGATGCGAAGGGGGGCAAGTGAAGGGGAGGCTGTAAAAGGGAGCAGTGCTGTGTGAGGGGATGTGAAGGGAAGCAAGTGCTGGTGGGGAGGGGAGATGGGATGTGAAGAGGGCAGTGCTGTACGGAGGGGGGTGATGTAAAGGGGGTTAGTGCTGCTGGGGGGGGGATGTAAAGGTGGGCAAGTGCTGTGAGTAAGGGGGGTATGTGAAGGGGGCGGTTCTGGAGGGGATGTGATGTAAAGGAGGGAAAGTGCTGTGGGGGGGGGGGGTGATGTGAAGGGGGCAGTTGACACTAATGTGAAGGGGAACTGATGTGAAGTGGGAGACTGTGTTGTGCGGGGGACTGAGGACACTGATATAAGAATGGAAATGTGATATAAAATGTGAGGGCAGGGATGGGAAGGATCCGAGACATCACACAAACATGCAATTCAGACCTCTGCTGGAAGAAAATTTTACTGATCAGACCTACATGAATTTTAATTCAATACCCCGCATTAGAGTGTAATAGCTTCCTTGGTGGAAAGGTTTGGGTACATATTGGAATTATTTTCAAGATATTTCAGATATTTCTGATGTTCCATATTGTTGCTCATTGCTTATGAATGAATTCTGCATATCTATGAATTCGTCCTCATTTTTATTCCATCAAGTATGTGCTTAAACCACTAAGGAGTATGTTTTTGAACCATTTATGACATTCGGTATGCATTTTCTATGTTTATTATATTTTAATCATACTTATCAATAGTTTTCCATATAAAGGTTTGTCCTTTTTAGAGAAACTTATGTGTCCCATCCATGTTTCATTAGCACGCATACATGTTTGGCCCCCTTAAAGCAGCGCTGGGCGTTGCAGCCCTCCATGATTAAAAAGCACAGTAGATAGTGTCCATACAGGCTTGACAAAAGGAGCTGGTCGGCTCCGAAACACGTAGCCACATCCATACAGTAACTTGGCATGGATGTCACTTCAGGCTGGCTCTGCATTCCACGGATCATCGCTGGCTTCCTGTCCTCAGACAACCTAGCCAGCTGCGGTGCTCGAGATCCTAGGACTGGATTAACATGCTTTCCACAGAGTCCTCTTGCCGATGGGTTGTTTAGTGGTTGACAAAACCTTCACTACTGATCATTTGCGAGTTGCTCTTTTGCTTTTTATTTTTTTTTATTAAAGTTTGCAATCTTACTATATTTTGGCTGGCCATACACGGTTCCAATCTTGGCCAGTTCAGCAGGAACCGGCCGAGATCTCAACAGTTAATGGGCAGGCTGAATGTACCAAATTGATCGATCAACTTGGGAACAAACAGCCTGCCAAATTCTCTTGCAATTATCTCTAGTGGCTGCTAGAGCCACTAGCGATAATCACTGTCTTCTAGTGTGGACTGCTTCCCCCGCCTGCCCCCACCGGGAGAAGACATTGGGCCGGCAGGAGGCATTCCTGCATGAACGCGGTCTGCGTTGATGGGGTAATCGAGTGAATTTCTTTCCTGTAACCCATGCAGCAAAAAAATTTGCTCCGTGTATGGCCAGCCTTAGATTGGCACCCTCTGGTGTTTGTTTATTTTTTTTTTTTTTTTTTTTTAGAGATTTCTTCAGTCTCTTAGGAGGAGCAGTGATTTTTATTAAAGGACTTTAAAGAGGAAGTGCCGGTTCACACTAGACGCGGCACGACTTGCAGGTCGCCTCACCGAGGCGACCTGCACACGACTGCCGGGGCGACTTGCAAGACGACTTCTGTATAGAAGTCTATGCAAGTCGCCCCCAAAGTAGTACAGGAACCTTTCTTCTAAGTCGAAGCGACTTGCGTCGCTCCGATTAGAACGGTTCCATTGTACAGAACGGGAGGCGACTTGTCAGGCGGCTAGGTCGCCTGACAAGTCGCCCCCGTGTGAACCGAGCCGAAGTGAACCCTGATGAGTTTAACTTCCTCTTTTTTCCCCTGCAAAGTAAAAGCATAATGGGCTAGTATGCATCATACAGTAGCCCATTATGTTGCACTTAACCTGCAAACAAAACCTGCAATGTCCCTGAGGTCCCCGCTGGTGGAGGCGTTCATCTTCACCCCTCTTCCTTCCGGGGCAGTGGACTTCGGCCCTGTGATTGGCCGGAGGCGCATGATGTCACTCCCACGCATGCATGCAGGAGGTGACGGTCCCGCCGCAGGCCCTTTAGAAATGGCACATAGATCGTGCCCTTCCTCAGTGCGCATTCCGTGCAGGTTTAAAAAATATTTCCAGTACCTACAGGTAAGCCTCATTATAGGCTTACCTCTTGGGAAAAGTGGTGTGTAAGGGTTTACAACCACTTTAACCATTGAAAGACATTATGGACTGTTACCCCTTATACAAGAATAGTTTTTGACAGCTAATTTACATGTGCCATTTAATGGTTATGTCAATAAAGTTAGCGGTTGCATCTGCAGACTGTTAAATGGGTCATTTTTTTGCTGGCTACCATATGCCAATATAAGCTGTTTTACAAGCTTCTCAATTGTGTTAAAGAAGGTGCTACCCATATCAGAGCACCAAGTTGTAAGGGGGAAGTGCGCAATAGGTATTGAGAGCAGTAAACCAGTTAACGGGGTGCCTTAATGGAATCCCCAACACAAACAGGTAGAAACAGGACTTCTATTGTATTCTTCAGCATACTTTTCACACATTAGCAAGTTCTCAAAGCAGAGAGAGCCCTGAGCATTCAGTCAACTCACATACGAAGGCCTACAGATGTCTGGGAATAATCAACAGGTCTAGCTAGCAATTAAGATACAGAACTAGGAATGGATTCTTTATCCCACACAAAGCTCTACAAAGCTATTGATCTCCAGGACCCAGAACAGTGGAGAAAATGAAAAGTTTTCTCCACATCAGCCATGAATCCTGGGAGTCCCTCACTATGCGTATTTGGGAAAATTATGTGAGACAAACACTGTCCACAATCCTGCCACTGCCTCAAACGCCAACACATATTTCATGCTTTACATGTGTTATAATTTGAATATAACAATCTAGAAGTGAAAATCATTTTCCCATGCCACATATTACATTTTTAGAACTTTCAATTTATTCTGAATAGTGACTCTCCAAAAGGTAAAATAAATATATATATATAGATCTCTATCTATCTATCTATCTATCTATCTATCTATCTATCTATCTATCTATCTATCTATCTATCTATCTATCTATCTATCTGTCTATCTATCTATCTGTCTATCTATCTATCTGTCTATCTGTCTATCTGTCTATCTGTCTATCTATCTATCTATCTATCTATCTATCTATCTATCTATCTATCTATCTATCTATCACATAATATAAAGAGAAGGATACAATGAATGGAAAATGTGCTGAAGACAACTCAAACAGGTTGGCTGGCACTCAAGTTATCAAACACAGCTCATTACACAAAAAGAGAGTTATACAAAGAGTTATACATATTTGAGCTGCCACTTTGTAAATTTGGTTTGGAACAGTCATCCTTAGCATGACATAGATACTTAAAGTATTTAACCCTGGAGAATACTTGCTTAAGAAGAGGGACTGAAAAGTCTTAAATACCTTTACACTCTATAGCCATTAAGATATTTGCAGGAATGATAAAAATTGAATGGTTTCTGATTTGACTAAACACCGTCCACATGAAAAGTGCTGGAAAGTGTAATAGCTTTTAAAATGACTGCCCACAGCTAAAACATGGTTGTATTACCCGAAGCCATCAGCAAAGACATTATTGGTGCAACTTTTATTATCTTTACTCTAACCTCGCCATGTCTACTGGTAGATTAAGTCAAGCTAGAGGTGTGAAGTTGGCAAGATAATTTATTTTGACAGTGCATGCCACCACTAGGCTTGGGAAGGCTGTTCTAATGTGACATAGATGGATTTTTTTTACACCTCCTTCAAACCACCTCTCCGTACAAAATCTGCACTTTACGGTCCTCAGTAAAGATGGGAGTTTATGCAACTTACAATGTTACCCTATCATTTTACCCCAACAGTTTCATGGCTCCAGTTCTGTAACTCCAGTTACATGAGTGATAAAAGCTTACATCATGGGGGCGCATGCGCGAGGCTTAGCATGGAGGACGTTTCCTCTTAGAGCTCCGCACTCCCCGCCACAGACTCGGGACTCCGTATCGCACCCGGACAGTCTAAACGAGCCAGAAACCCGGCGATCCTCTCCCGCATCTCCCGAGCCACAACCGGGATGGTTCTAACGGGACACAGGGGTAAAAGCAAACCCAAGCCGATCAAGGAGGCCCTGGCCCGCGCCTCGTCCAAGATGGTGGCGAAGACTCCCACACAGCACACTGCATCCCCAGCCAGATCTGAATGGGCAGACAGTGAAGCAGATGAGGACACAGATCCAGTATACAGCGGTTCACCCGCTCATCCACAATCAGGTATGTCTCAGCCTGATTTCCTGAAGCATATGGAAAAAATGCTAAACAGGGCCCTAAAAGTTACATCTGACCAAATCACCAATAGATTGTCACGGGAGATAAGAGAGCTAGGACAGCGCACATCTGACTTGGAAACAAGGGTAGATGACATAGAGCTCACTCTACAAGAGCATGCCCAGGAACAGGCGGCCCTCCGTGAGGAAAATGCCACACTACTCTCACGCCTGGAGGATGCTGAGAATCGCTCACGCAGGTCCAATTTGCGCCTCCGGGGTATCCCTGAAATGGTCGAAGACATTCAATCCTTCACTACAGCCCTCTTTCAAGAACTTTGCCCCTCTATACCCATTGAACGCCTGGAATTCGATAGAATCCACAGGGCCCTTACTCGTCGTCAGCAAGACGGTCCTCCACGGGACATAATAATCAAGCTGCACTTCTTCCGTACTAAAGAGCAACTACTCTCAGCTGCCCGGAACAAAGACACTCTCCAGTTCCAAGACCACAATTACCAACTTTTCTCTGACTTGGCACCCCTCACCATTGCTAAACGGCGTGCCATGAAGCCGCAGTTGCAAATCCTGATACAGCATCAGATAAAATATACCTGGCGATTCCCTTTCTCCCTTCAGTTCACGTATCAGGGGCAGCAACACTCCTCCACTTCTCCAGAATCGTTGCAACGCCTTCTTGAATCGCTTCATCTGTCTCCCCCTCTACACCAACCTGAGACTTCACTACCACGTACGCCAGCACGATCAGCATCTCATCCCTACAGCACCACACCAAAGAGGGACCAACAAGGCCCCTCCTCGATCCGAAAAGGAACTCCATCTCGCCAAGAAAGCCCTTGACCCAAAATCTCACACATCCCGCTGATTAAAATGCGATCGCTCATGGGCCCTCTTTGACACCACATGAGAACTTTTGACCACATATTTTTTATACTATTGATCGGAGACAGATGTGGTTTCACCCTGTTACAGTCCTATAGGACTTTATGTGCCTGAAGAACACACGTCGGTATGGAACATATTGAATATGACCTTTTCCACTTTTTTGTCTCCCCCCCCCTTTTTTTTTTTTTTTAAGTGGGGGCGCACATGTTATGGATATATCCTTTTTGATATGCTCCATTCAATCTTGCTTTTACCTTTTATTTTGGTTCACACATATCCTTAAATGGATTCTTAAGGCTCTGATGTTGATAAATGTGTTATATTTTTTCTACCGCTCGTTTTATCCCTTAATTTTTTTAAGTTGGGATTTTGCAAAATGATAACCATAGAAATTTAAAGAATATTGCTAGGATGACCTTCCTTAAATATTTACATAACCGGTTATTACCTATATGCTATAAGTGTGTACAATGACAAATCCTTAACATTTACGGTTTATATTGTTAGAGATTTACAGTTTTTTCTGTTTTTTTTCTCCCAGTCTGCGGCGGGGAACTGTCACTGCTCCCCCCTGTAAGATGCATGCGCTTCCTTGCCAGCTGGCTGGTTTGGAGGTGCAGACATCGACCTGTTGGGCTAAAAAGTCCAACGTACCAAGTGTTATTACACTTTCTTATTCTCCTTGTAAAACCTATCTACTGTTCATTGATTTCTTTTTCTGCTTTCCCTTCCACTGTTTCCACTGCCTTTCTCTTTGTCCTTCCCCTCTTGGTCAGGGAGATCGCGTGAACCACACACAGCTTTCCTATAGTGCCTCTCCCAAAACACTTAAATGGCCCCCTTGAACATACTCTCCCTAAACGTAAAGGGACTCCCCTAACAAAAGGGTTAAGGCCTTCCGTACTTTCTCATCCTTGAAGGCTAGTATATTAGCCCTACAAGAAACCCACTTTTCTGCTAAAGCAACTCCCAAATACTTTAGTTCCAAATACCCCCAAGTGTTCACTGCCTCGGCTGCCACTAAGCAACGAGGTGTTCTTATTGCGTTCCACCACACTCTCCCGTTTATCTTAACTAATTAAATCAAAGACCCTGAGGGTCATTATATTATTCTATAGTCTCCTATTATGCCCCCAATACTAATCCCAACCCCTTTTTTACCCACCTGCTACAAGTGATACGTTCACACTGTAGGGGCGCCCTTTTTCTATGTGGCGACTCCAACCAAGTACTGCACCCACATCTCGATAAATCTCCTTACGCCCCTGAACAATATTCCTCTTCCATATTATTCCGCAAACTTTTCCAACAGGCCTCTCTACTGGATACTTGGAAAGAATGCAATCCTGCTAAGAAAAATGTTACTATCTATTCTTATCCGCACAAATCTTTTTCAAGGATTGACCACATCTTTATACCAGTTTCTTCCTCGCCAACCCTGCTCCACTCACACATACACCCAATAACTTGGTCAGACCACTGCGCAGTAGTCACAACAGTCTCCTCCCTGATCCCCCAGTCCAAAGATTGTACATGGTGTATAAATGAAGCACACTTAACTAATCAATCCTATTGTTTTGATATACAACTAGCCCTCAAAGAATATATACAGCATAATGCCACACCCGGTATCTCGCCTGTCCTATTATGGGAGGCTCACAAACCCGTGATCAGAGGGACCTGTATATCGGTATCCACTCATCTCAAGAGAGATAAAAAACTCAGAACCCAGCAATTGGAAGCAGACTTTCATCGCCTCTTTCTTCAATTCCAATCTGCTCCAACTGAACCCCATAGGATTTTACTAGAAAAAACGAAAGCTGAATTAGACCTAATATTAGCAGAATCAGCAGATAAAACCATCCGTAGATTTAACCATGCAATTTACACAAAAGCCAATAAGCCTGACACCTTCCTAGCACTAAGACTCCATTGTCCGGAAAGGATGCACAATCCTATCAGACTCAAATTGGCCAAGGATAATTTCACAAGTAACCCTGTTAAGGTGCTTGCAGAATTCCGCAGGAAGCTAGCTGAACTATACACCTCAACGCGCACTCTCTCGGCGACACAAGCTGAGTCATTATTCCAAAATATCACTCTACCGAAATTGTCGGAAGCCAATAGAGAGTCTATGGAGTGCCCCGTTACGTCCGACAAAGTACTCTTAGCCATAAAATCTCTTAAACCGCATAAAAGACCAGGCCCCGATGGTCTATCTAGCTCTTATTTCAAAAAATTTGCCCCCATTCTAGTCCCCCTTCTTACTAATACCTTTAATGCCCTCCTTAAACAACACTCCTTTGGCCGGGACACGTTGACAGCCATTATTTCTATGATACCCAAACCTAACACGGACAACTCCTTATGGTCCAACTATAGGCCTATATCCTTACTTAATCTGGATATAAAGATCTTAGCCAAAATCATGGCAATACACCTCAACCCAATTATAGGTGGCCTTATACATAAGGACCAAGTTGGATTCATTCCAAAACGTCAAGAAAGTGACAACATCCGACGCGTGATTCTACTCCAACATCTAGTCCGAACACGCCAGATCACCATGCATCTTCTCTCTCTTGATATTCGTAAGGCATTTGACACAGTCTCTTGGCCCTATCTTAACTATGTACTGCAAAAATGGGGATTTGGCCCCAATTTTCTACAATGGGTTAATTCCCTATATAACCAACCACAAGCATATGTTAAATTTTCAGGATACCGCTCGGACTGTTTCCAGATTTTTCGAGGCACTAGACAAGGGTGCCCCCTCTCCCCCCCTAGTATTCGCATTAGCGATAGAACCACTAGCAGCCCTCCTTAGGACAAGCCCAAACATCAAAGGCCTTGATATAGCCTCTACATATCATAAGTAATGCCTATTTGCAGACGACGCACTGCTATTTGTCACTTCTCCTCGTACGACGCTCCCCAACCTCATCTTACTTCTAGACAAATTTGCCCTAATATCAGGACTGGAAGTAAACCAGTCCAAATCAAAGGCTCTCAACGTGTCCCTACCACAGTCAGAAATAGAACACAAAGGATTTCTTCCCCTTCACCTGGTCTTCATCCTCAATAGCCTATCTTGGTATCAAACTAACTAGCGACCCAGCCCACCTTTTTAGAACCAACTACCTCCCTATGTTAAAACACTTAACAGCCTTATTAGAAGCGTGGCGTCCGTTATGTGTCTCCTGGCTAGGCCGAATAGCGGCCGTAAAAATGTCTTTACTTCCAAAATTGCTCTATCTATATAGAGTTCTCCCGATCCTAATTCCCTCATACTATCACCGAGTTATTCAGACACGAGTGTCCAAATACATATGGGGCCCAATTAGACCTAGAGTCTCTAAAACAGTACTACTTCGTAGTAAACTTGATGGGGGGTTAGGCCTTCCTAATTTTTTGAGATATTACCATGCCGCCCAACTGGCCCAGATTACATTTTATCACGCGCAAAATGAAATCCCACTTTGGGTCAGCTTGGAAGCTATCGACCTACACCCACTCAAAATATCTAATTTATTATGGTTGCCCCCCACAACTCGTGGTCCAATCAGTAATCCCATAACTGGACACTCCCTTAAGCTATGGGATAAACTCCGGGGTCCCTTTAAGTTACAATCTCCACACTCCCCACTACTCTATTTGGACCATCCGAAGTTTTACCCGGCCCAAGTTAACCCGAATTCATTTCAAATCTGGCTCAGAGCGGTGTTATATCGCATATGCGACCTTGTTTCTGGATTCACTATAAAATTGTTCTCTTCTCTACAAAACCTAGCTGATATCCCCCCTACAGATGTTTTTAGATATCTCCAGATATCCCATTTTATCCAAACAACGATAGGTACTCATACCTCATTAGATGACTTATCCACTTTTGAAAGGATTTGTAACTCTGACCCTCATGCCCCTGGTCTAATCTCCCTTTTATACGCTCATCTGACCTCTCCTCCAACCAACCTTCCCTCATATGCTGTGCAATGGTCCAAAGACCTCGCATTAGATCTTGGTCCAGAGGACTGGTCTGATATTTGGTCCAATACGAAATTGTCTTCACAAAACGTAATCGCACAAGAAACAAACTACAAGGTACTTATGAGATGGTACCTAGTTCCTGCTAGGATCTCTAAATTTCTCCCAAACTACCGAGCTACCTGTTTCCGTGGTTGCACCGAGCGAGGTACCCATGCCCATGTATGGTGGACATGCTCAAGAGCTCAGGAATTTTGGGCTGCTATATTTCAAATGGCCTCCACACTATTTCAACATTGTATTGTACCTGATCCGGCTATAGCATTGCTGAATCTTATCCCTTCTGACTTCACCAAATCTCAGACCCGCCTTTTCCTTCAGATCACAACAGCGGCTAAACAGACAATAGCTAGGGCCTGGAAAACCCCAAACCTCCCCCTAGCTGAGGTCAAAAATAGAGTTACTCAGGCTATGATCCACAGTAAAATAGAAGCAACGATCCTTGATAGGATCCCCCAACATCTCAAAATCTGGATCCCTTGGACTGAACATTTTCTACCCCCGGACTTCGATAAACGCCTTCTTAAACCTTAACCAACCCGCAACATAAATGGGCTGACTTGGCGGCAGGCTGGGTGTTCCTGCGCTCTCCCCGACCACTACACTCCCTTCTCCCCTCTGCTTCTCCCTCTCTAACCTCTCTCTACCTTCTCTATACCTTCTCTATACCCTTTGCTCTTCGGACTCTTTCTCCTTCACTTTCTTTGCCTCTTTCGTTTTTAACACAGGTAATTTTGCTAACAAATAATTAAAGTCTACTAGACTTTTATCCATTATATGTTCGCAGATCCACTTTCCATATGAAAATACTATTTCTTAGCTTTTGCTTTTGTTCTTTTTTGTGTTTTATTTCGCTATCTAGTCGTAACTGGAAATGGTTATAATATGTCCACTGACATCTCTGCGGAAGTTCTGTCCCCTGACTTTTGGCTCAAGATCTATCCCTGAAAAATGTTGTCACAAAATCCTCATTGGGGGAAAAAAACATGTATAATGCTCATTATTATTTCTTGTATATATATTGCCTGTTAAACTTTATGTCCGTTTTTCAATAAAAAGTTTGAACGAAAAGCTTACATCATTCTAGATTTTTTTGGTTCTCAAGCAAAAAAATTGTAAAGATTTAGCTGATGCCAATATAGTATAGATGCTACTGCTCTTTATTCTGACATTGTTTCAATGGGGCCTGCTAACAAGGTGGAATAAAGCCCATTCTCATATTCAAATGGTCACACAGAATACTCACATTTGACCTTCTGGAGCATAGGTAGAACCAGTGATGCTGAATTCATGAAGACTGCAATGCGTTCCTTCAATCTTCTCAACTATAAACATCTTAAAGAAGCAGAAGAAAAAAATATTTAGCTTACATATCAGTTAATCCATGTAACCCATCTTACAATTTAAAAATGTCCAAACAAGGTCATACAGCTTGTAAAATAGTTGAAAATGCTGGCACTGAACCACTTTAGCTTTCTGCTTTTTGTTCTACATGACTGGTTCTCTAAAACAGATTTTTAAAACACTGCAACTGAACAGTTCTTCAACCATGGCATAAAAAAACCCCATCTCCTGAGCATCACAAGCGGAATGAAGCATCTGAAAGTTTTTTAATTAGACTGTACTTACTGCACCCATATTAGCAGTTTTTAGGCTCTTTCTATAGCTGGCCCGGGGGGTCCAACGTTTAGCTGAGTAGGCAGTCCCATTGAAAGCAAAGGGAGGCTGCCGGCTTTTGCATGTAGTCTCTCAAGCTGTGATTACATGCAAGTGATTAGTCCTTAATTCAGTCTGTGTCCAGAGCCGATCACTCACATGTGACCACAGCATAGCACAGTGAAAATTTACTTACCTCCCCAAAACACTTTCACCTAGTAGGAGAAAAGCTGCTTTAAAAAAAATTTAAAAAGCAGCTAAAGCAGCATTTTGCACATAATCTGCTAATTGGAATAGGCGCTTAAGCAGTAAATGCATCTGGCATTTAGGCGCGTCAAGAATTTTTTTTCTGCTCAAAAGCTCCTCTTTTGAAGGCACTGGTGGTTTTTCTACTTGTAAATGTTCCTCTTCTAATATGCCTGTAAACACCTGTGTGTACATACACACATAGGCCAATATAGGAGGTGCATTTACAGGAAGAGAAAAAAAACACAACATCAAATGCCTAAAAAAAAAAAAAAATAAAAAGCAGCCTTTAAGCCTAGTATGCATTAACCCTTTTAACCCTTAGGCTGCATTCACTCCTGAGCTTTTCAAAGTCTAATGTTTTTACCGTGATTTTACAGCAATTTTGTTCAGGTCACCAATATAAAAGGCAGAAAAACGCCTCTAACCTGCCCCAAAGACGCTCATGTTCTTTTTTGAGCTTAGGGCATTTTTCAGGCGTTTTGCTTCAGGTGACAAAACTCTCAGATATGAACAGGTGCCATTGAAATGAATGGGATTTTGCTTGTTGGGCGTTTTTCAGGAGTTTTACGAGTGGTTTTATGAGCTGAAAACGCTCAGATGTGAATGCAGCCTTATGCCGCGTACACACGACCGGTTTTGCCGTCGGAATAAACTCCGAAGGTTTCTCCAACGGAATTCCGCTCAAACGGTCTTGCATACACACGGTCACACCAAAGTCCAACCGTCAAGAATGAGGTAACGTACGACGGGACTAGAAAAAGGAAGTTCAATAGCCAGTAGCTTCCATCTCGTACTTGCTTCAGATTATGCGTCGTTTTTGGTCCGTCAGAACAGCATACCGACAAACGGTTTTCCCGATAGGAATTGGTTCCGTCGGAAATATTTAGAACATGTTCCATTTCTAGGTCTGTCAGAATTTTCGAGAAAAAAAGTCAGATGAGGCATACACACGATCGGAATAGACGATGAAAAGCTTCCGTCTGACTTTTTTTGTCGGGGCATTCCGCTCGTGTGTACGTGGCTTTTGAGTTTATGTACATGGGGGTGTGATGACCTGTGAGAGCTGGCAGCCTCTCATTGCTTTCAAAGGGCTTCCTACTCGCAGCTAAACATGAGAACCCCTTCTGAGGTTCTAGCATGTAATAACCGGCACAGTGCATTGATAGGTGTGAATGCACTAGTGTTGCCACCTCATCCCTTTAAACAAGAACACCTTTGAATTACACAGGTCCTGAGGCTAATTAAATGCAGATAAGGCACCAAGTGAGTTTAATTACCAGCCACAGAACCTGTGTAATTATTATGTGTTCGGGTTTAAAGGGATGAGGTGGCAACCCTAGAATGCACCCTTAAACCAGAGCCATACATGGCTTGAAATACAGCTGGTTTGGCAGGGAGCAGCCAAAATTAGATTAATCTATGGTAATGCCAATTGTACCAAAGTCGATTGATTGATTTGGGTACAACCAGCCTGTCAAATTTTTTACATGCAATAAGCATGGTGTTCTACTGTCAGGGAAGGCTCCCTCCGCCCCCCGCTGGCAGAACACACCAGCGCTGCGGGAGGCATTCCCCAATGAACACTGACTGTCTTGATTGAGGGAATCAAGTGATATTCTTACCTTCCACCTGTGGTGGAAGAAAGAAAATTGAATCATCATCATCTGCTTTACTCAGTATCACTAACTGTGACCATTACCTAGTTAGCTGGATATAACTAAATAAATAAGAATGCATGGTCTTTGTACTTGCTGCAAACATGTCATCATTAAAATAGGAGGATAAAACACATTGAAAATGTATGTCATGCAGTTAGGTTTCCATAGAATGCAGATCAAAATCATTGAGGGTGTGGTTAAAGCTTGACAGAGGAAGTCTTTGTTTCCTTAGTTTCTTGATAAGCCTTTATTAGCACTGCTTGATGTAAAGCAGAACTCCAAAAATGTGTATTATTAGGGCAGGGGTGCCCAAGCGGGCCAGCGCCCTCTGTGGCCCACCACCTCCTGCTCTGGGATGGCAGGTAAGCAAGCCCCGATCGCGGCCATCCCTGCGCATCAGCATGAATAGAGCCAGTGCTAGAGGAAGCATGCACCGTCTCCTGTCACAGGCGTAGTGAAACCAGATGCACTCCACCTCTTGGGACAGCAGCCTCAAGGGATACCCGCCAGCAGTACCAGCCCTGGGGTACAGCCAGCAGCAGCTGTCAGCCACACCCACCCTGGGCGACAGCCAGCAGCAGCCATCAACAATATCTGCCCTGGGGGACAGCCAGCAGCAGCCATCAGCCATATCTGCCCTGGGGGACAGCCGACAGCCAGCAGCCATCAGCCATATCTGCCCTGGGGGACAGCCAGCAGCAGCCGTCAGCCATATCTGCCCTGGGGGACAGCCAGCAGCAGCCGTCCACCATATCTGCCCTGGGGGACAGCCAGCAGCAGCCGCCAGCCATACCTGTCCTGAAGGACAGCCAGCAGCAGCTGCCAGCCATACTCGCCCTGGGGACAGCCAGCAGCAGCCATCAGCCATACCCGCCTGGGGACAGCCAGCAGCCCTCAGCCATACCCGCCTGGAGGACCACAGCAGCCAGCAATACCTGCAGTAATCCTAAGGAAGAAATAAAGAATGAGGTCAGTTTTTAATTAAAATCAAAACAGCAATGGGCATATCTGTTCTTTACACTGGTACATTAGCTACATTGGGCTGCGGGTTACCTGCACTGAGGCATAGACTTCGGTTATTACCTGCAGGTTTGGTGTGCTTTCTTTCCTCTTTCTGAAAGTGCACCACACCTGCAGGATATAATAGAATTCTTTGGCAAAGTGCAAGTAACCCACAGGAAAGCCACAGGTGCAGGTAAACTGCAGCGCATCAGTGTGAAAGCAGCGTTAGGCCGATTGGTTCCGCCTGGTGTTTTAGGCGGACCCAGCGAGTCCCTTCATTCACCTCTTTAGAGCGGCAGATGTAAACAGATTTGTGTCCTTTTACACCCGCCTATCTCCAATCCAATCCGCTTAATAAAACAGAAGGGGATCCATCCCTTTCTGTCTGGGCGGATTGAAGGGCCCATAGAGTAGAGCAGGCTGTCTCTGTGTCTGCTCTGCATATGCAGAGAGGACATGGACCTGTGCTCTACTCATTGTGACCCGCGAACCGGTTACCAAGTCGCTAAAGTGGCCCTCACTTTTTAAAAGGTTGGGCACCCCTCTATTAAGGTGTCAATTTTTCCTATGTCCTAGCTATAGCTGCACAAGTCTTCAATGAGCATCTTTCATAAGCACATTCTGGGAGGGACCTGGAGTTCAAATATGAGGGAAAACGCGGGGTAATGGAGATTTGGGGGGGATGATTGTTATTTTTATACAAGATTAATATACTGTGCAGTGCTTTTCAAAATTAGGCAGACAGTAGTCACAATACAATACAAGAGGAATCCTGTTTGTTAGAGTAAACAGTCTAAAAGGGAGGGTGAAGTGATACAAAAAAGATAAAAGCTGTGGAAGTTGAGCTAATGGAGAAATTAAAAGTTCAGCTATTAGATGTTAGAAGCAGGATAGGTTTCTTTAAACAGACAGGTTTTCAGGGATTGCCTAAAAGTGGATACAGTGGGAGACAAATAGGCAGAGAAAGGTATGGTGTTCCAGAGAATGGAAGAGGTCTAGAGAAGTCCTGGAAATGAGCATGGGAGAAGAGAGAGCTAGATAGCAGGAGGTCTTTGGAGGGGAGAGAAGAATGGTTTGGTTGGCATTTTTAGACAATGTTAGTGATGTAGCTGGGGGGTAGAGTTGTGGATGGCTTTGTAGGTTTTTGTTAGTATATTGAATTTTATTAGTTGGGTGAGTGGAAGCCAGTGGAAAGTTTGGCAGAGATAAGTAGCAGACACTGAGTGGTTGGTAAGGTGCAGGAGTCTGGTAGCATTAATGATAGATGGAGGGGGAATAGCCTATTTAAGGGTAAGCCAATGAGG
The DNA here is from genome assembly GCF_042186555.1 of Aquarana catesbeiana. Taxonomy (NCBI): domain Eukaryota; kingdom Metazoa; phylum Chordata; class Amphibia; order Anura; family Ranidae; genus Aquarana; species Aquarana catesbeiana. The sequence goes on along the minus strand of NC_133325.1, from coordinate 361,431,275 downwards.
AGGGGGTTGCAATAGGTGAGGCGAGAGATAACCAGGGAGTGAATCAGAAGCTCTGTGGTGCTGATGGTTAAGAAGGGGAGATATTTTGGAGGTGTTATGGAGGTTGAGGCGGCAAGATTTGGACAGTGATCGTCCTATCAACTGCACCCCTCTGTACTGCCTGTCCCCACTATCAGCTGCCCTCCTCTGTATTACCTTATCCCTACCATCAACTGCCTTTCCACTGTACTACCTGTCCACACCATGAGCTGTGGCTCCATGTGATCTGGCTGCATCTACTTGCAAACATACAAGACAGCAGCAGACACATTTCACAGAGCCACAGCTTTAAGTGTTCTTTTACTATTATAAATGAACAAACAGAACTGATTGTTCATTTATCTATGGTGAAAGTTCACTCAACTTAGAGAGGGAGTGGGGGTTCTGTGCTAGTTATACCTCCCCCAACAGGAACACCCATAATTTGAGCTTCAGAATGGGGTGGAGTTACAGCCAGCATTAAGATGTGAATTTCTGGGTAACCAATCAGAATGGGACCAAGTGCTATATGAACTTGGTCCTCTAGGAAAATAAAATTAAAAACATTTTCACAAGAGCTCTTCCTTATGAAAAAGTTTACTTTTTTCATCCAGAAAACATACATCAGATGTAAGATCCCTAGCCAAGACCCATTTGTGCTTTGTGGAGATATCATTAAAAAAAAATAAAATTAGTATAACCATCAACCAGAGCGGGCTCTGTGATCGCTGAGTCCTTGGGACACGGCTGATCACAGATCGAAGTAAAGGGCCAATCGCAGTCCTCTACCATGTGATCAGCTGTCAGCCAATGACAGTTGATCACATGATGTAAACAGAAGCCAGTTATCAGCTTTTTTCCCCCCTCACGCTGACAGTGAGGAGAAAAGAATAAAGCAGATGAACGGCTTCTGTAAAAGGGACATCGGTCCCACACAATGCCCACCACTGCTGCTAATTATTGCCCACCAGTACTGCTAATCAGTGCAGCCCCTTCAGTGCCACTCAGCGCCTCTCAGGGCCCATTAGCACACGTTAATGAAGGAGAAAAATTACCTATTTGCAAAATTTTAGAACTATGATGAAAACTTTTTTTCAAAATTTTCGGTCTCTCCATTTAGCAAAAAAAAAAAAAAAAACCCAGTGGTGATTAAATACCACCAAAAGAAAGCTCTATTTGAGTGTAAAAAAATTATAAAACTATGGGTACAGTGTTGCATGACTGCGCAATTGTCAAAGTGTGACAGCACTGAAAGCTGAAAATTGGCCTGGTCAGGAAGGGGGTATAAGTGCCCAGTAAGCAAGTGGTTAAGTAAGTGCACAAATATTGGTTTACAGTGCAGATGCGTAGGGGACAGGCAGTGTTTACTAGCAAATAACTATGTTTGCTACACAAAGCAGATGGAATAGAAACATGAGAAGAGACAAAAAATGTAAATGGATACACAAACAGTACACAAGTGTTAAAACACTTTATAGTCAACCCTATAGTCGTTAGGTATACGATAAATAGTATGCAAGCTATAATAGTATGCAAGCTCTTGGAGGGGATGATAAGGGACTATATACAAGATTTTAGTAGTGAAAACGGTATCATTAGCAGTAATCAGCATGGATTCATGAAGAATCGTTCTTGCCAAACCAATCTATTAACGTTCTATGAGAAGGTGAGTTGCCATCTAGATAAAGGAAGCCCCGTAGACTTGGTGTATCTGGACTTTGCAAAGGCATTTGATAATTGCCCATAAATGCTTACTATACAAACTAAGGTCTGTCGGCATGGACCAAAGGGCGAGTACCTGGATTGAAAACTGGCTACATGGGCAAGTTCAGAGGGTGGTGATAAATGGGGAATACTCAGACTGGTCCGGTGTGGAAAGCGGCGTCCCCCAGGGTTCTGTCCTGGGACCAATCCTGTTTAATTTATCCATAAACGATCTGGAGGATGGGATAAACAGCTCAATCTCAGTATTTGCAGACGATACAAAGCTAAGCAGGGCAATAATTTCTCCGCAGGATGTGGAAACCTTACAAGAAGATCTGAACAATTTAATGGGGTGGGCAACTACATGGCAAATGAGGTTCAATGTAGAAAAATATAAAATAATGCATTTGGGTGGCAAAAATATGAATGAAATCTACTCACCAGGGGGAGAACCTCTGGGGGAATCTAGGATGGAAAAGGACCTGGGGGTCCTAGTAGAGGATAGGCTCAGCGGTGGCATGCAATGCCAAGGTGCTGCAAGCAAAGCAAACAGAAGATTGGCATGCATTAAAAAGGGGATTAACTCCAGAGATAAAACGATAATTCTTCCACTCTACAAGACTCTGGTCTGGTCGCAACTGGAGTATGCTGTCCAGTTCTGGGCACCAGTACTCAGAAAGGATGTGCTGGAACTGGAGAGAGTTTAGAATAGGGCAACAAAGCTAAGGGACCGGAGGACCTTAGTTATGAGGAAAGGTTGTGAGCACTGAACTCATTCTCTCTGGGGAAGAGACGCTTGAGAGGTTGTATGATTTCAATATACAAATACTGTACTGGTGACCCCACAATAGGGATAAAACTTTTCTGCGAAAGGGAATTTAAAAAGATATGCGGCCATTCACTAAAATTAGAAGAGAAGTGGTTTAACCTTAAACTGCGTAGAGGGTTCTTTACTGTAAGAGCAGTAAGAATGTGGAATTCTCTTCCACAGGCGGTGGTTTCACCAGGGAGCATAGATAATTAAAAAAAAAAATTAGATAAGCCCCTGAACGACCACAACATACAGGGATATACATTGCAATACTGACATAAAAGCACATAAGTTGGACTTCATAGACTTGTGTCTTTTTTCAGCCTCACCTACTACCGTATGTAACTATATAAAAGGGTACATTCATTCTCTATTCAAGACTCCGCTCTTCTTGAATTCAGAATAGGTGCTGCAACTATGATGACTTAAAACTATAGTTTCTTATTCATTGGCAAGACCGGTTCTATAGGGTAATTCAGTGAAAATTGGACATACAGCAGGTACAACAAATCTCCTTGGAAAACAAAGTTAATAGGTTTAATATATTTCTGGGAAGTCTACCAATACTTCTCTTTTGCTAAGGGCACTTTCACACTGGCAGCGCCAGGCGTTGGTGGCAAAGCGCCGCTATTTTTAGCGGTGCTTTACAGTCGTTTTTGCGGTGCTTTTTGGCCGCTAGCGGGGTGCCTTTAACCCCTGCTAATGGTCGAAAAAGGGTTAAAAGCGCCGGCAAAGCACCGCTGCAGCGGCTCTGCCCATTGATTTCAATGGGCAGGGGTAGTGTAAGAACAGTGTATACATCGTTTCTACAGCGCCTCAAAGATGCTGCTTGCAGGACTTTTTTGAATGTCCTGCCAGCGCACCGCTCCAGTGGGAAAGCACTCGGGCTTTCACATTGGAGTGACAGGAGAGGCGCTTTACAGGCACTATTTTTAGCGCTATAGTGCCTGTAAAGCGCCTCAGTGTGAAAGGGGTCTGAGGGTCAGACCTTATAACAAAAACAGCTCCCCACATACATACCATCAACAAATTCCCATGATAAGGAGACATAAATTCTGTTGTTCTAATTCCCCCGCAATATCTGGCATTTTCTGATTATTTCTTCCATGGCAATGACACCTATCTATTGAAGGGTTACAATGCCCTCTCTAATGCAAGTTGTGCCTTCAGCAACAACCATGAACAAGACAATTGCAGCTTTAAGCCCATTCTTAAAAGCTGTGCAACAAAATGCACTGTACTTCAATGCAATATAGCCTGTGCTAAAGAAAAGTATTTTTGGCTTCTACTGTGGAAAACAATGCACATAAGCACAACGTAAAAAGAAAGAATGCACCATCTACTTGTGTGTTAAAACACAGCACACATGGTGTGAATCCAATATGCTCCAACAGGGAAGAAAATTCCTTTCTGATCCCTAAAGGGAACCAGTGACTCCCTCAATCAACATTCTGAGGAAAAGTATTAAACATTTTCAAACGATATAGAAAATAAACTGTATAATGCATGCATGTTTTTAACATAATCTTATAACGCTCAACACTAAGCCTCATTTGTCAAGAAGCAGCTCAATCACCAGCACATTCAGTTCAGTTTAAAAATCAGCCATCTTCCAAGGACTGATTTACATTACATAGCTTAGTGTTATCTTCAAATAATGAAATGGTACTTTAAATCTCAAACTCTATATATCATTTAGAAATAGATTAAAATTATACCTTTACAGTACAAGTCAGTAATCATAACTATTTGCATGCGATCTTTAAGTCTGTTTTCTATTTATAGACTAAATTACCCAAATCTAAAGATCTTAACGTACACGCCATCTGAGAGAAACCATATGAAATCCTTTAGCAAAGTCTAAAATATACTACACACAAAGCCAATCCTTTGTTTGGACTTCTCCTTCTGTACTCACTAAAATAAACAATTGTAGGGGTTGTAAACCTCAGACATGAAATATGAACAAAGCATATCCTTCTAGTATGTACTTGTCTCAATCCAGAGCACGAAGTCTGTTGCTTCGTTCCTCTGCTATTTGCATGAATCACTTCTGACAAGGTTTCGTGACACCAAGAGAATAAAGGTGACAGGGAAGGGATCTCCAGCACACAGCCTGTGATTGACAACCTCGCTGAGCTCTGCAGTGTGTAATTTCAGCTTCCCATCCTGTTTTCTGACAGCTCAGACAAGCTTTATAAAATCTGGACTATGAACGGATGCAGAGAAGAGTGCAGATAAACAGGTACAACTTATGTAGGAAGATTTGTTTCAGCTCTGTATATCACCTAAGGCCAGTCACTTCACTGGGTTAATGTAAGGGTTTAAAACCACTTTAAATCTCATGAATCCATGCCATCACATACAATATCTTCCATGCATAGCACTTTTTATGTGGTCCTTTTCCAGTTTCTTAAATATGTTTTGCAAAACAATTTGTGATTACAAGCGTCGCTTTGTGATTACTAATACCTCTGTAATTTACATGGCTAAGGGTCAGGTATGGACCATAAAATATATAACATGGGGTAATCTTTTAAACAGCAACCTTAATCAAAGAATCTTATGGATCACAGTTCGTAACAGAAATCATGCCAGCACCTGCCAGCGTACTAAATACCAATGAGTCAGCAGCAGGGATAAATCATTGGTTAAGGAGTTGGCAAGCACCCTATCCCTATGTTAAAGAGTCCTTCGATATAGGTCCATTGTCCCATCATCCAGCAATGTAGGTCCACGTCAATCATGATGAACAACGGCCCTTGATCCATGCAAAAAAGAAACCTGTGGCACCTTACTGCTTGCTGGCGCTGAATGACATTGCTGGTTCTCCTCAACACAAAAGCAAACAAAGGAGCCGGATTATCAGGTGATGTCAGTGGGTGATCCACCCCTCTACGATGTTGCATATAGGCCAATGATGTCATAAGTGCCCATTTGATTTTTTAGTGCTGGGAGAAGCAGAGCTGTTGTTTACCCTAGTAATTTTGTGTGAATGAGTAGGTGTACTGTACACCATACTCATTCACCTGGGGGGGGCGGGATCTGGGGGGCCCCTTGTTAAAGGGGGTTTCCAAATTCTGATAAGTCCCCCCCCCCCAAAACCATCAGACTAGGGTTAGTTGTGCTCCTGTTCCTTTAAGGGGGATTGGGCTGCCTCCAGGCCCACCTGCCCCTCATCTATCCATTTAATGCACGTGCTTCCATTGTGGAGACGCTTATAAATTCAGCAGTGTTAGGACTGCAAGCATACACAGGGTGCCGTGAAGAGGCCTAGCAGCTTATGCATGCGTTTGTAAATTCGTGCTAACTAAACCCCTGTTTTTAACGCAGACAGGCTAATTTGGTCAGTTGGCAGACTGGTTGGTGAGTTGAGCTATGGGGGGGGGTGATTCCCCCTTGGCAAAGCACCCACCCTGTTGAGGGCATGTGGCCTGGTATGGTTCAGAAAGCGGGGCTGCACATTCGTTAACCCCCCCCCCCGGTGGTGGTAGGGGTTCTGGGATTGACTTGTTTATTTTTCAGCTCTTTTGTTTACATTCTGCTGTCAGTGGGGAATTCCCCGCGGATGGCAGAGATGATTCGTTTTTAGGAAGCCGGAATATGCCAACTCCTTAAAGCGGGGTTCCACCCAAATTTTGAACATTATCTCTATGCATTCTCTTCCTTGCCTAGATGCTGACATGCTGTGTAAAAAAATTTAAATCGCCATAATTACCTTTTTTTTTCTACTCTTCTTAGCACTTCCTGGTTTTCCTCCCATGGGAGTAGGCATGTTTCTAGCCTCTCCCAGACCTCCCACAGTCCCCTGGGAGCTAGTCTCAGGCTTCCCAGCATGCATTGTGCAACAGCGTCATCACAACATCTCGGTGAATGCTGGGAGCACAGCATTCACCGCATCCAGGAAATACATGCTTGTGGGCTTCAAATGCCCACAATGAAGATGGAAACCGCCTTCAGTGAATTTTATAAGTTATTCTTTACAACGAAATCGGACACAGGCGGACTTATTACACAGAACATGTGAGTAGATAATCATGAGAAGAAAAGTTTGTGAATGAACTCCAAAAAAAAAAAAAAAAACGATAGATAGGTGGACCCCCGCTTTAACAATCAAGAACTCATTATTGCTGCTGACAGTAGAGAGGAGTCACTGGTTGTTAGGACGCCGGAGTGTGCCGGCTCCTAACAACCAATGCAAAACCAGATAGATCATTTGTCCTTATACATCCATTTAGATCTGCTTCTTGTATTTTTTAAATGGCACAAAAAACTTGTTCTATTTAAAAAAAAAAAAAAAAAACAGACCTGAACAGACGTGAATGTAAATGGATGATCATCAGTTTATATCTATTTGCCTATAGGAGTGCATTGCTGTGTTTTTCATCTATTGGAACACCCCTGAGAAATCAAAAGTATTGCCATGTCAGTATCTTATTGTTACATCTATATTCTCCAACAACCTTGTCGTTTACGTAACATTGGTCTATAGAGGCGAATGGCGGATTAAAAGTACTTGAATAATGTAAAATTTTTGGATCAAAAGTCTTAATTCCGTAAGGACATGAAAAATGAAAATCTGAATAACTAAAATAGTGTGTAAAAACTGTACTTTTATAAATCAAATACCACTTGTCCCGATGTACTCAATAGATATTCTAACAAAAAAGTGCTCCCTTCAACATATACCCTAAGACAATACTGCTTGCAAAAATCCTGTTTGTCTTTTTTGGGCTTTATATAAAAAAGGGAAGGCTTTGGGGTTTTCCAGGATAAACTATATATTGCACAAGGCTTTTAAAACACAAAGTATTTATTAAAAACGTGTGGAGTTTGCTCTCTATATCAATGACAATTTTCACATTACAATTGTCTGTAGAGGGGAATGATTAGCAGGGCTTCCAGGGAAATGCTAGGTAGTTGACATCATGCATAGCATTTGAGGTAAGGTAAAATCGCTGATTTGTTAAAAATTTCCAGTGCATTTGGAAATTGCATGAATAAACATTCCTTGTGTTTTTCCAATGCCAAAAGTCCTTGGGAGAACACATGTGTATATAAATCTAACAGTAGTGAAGTTGCAAAAGGAAATTAATTCAACTTTGCCATTAGAGTAGCAAAAAAGGAACCTTTTAGGAAAGAAACTGAATTTTCTTAACATTTATGATTTGTATTTTATTTTATTTTTCAAGTAATGACTAATGAGTTTAAGTAACCATTGAAAACTACCAGTGTTCACAAATAATTACGTGCTTCAAATATTGCTTACCTCCAAAAAAATGAAAAAAAAAAAAAAAAAAAAAAAAAAAAAAAAAAAAGCTCAAACTTGGCAAGAACACTCCCAGTACCCAAGTTCTAAAGGAACTATACAGAGTATCTTCGATGTATCCAGGAGCTTTCAGCAAACTACAGGACCTACCCAGTAACAATAATAAAACTAATAATTCTAACCGCTCACGCTATAGTGAAAAGATGGCTACAGTGTGGGCTTCCAGTGCCAGGAGGGCATCAATAGACATCCTTCTGTGATCGCGCTGCTTGTGCACCCCCTGCGGGCCCCCGGCTCTGTGTTCGTGGAGTCCTTCGGATCTTGGCATTTTGAAGAACAGGGTAAAGGGCCACCAACAGCAGCCCTTTACCACGTGATCAGCTGTCAGCCAATTACAGCTGATCACAGAAGTAAACATAAGCCGGTTATCAGCTTTTTTTCTCCTCCCGCTGAGAGCGTGAGGAGAAAGGAAGAAAGCCAGTAACCGGCTTCTGTTAGAGACATCGGTCTCAACATTGCCCACCAGTGCCTCATCATCAGTGCTGCATATCAGTGCAGCCTAGCAGTGCCTATAGTGCCCATCAGTGCCACCTCTCAGAGCCCATCACTGCCACCTATCAGTGCCCATCACTGCTGCCTCATCAGTGCAGCCAAATTTTCTAACAAACTATGAAAAAGTTTTGTGTTTTCTAAATTTTAGTTTTTTTTTTGTTTCTTTAGCAAAAAATAAAAACCCCAGTGGTGATCAAATACTACCAAAAGAAAAAAAACTATTTGTGTGAAAATAATGATAACAATTTTGTTTGGGTACAGTGTTGCATGACCGGGCAATTGTCATTCAAAGTGCGACAGCGCTGAAAATTGGCCTGGGCAGGCAGGGGGTATAAGTGCCCAGTAAGCAAGTGGTTAAAACTTTAAAAGTGATTGTAATGAAAAAAAAAAAAAAACAAGGATGTCATACTTAACTGCTCTGTGCACTTTAACCACTTGGGCAAAGTGTAAAAATGTGTGCAAAAACAAGCATTTCAATTGAAGTCTATGGAGCCAAAAATGCAGGACTAGAAAAAAGGTCATATACGTTTTCTAACGTGGGATGAAGTGTATGATAACTGAGCATACAAAAATGAACAGGAACAATTAAGCAATAATTGGATTTTGAATAGTCAGGTGTAGTCAGGCATATGAAAAGAAGCAGAAAAATGCTCAGGTGTGAATGGGGGCTGTAGGAAAAAATAGAATTGTCCTTTATTCTTTAAAAATTGTCCATCTCCAGGCAAAGGAAACATCTCACACTGTCACACATTCTGTAGTTTTGTTGTATACTTGACATATTTCAATGCTTCCTTTTTCACTTGCGCTCTGTATAGACTATGTGTCAGTACTGGCCAAACCTGGCTTATGTTAGAGACAATTTATAAACATGCTGTATGAAACAAGTAGTGATGAGTTGCACAACAGCACAATAACAGTGTGGGAAATCTCAAGTTGAGGCAGAAGTGGAAATAGGAAGGCAAGCTGAACATGCTTACACCGTTCCCTTTCTTTCATTAGCCATACACAAGAAAATATATTTTACATTATAATAAAATAGGATTTAAAATATAATGAAAAAACAGAATGCCAACATTTGTATCAAATTCCAAGACTGGCATGTGGTAAAATGCTACACGGTTGCAGTTATAATACTTAATGTCAGCGTTTAGTGGAAAAAGGAACAGGTGGGGGTCTATGTCCAGCTTTGATGGAATTAAACCTTGATGGCTGGATAATAAAAAAAAAAATATATATAAATATATGTCTTGTACACACACCCAGCAGGTTATGATTAAGTGAAACATGCCAAGCAGGTTCTTTGTACAGTGGTGGTGCACCGAAATGAACATTTTGGACAGAAACTGAAAATTCAGGATGCACTGAAATGGACAGTTTTAAAAAATATATATATATTTTTTATATATAATTGTATTATATTCAACTTTTTAATGAATAGTTTAAGTGCTTTTACGCTAAAAAAAGCTCAAGAAAAATGAATCCCTTTAACCACTTCAATACAGGGCACTTATACACCTTCCCGCCCAGACCAATTTTCAGCTTTCAGCGCTGTCGCACTTTGAATGACAATTGCGCGGTCATGCTACACTATACCCAAACTAAATTTTTTTCATTTTGTTCCCACAAATAGAGCTTTCTTTTTGGTGGTATTTGATCACCTCTGGATTTTTTTTTTCTGCTAAACAAATAAAAAAAAAGACAGAAAATACTTAAAAAAAGTTTTTTGTTTCATTTACAAAAAACTTTTTCTCCTTCACTGATGGGCACTGATGGGGCTGCACCAACGGGCACTGATAAGGCGGCACTGATGGGCACCAATGAGGTGGCACTGATGATGGGCACTGATGTACTGTAATGTATGTCACTGATGGATGTCAATCAGTGCCAAACAATAATGCCTGCCAATCAGTGATGCCCAGGGCACTGATTGGCATCCCTTGTGGTCTAGGGTGGCATACCAGGTGGTGATATCCCTGGTGGTCCTAGTGGCGTCCCTGGTGGTCCAGTGTGGGCATCCTGGGGGGGCTGCCCTGATAATCGATCAGCACAGACCCCCCCTGTCAGACGCGAGTGAGGAAAAGCCGATCACCGGCTCTTCCTGTTTACACTGTGATCAGCCGTTATTGGACACGGCTGATCACGTGGTAAAGAGTCTCTGTTAGAGACTCTTTACCTAGATCAGTGTTGTGGGGTGTCAGACTGACATCCCGCAACAACGACCGTCGCGAAGCGCGCCTCCGGGGGCACGCAGCGGATTAATATCCTGAAGACGTCATATGACGTCTGGTCAGGATATTGACACCACTTTTCCGCTGTCATTTTGCTATAAGGCGGACGGCAAGTGGTTAAATTGCGTCTTCCCACTGGTCCCTGGTGCTTCCGTTGGCCCATTTTTGGTGCAGTTGGTCAGTTACAAAAACGCACCTTCCCATTGAAATGCATCAAAACTGCCACAAAATTGCAAGTTTTTTCGGTGGCCTTATTAGCACGGGAAAAACGCAGATGGCCCAATTTTCGGTCGATAATTTTTGGCATCCAATATATATTGATGAATCCCTATTGTGTAGCTGTGCTGTTGAAAAGGTAAAGTTTTTAACCATCGATACAAACGTTCTGGAAGCAAGTGCACGAAATAACCACACAAGTTTCCACCTACTCTTTTTGAGCATACACCAGCACAATTCCTTTTCCATCACTCAACCACACCTGCACACGCATATCGTAAAGTCTTAGCTCTTTACATGATCAAATGCTGCCAAACGTTGCATTCCAACACACTGGGGCTCGCCTCATACCCCGACCATACCTGAATAGCTTAAGCGCATATGTAAAATAGCAGAGCTTGAAGAATCTATATGATCTATATAGCACATAATATCCCTACCAAATTCTCTCGCATATGGGCATGCTGGACTCATTTCCGAACCATGGACAGATACAAAAGTCTAATGAGTCTAGATCCCGCTAACCTCCTGAATTGAACACAGACTTGGAAACTTTACTCCCCACACACACGATACATATGACTATAGACACTGGGCCTGCCTCCCCAAGGGTCCCAGTGACGTGAGGACTTCACGTCAAGAATGAACAATGCCACTACTGACAGCCTTATGCAAAAATTCTAGTTCATGAATCTTTAACATATCTCCACTTCTATCATATCAGTATGTTGCCACCTAATGCCTGCAAGGTGTATGTCACGGAGACCAAGGGGGTCGATTCCCCCCCCCCCCCCCCCCTCCACCACCCTAACCCTACTTCTATTCCTCTTCTGTACCTTTCCCTACACCCCTCATACAATCTAGACAACCCTAAACCACCTCATGGCTTTTCATATTACTATCTTGCAACATCGGCCTGTACCAAATAGAGCACTTAATCTATAACATAGGAGGCACAGATACGCTTTTCATCTGACTTCTACTCAATAAGTCAGTCTCCGTTATCCTACTTCCAAAATTGCTACCTTACAGAACTGAGACTCCAGCTACACATACAATACCCTGTACATTAAATATGATAACTGTTGATCTTTCTCCTAAAAACGTTTGTTGATGGTTTCATTTAGCAGAAAAGACCGATGATTGTTAAAAACTTTATTATATTGACAAATGTACTTTGTGTATATGATTAACATGTACCATACTTTATTGATCTTCAATAAAACATTGTAAAGTTAAAAAAAAAAGTTTTTAACCATCGAAATAAAGGGTATTTAATGGTATTTACTCAAGAGATACATCTATAATTCTACCACTTTACAAGACTAGCCTGGCCTCATCTTGAGTATGAAGTCCAGTTCTGGTCACCATTACTCTGGAGGGATGTACTGGAACTGGAGAGAGCCCAGAGAAGGGCGACAAAGCTAAAAAGGGGACTAGAGAACCTCAGTTACGAGGAACGACTACAAGAGACACTTGAGCTGAGATATGATAATTATATAAAAATCCCTCAATGGTGATTTTATTATACGGAAAACACTATGCAGTTTTAGGGAACATAACAAGACATGTGGCCACTCATTGAAATTGAGGGGGAAAAGCGGTTTAGGCTTAAACTGCATACCCTGTTTCCCCGAAAATAAGACCTAGCGTGATTGTCAGTGATGGCTGCAATATAAGCCCTACCCCCCAAATAAGCTCTAGTTAAAGTCCTTGTAGGTCTTATTTTCAGGGTAGGGCTTATTTTCGGGGAAACAGGGTAGGGCTTAATTGGGGGGTAGGGCTTATATTGCAGCCATCACTGACAATCAGGCTAGGTCTTATTTTCGGGGAAACAGGGTAGATTAGTGGTTCTCAACACCTGTCCTTAAGACCCACTAACAGGCCAGATTTTAAGTATTACCTTAGGGAGATGCAGACAAGAATACTGCAATTACTGAGCAGCAAATGATGTCACCTGTGATGTATTTGTTATCTTGCAAACCTGGTCTGTTAGTGGGGGAGTTGAGAACTACTGGTGTAGAGTGTTCTTTATGGTCAGTAAGGATGTGTAAGGCTGTTCATACCACAACTGTGTGGGGAAAAATATAACATGTCTGCATTTTTCTGAGGAGCAGTGGATAGTACCACATGTCACAGCACTGCTGTGCGAAGACAAGAATAACAAAAAAAAAAAAAAATAAGCAGTACTTTGTGCTGAAATGCGCATCATGCTGCTTCCTGCTAGGGTTCAAACTGACAGCTGCCTGCATGGTAAAATGCTGCGTTTTACTGTGCGAGCTAGTGTGAACTAGGCAAAGGCCTAGTTCGCAGTAGCCTGCATGTTTTACTGGGTAGCTGCGTGTGTGGGCGGCTGCAAGTGGGAGCTCTGACAGGGAGCAATGTGATGTGATATTCAGTGCATTGCACTACTTATTTGTTATTTATTTTTTTACTTTATTTGAAGTATTAATTACACTTTGTTCATATCTCTGCACAGTAGCAGTGTGTTGTGCTTCTATTCAGTGCCATCCAGTGTGCTGTGGAAAAATGGAGACATGCTACATTTTTCCAAACTGTGTGAACAAGGCACCTAGAAAGCAATTGTTTTCTATGTACCCTAGCAGAGACCTTCATTTATCCAGTGCAGAAAAAAGTATGAATCAGTCTTTAGTGCAGTGACCTGCATTTTAATACACTGGATAATGCCCCAATCATACCACATAGTTGGTGTGATGTGCAGTGTAGTGCCTGTCTGCATTTGTGATACTTTAAATCAAAGTATAAAAAAAAAAATAAAGTAGTAAGCAGTGTAATGTGTTGCTGAAACACACAACATAGTGCTCCCTGCTGGAGCTCACCATCAGAGATGTAAGCGGTAAGAAGCTGCCCAAGTGTGAACAAGCTTTTAGACTGAAAATATGACCACTATGGTATTTTCTAAAAAGAAACATGGCTAAGTATCTCTAGACTGCTGTGAACTTCCCTGGGTTGTTTAGTTATGTTACAGTAAAATACAAGTCTTTACTAGAGCCTATGCTCTGCCTATAATACACCTAATTAGCCCCAGTGGCAGTGTGTAATTTTATTTTTGTAAAAAAAAAAAAAAAAAAAAATGGAAAAAGCATTACCATAAGGAAAGGTTGAATACATTTTCTATTGAGGTGCCTGTAATGGCTAAGAGGGAATTTCCCTTTTTGCAGGGTCCTTTTAATTTCCTGTAATGTCTTCAGCACAAGAACTTAAAGAAATTACCTGCTCTATAGGATAAACTGGCAAAAAATAAAATAAAAATCAGACATGTCAATAATGACAGGAGAGACTGCCTGTCAGGAGTTTTAAGTTATATATTAGAATACAATGAATTTTTAACCAAGGATGGTTTATACCAGTTTTAGTTCGCTGAAAAACAAAGTACTTTATTAAAGGCAGAAATTAACATTTCAACTGTTTGAACCACCTGAAATGTTAAAAAAAAATCTGTTTATTCTAACATCTTTTATTTCTGCCTGGGTTAAGATCTTGTGAAAACAATGCTTGCCCAGACTACATCTACCTTAGAATCTATGACATTGCCTTTTGATTTGTTACTTTAGATTATTCGCATCAGTGTTAGCAAACTCTGGGGGCCACAACCTAGGAGTGTCCCACGTGAAGAATTCTTCTTACCTTGTGCAAAAAAATTTTTCTTTTCACTGTAATTCATCAGATTTGTAGAATTATTTATCCCGTGTTCAATGGTGTCCCTGGAGGGGGGGGGGGGCAGAGGGGGCCCTGACCCCCCCAACCTAATGCTGTGCCCCACATTTTTTTTACAAAAAGGTAATGTCTAAGAGGGAGAGCGTCCCCAGTCAGCTCCTGCGGGTGATTCCTCCCCCTCCCTCTGCTCGCTGACACTGCACAATGCGAGCGCTCACACAACCACGGCCGCCCGATCTGCTCCTTCCCCTGCATCCTCATTGGCAGGGAGAAAAGCGAGTTGAAGGAAGGACTCCACCAGGACTCTCAGTTACTGAAAAAACAGACTGATTTCTCCAGTCCTTAGGACAGGAGAACCAGCCTGTAAATTCCAAGAGATGCCAGACCAGAGCTGTCAATAGCAGGGGCAGGACAGCAAGAGGAGGCTGGGGAACCCCACAGTGCCAGAACACCAGGGCCCGGTGGCAAGACAACCTTTGCAACCCTGATAGTTCTCCCACTGCTTTGGACCCTTATATTTTCTTGGTATGCTGGTGACGTACATCTCTTGTTTTCTGCCACCCAGGGGGGGGGGGCAATACAGTAGGAAGGGAGCTCACTGCAGAACATGTGAAAGGGCCCTTGTGGGATCGTAGTGAAGGGCCCCAGGAGATATATATATAAAAATATAATTGCATTTTATAGTTGCCCCCCTACTTTTGTCCCTGTCCCATGTGCCCCCCCTATATATGAAAGCTGGCACCACTGCCCGTGTTTTAAACTACACACTAGCATTACAATTCTACAAACTACTACAAACTGGATGATAAAATTATGAAATAAAATAGTTAAATGGAGAGATTCAAAATTATAAAAAAAAAAAAAATTAAAATTAATTCACTGAATGAAAGTGTAACTAAAGCCATAAGCTATTTTATTCCACGCTGAATAGAGTAGGGAATAACTACAACCCCGGCATGATTTTCACTATCTTTGTGCCATTGGGGACATTTGTTGCTTGCAATACTGTCTTGTAGAAATGACAGGGAGGGAAAGAAGTCTCTCCAAGGTGAGGGAAATCCTTTCTGAAACAAAATGTCAACAGAAGAAGTGTTCCCAACTAAAGATTTCCTGTTTTGGTGACAGCTCAAACTTGTCGATTTTACCAAAACAAATAGAGAGGGTGAATCTCCTTAGCAGGGACTCATCCCAGACTATAATCTGACATGGGTTCTAGCCCTTGTTACATTAGAAAAAAATTAAAAATTGCCTTTAGAAACGGTTTAATGAATAAGCCATTATGGCTGAAACATCTGCCTAACGTGCATAAAGGTTTATAATGTATATGTGATCTTTAGGTTGCATCCACTTTCCAAAGGTTTGTTTTACCTACATAGCTAAAGGTAATCATTTTAAAGGAGTTGTACAGGCAGAAGTTTTTTTTTATCTTAATGTATTCTATGCATTAAGATAAAATACCTTCTGTGTGTAGCAGCCCCCCCCCAATTACCTACCTGAGCTCCTTCTCTCTCCAGCATTGTCCACGATTCCCACAGCCATCCAGTACACTCCTCCTGATTGGCTGAGACAGAGCAGCAGCACTATTGGCTCCCACGTTGTCAAAGTCAGTCAGCCAACCAGGGAAGATAGGGGGCGGGGCCAGGTCGGGGCTCCGTTTCTGAATGGATACACAGAGCTCTGACTCGGCTTGGGTGACAACCTGTAGCAAGCTGCTGGCTGAGGGACACTCAAAGGAGGGAGGGGCTAGGAGCAGCAAAGAGGGACCCGAGAACAGGAGGATTCAGGCTGCTGTGTGTAAAACCAACTGCACAGAGGAGGTAAGTATAGCATGTTTGTTATTTAAAAAGAAAAAAAAAAGCGAGCCTTTACAATCACTTTAAGGGCCCTTTCACACTGGGGCGGCGTCTGCGTTAAAGCGCTGCTATTGTTAGCGGTGCTTTACCGTCGGTATGCGACCGCTAGCGGGGAGGTTTTACCCCCCTGCTAGCGACCGAGAAAGGGTTAAAACCACCGCAAAGCGTATAGCCGCGCCATCCCATTGATTTCAATGGGCAGGAGCGGTGAAGGAGCGGTATACACTCCGCTCCTTCACCGCTCCGAAGATGCTGCTAGCAGGACTTTTTTTCCCGTCCTGCTAGCACACCGCTCCAGTGTGAAAGCCCTCGGGGCTTTCACACTGGAATTAAAGCAGCGGCACTTTCGGGTCAGTTTGCAGGCGCTATTATTAGCACAATAGCGCCTGCAAACCGCCCCAGTGTGAAAGGACCCTAATGGCAGTGTGGTTTTACATGTAACTAATGTGCTATGGAAAATATAAAGACTGCGGTTACTGGCTTCCTTCAAGAAATTCTAGCTGATTGACTTTCGCATTGGTCTTAATACATCAACACAGTCAACACCTGCAATGAGTACGGAGCAAAAGTAGTCAGAGTGATGTCAGAATATATGATCAAACTTTGAAGCCAAAAGGCCAAAATCTAGCATGCAGTAAAGTCCCGGATCAGCTCACCAAGCTAGGCAGTATTCATTGAGCCAGTAGCGGCAGATGCATGGCAGAACTCCAAGTACAGATAAAACAGTTTTGGAAATCCTGTGTTCCATTAGGATTTACACAGATAACATCAGGATAAAAACGTATATCTTCATTGATGCGTGTCAGCCAGTCCTGACCTTCGTCATAGCAGGATATGGACATCCTTTTATATAGCTTTCCCAATAAGCAAGGTTAACATAGGAAAATGAGGAGACAAATTCACATAAAGGATGAGACGGCAAACAAAACTATACAAAGGAAAAAAATGATACAATTCAAAAATCTATCTTAAACATATACAGTAATTATAAGCAGAGCTGGTCTGCAGATTTAAAAAAATATTGCAGGAGTAGGGCTGGGGAAAAAAATCGATTTGAATCTTGAATCGAGTTGAGAGGTCAAATCGATTCAAATTTTCAGCAAATCGATTTTTTTAAATTTTTTTTTTTATCACCAGGACCGGTGCTGACACTGAGGAGCTGTGGGCAGGAGTTTTTAGGTGAGGCGCAGCTTCGGCCTAGTCCGCGAGGCCGAAGCCGTGGCCTCGCCTAAAAACTCCTGCCTGCAGCTCCCCAGGACGGGCGCTGACATCACTCCGGTCCTGAGGAGCTGCAGCCAGGAGTTTTTAGGTGAGGCCGCGGCTTCGGCTTAGTCCGCGAGGCCGGACGGCGTAGACTGGGCCGAAGCCACGGCCTCGCCTAAAAACTTCTGCCCGCTGCTCCTCAGGACCAGCGCGGTGTCCATCCAAAAAAACCTCGATTCAAATCGTGAATCGAGTTTAAAAAAAAAAAAAATCGCAGATTTTTTTTGGGGAGAAAATTGCCCAGCTCTATGCAGGAGTATCTTTCTTAAAGAGGTAGAATTCCACCTTTTAGAACATGTTACAGCCATATTTAGAGACTCTTGTTTGCCGAGTGGTGACTCTGGCTTGCACAGTAGTGATCTGCTATTCCAATATATTAATCAGCTGTGGACTTTGGGCGTGCTACATAGGCCCCTAAAAAACGTTATCGAAGTATACAGCGTGTGTGAGTAGTACACCACATCCTACTCTGAGCACTGCCACTCCCCCTTGCATTTGCCAGCAATTCCTGGCTGTCAAAATGACAGCCCAGAATTTGTCTAGATATATTTCAGCTGCTGCTATCAAAAAACAGCAGTTTACTCATGTTCATTCATCTGCTTTTATTTCCTTTTGTTTTTTTTGCTTATTATTTCGGTTTTTCAAACTAATAATTTTTAATTTTTTTTATGTTTTTGTTTTATAGTGCCACATAAAAAAAATTGAATAACTTTACAATGCTTTGTACCAGAATCATAATTTAGAGTAATTTTAAATTGAAAATTTAGAACTCATCTACAGTAACAATATTTTTATAAAATTGTGATTAACCACCTCCCGGCCGGGTGGGAGCTTCATCCTGAGTCGACGTTCAGGAACGTCCCTCAGAAGGAGGGGGATCGCTTGCGCGTGCCTGTGCAGCGGCACGATCCCGATGTGCTCATGTCACCAGGACACAGCGCATCTCCGATCGGCAGGAGGGCTCTGTGATTGGCCCTCATGATGGCTGTGTCCAATCAGAGCCGTCATGTTATGTAAATAGAGAGTTGGTTGCTAGGTGATCGGCTCTCCTCACACGGAAGTTGTCAGTGAGGAGAGCAGATCGCTGCAGCCAGCCAGTGATCAGTGAGTATGAGCTGTTTTTTTACAGCTTTTTACACACCGATCACTGGCACAGTGTCCCCACACATGTAATCACACAATGTCCCCAAAACACTGTCCCCACAAAGGAAAAACACATGTCCCCACATATGTAACACTAAAATCATATGTCCCAATGATCATTTGCACACATATGTCCGTGATCATCTGCGCACATCTGTACATGATCATCTGCATACATATGTCCGTGATCACACAAACCAATTATTATACACTTAACTGGATTTTTTTTTTTACCAAAGACATGTAGCAGAATACATTTTGGCTTAAATTTATGACAAAATTTGATTTTATTGGATCTTTTTTAAAACAAGTAGAAAATTTTTTTTTTTTTCAAAATCTCCGCTCTTTTTTGCGCTTATATTGCAAAAAATAAAAAATTGATTTGTGAATAAATACCACCAAAAGAAATCTCTATTTGTGTGAACAAAATTATAAAAATTTCATTTGGGTACAGCGTTGCACGACCGCGCAATTCTTATTGAAAATGCAAGAGCGCTGAAAGCTGAAATTTGGCCTGGGAAGGAAGAGGCGAAAGTGCCCAGTCATGAAGTGGTTAAAATAGTAAAAAAAAAGTTTTTAGTTTTACCTTGACTTTTTTATATGGATTGCGTTAAAACAACAAACAAGGCAATAGCATCGAATTAAAGCCTTGTTTGCCCTAAAAAATGATATGTTACCGTTTTATGTTAAGCAACGACAAATGTATTACTAAATAAACATGCCCAAAGAAGAATTGTAAAAATTGTTCTAGTTCATGGGTTGTGTACTGGTGTGAAAGCAGAAGTGGTTAAACATGAGGTTAGCACAACAGCCAGGCAACTAGCATTTTCAGAAACATATGTCAGCAATGGCAGTCTACATCTCCCTGAGCAGGTTTCCTTTAAAATAATAATTGCATAATACTTCTGCAAAAGCATAACAATGGTGTTAAATGAGCAAGACCTGTGTTTGAGGCTGGTCCTGTGCCAACAGAGTTCCCTTCATTGTTTAACACAAGAGTTAGAAAGTGCCCTCCGCCCTTATAAGGTAAACAGTGAAGCAAGTTTATGCGGAGGCCTTTCTACTTGGAATGAAGCCAGCATCCCACAGAACAGGCATTTTGACCAGTTTATATATAATTTTCCTTACTCTTCCTTTCCATTCAAGGAATACTGTTCAACATTGGTTAATAAGAACAGAGCATAGATGAATTAAATCAATATGTAGAGCATACTTCAATAATACTGTGGCCCAAACCAGCAAAGTGCAGGAAAAAATAAAAAAATGATGCCTGTATTAAATATAATCAGTTGTAAATATGCATTTGCAAATATTATAGGGAGTCCCCCAGATAGAGAGAAAGTATAGAGTATTTCCACTGAGCACACAACTCAGTCTTGCATAGAGAAGGCATCAGTAAAGTATTTGTAGCTGGTGACGTATTTTTCAAAAACATAACAAAGTTCCTTTTTAAATGTGGATGCACTTATAATTAAGTGCTGCAGCATGTTTTTGTTTTAATTGGTGGTCATAATACTACTTTAAGATTAAAGATTGCTCATATTATTGGGTCTCTCTTACATTCCCTACTTACTTTAATTGGGAGTTACCAACAACCTGTATCCAAGTGTGTGTGCAAATATTACACCACAGAAGCAACCGCTCTGTGATTAATGTGAGTGCCAGTAAGCAACATTTGAACCCTGAACACACCTAAAGTAATTCAATAGGCGTCCATTCAGTTGTTGTTGGCAAGCTTTCAAAACATTAAACAAATATGCTAAAATACAATCCAGCATTAGCAGCGCTCAAAATCTATTTAACAAGCGTCCATGATAGAAGACGTCCAAATAGTCAAAGGACTTGAACATATATGAAAAATAAATGAATCAATGAAAGTTTATCCATGTGCTTCCATGCGATCTGCATCTTATATTTTGACCGTCACCACACCTCGTGAATTAACACCCCTATGGTCATGAACTCACCAGATGAATGGTGATAGTAAGCCCATATGATGGTCCCTTCACGGAGCAGCAAACACCGGTCCTTCCATCTATGTGTCACTCATGACAAGAAATCACACATATATAGCGTAATTCCGTAAAAAACTCTAAATGTATTCAATCAATTACCCCTCTTACAAGTTGCACTCACAAGAAAAGTATTTAAAACAAGCGTTACAATGAAAGCAGTCCTGTCACATTTGTTTTTTTGCTCTCACCACCTAATAGATTCCTCTCTCGGTGGTGTACCCGGGTTGAGCTTGACTGTTGATAGACTGACTGGATAGCTATGTACACCGCCGCGAGAGGAATCTATTAGGTGGTGAGAGCAAAAAAACGAATGTGACAGGACTGCTTACATTGTAAAGCTTGTTTTAAATACTTTTCTTGTGAGTGCAACTTGTAAAGGGGGGGGGGGAGTAATTGAATAAATTTAGAGTTTTACGGAATTATGCTATATATGTGTGATTTCTTGTTATGAGTGACACATAGATGGAAGGACCGGTGTTTGCTGCTCCGTGAAGGGACCATCATACGGGCTTACTATCATCATTCATCTGGTGAGTTCATGACCATAGGGGTGTTAATGCACGAGGTGTGGTGACGGTTGAAATAGCACATGGATGAACTTTCATCGATTTATTTTTCATATATGTTCAAGTCCTTTGAATATTTGAACGGCTTCTATCATGGACTCTTGTTAAATGGATTTTGAGAGCTGCTAATGCTGGATTGTATTTAGCATATTTGTTTAATGTGATTATAGTAGCTGCCAGATTATAATATTGGATGTTTTTTCCCATAAGCACTAGGGGTGGCTTGGTGCATTTACCTTTGTATTCTTACTATTCCACAGATATTTTAAGCTTTCAAAACAGTTGAGAGCAGAGCAGAAATGTAAAAAGGTACTTTCACTTATGGCACTGCAAACCAGCAAAATACACATTTCTGCTAGAGCATAAATTTGCATATGTTCACAAGCGGTTCATCTCTCTCGACTACAGGTACAAGAATTTTTTTAATTACCAGTAAAATCTGTTTTCCTAGAGTACAGTACAGGACACAGGATCTTTAGTCTCAGCTATAAATTATATGCAGCTACCTTCAGGTGACTACACTGGCAATAAAAAGCTGCAGGGACATCACTTATATAGCCTCTTCCACTCCTAGCTAGTCTCACTATTCTAGCAAGCAATACTGAAATACCTGTGTCATGTACGGTTCTCCAAGAAATATAACTTACTGGTAAGTGAAAAATCCTATATTCTAAGGCACAGGATCTTTATACTAGAACTATGGGGTATACAAACGCAGTCCAACTGAAGGATGACTAACACAACAAAAGCCAATGGACCTACGTAACAAATGAGTCAAGAAGGCCTCAACAGACTCAAGAGGGCAACTTGTAGCATCTTACATTTGAAAGGGAAATAAGGAGGCAAAACTTCGTGGAAAAAAAACTTACCTCTGCCCCAGCGTTCCAAAGCCTGCAGGGTCCCTCAATGGCACAACATCTTCTCTGATGCTTTTTCCAGGTGCCAGTCTTCATTGGCTGGCACGAGATGACATAACTGCACACATGCAGGAGTTAAGTCATCCTGGCACATAGGTACTGAGAATGTATGTGCAGTTCAGTGTACATTTTTAAGTAAGACTGAGCAGGCAGATAAGAGCCTTCCTGCTTGCATTTTCTTATTTAGACTTTAGTTCCACTTAACAAACTTGTAATTTGAAGACCATGTAGCAGCCTTGCAAACATGAGAAACAGAAGTCTGATGCTGAAAATTCAATGAAGCACCAATGGGAGAGGAAAGAAAGGAAACCCATCCTTTAGGCGAATGATGACTTTTCTAATCCACCTAGTATTGGTCGAGCGAGAATCAGGGAACACTAATGGATCTGGTAGAGCGTGCCCTAACAGGAAAGGATGGAACCCTATTCTTTAGTTAGGTGTGAATGACGACTTGTTTTAGCCACCTAGCAACAATGGCTATACACTAGTGGAATTCCATACAACCATTCCAGAAAAAAATCTGAGTATATTTGTTGACTTGGCAAAGTAAAAATTTAATTTGTTTTTTACATTTGGTTTTGGGGTGGGCTTTTTCAAATAAAAATATTCACTGTTCGAAATTTAAGATTTTCCATCCTGCCCATTCAATTTTTCTTGTCAATGCGATTGAAAACGAATCCAATGTTGTCCTCACTGATGGTTAGAAAATCAAATGACTGCTACTACTAGTGTATGTAGTACTAGACTAGACTACAAGTGTATGGCCAGATTAAGACAGGAGGGGTCCACTACAAGGACCGTCCTTTATGCAGAAGCCCTCTCCAATAGGATATTCCTGAGCAAATGGTTTTGGGAAGCAAATGGCTTTTCAGGGTGCATCTAGTCACCGTACAAGAGACTAAAAGTGAGTGGACTGGGAAGGTCTTAGCAGGTTTGGGAAATTTTAGGGACCCCATGCTGTGGATCTTGGAGTGATAACACTCAGGCTGCTCTGACACTAAACAAGATTAAACTGTGTCAATAAGAATAGCAATGGTATCTTAAAAGTGTAAGTTCACCTGTTCACAAAAAAAAAATGAAAAGGTGAACCAATACACTACACCCTCCTGG
Source organism: Aquarana catesbeiana (assembly GCF_042186555.1). Lineage (NCBI taxonomy): Eukaryota > Metazoa > Chordata > Amphibia > Anura > Ranidae > Aquarana > Aquarana catesbeiana. Next base: position 361,407,932 of record NC_133325.1, on the reverse strand, counting down.
TCCCCATTGAACTTACTTTCATAGGTAATTAGCTGTCACTGCCCATGCAGACAGTGTAGCGGCCTAGGGATTTTAAACCCCTCCTCCTCTTCCCCTTCTTGTTACAGGGCTTTCGGGATGGATCAGAGTGACTAATTAGTCAAAGTGGTCACGCGCCCATACTGACCAATCGGAATCACTCTGCATGTCCACAGCAAAGACAAAATTAGAGACTGACATAGAACAGGGAACTAAAGTGGCTTGCTTTTGACCCATTAACTACAGCCTCTAAATAGACTTAAAACCTGCCATGAAATCAGATGTTGTGACAGAAAACGCCACCTTAGAAAAATTAAGAGGAAGGCTGTGTGGCTAAAGGGCCAGCACAGTGTACACAGGAAAACTGCATAAAGAATACCACCTTCCTCCCTTCTCCAAGGAAATGTACTGCGTCTGAGCTTGTGAGGCCATCTGACTCCTTGCCCCTTTGCTTGTGATCTGCCATATGCGGTACAAAAATGTCCTCCCATGGGTTCTCACAACCTCTAGAGCTGTGGAGAGAGAAGGATGAAGCTTTCTGTGTCAGGGACTATAGGCCACTAAACCCAGCAACTTGTATAGCACCCCAGATTAGTCACTGCAATGCACCCTGGGCCAAGGTGAGCATCCATGCAAGATTCAGTGCCACAAATCACATTACAGGAGGTTACCACATCCTTTACCAGGCGGGGGGGGGGGGGGGTCTGGGTACATTCCCCCAAGGCTTAGCCAAGGAGTCAAACAATCTAAAATGCCTCATTACAGGCAGTTCCCACATCCTTTTCCAGGGGGGGGTTGGAATGAGTAAGTTCCTCCAAGGCTAAGCCGACAAGTCAACAAAATGGTAGAGGCAAAAACAAGCTGCAGTGACAATGGTGCTGCCAGAAATTCTAATAAAAGAATCTTTGAAGAAAAAAAAACTTCACATAAGAGATGAGCTTCTCTCAATAGAGAGAAGACGTCTGTTACCTAAGAACATTGGCAAAAAAGCTGAGGCTAGCTGGGAATGGGAAGGATTATATAGGTGATATCCCTGTAGCTTTCTTTTTTTGCCAGTGTCCAATTACCTGAGGGTTAGATGCACATTAATGCATGGTTAAGGGCTCACTTACACCATATGTGCATGAAAACTAATGAGAAAGCTGTGCAGATTTCCCTTGCAGAGACACTAGATTACATCAGTTTTCATGCATACATTAATGAGTTTTTATGCACGTTGACATCAGTTTTTATGTGTGTCAGTTATGTGCCCTGTTTACACCACAGTGTTGATGTCATGTCAGTTTTTTTCACGTTGCAGATTCCTGCGCAGAACTGAATCCGCACATGATACCAGTGTTGTGGTGTGAACAGGGCAGAGTACAATTGTTTTTTTGTGCCAAAAAACCTACTCTTTTCACCTCGCCTATCTTGATGCGGAATCCAAGTATAATCCCCGCAGTACGAAACCAGGATGCACTGATCCAGACACTCCCTCTGCTACAGTGGCTTGGTGCAGTTTGTAGCAGGAGAGAGAGAAGAGTTTCCAATTCTTTTCTCTTGCCTACAGAAATGAATCTATCGCCTGAGGACACTGGCAAAAAAAATGGAGATCATATGGTGGAAAGGATTATATGGGCAAGTGCCCAAAGCTTTAAAGTGGTTGTAAACCCTCAAGGTTTTTCACTATAATGCATTCTATGCATTATGGTGAAAAACCTCCTGTGATGCAGGAGCCCCCCTTTTAGTTACCTGAACCCGGTCTTTCCAGCGACGGGGACGAGCACACTAGCTCCAGCTGGTGTCTCAGGTCCTGATTGGATAGATTGATAGCAGCACAGCCATTGGCTCCCACTGCCATCAATCAAATCCAATGATGCAGTGGGCGGGGCTGAGTCCTGCTGTCTGTGTCACAGGATGCAGCAGCAGGACCCGGGAGTGTGCCCGCACGAGTGCCTCAAGGGAAAGCGGCTCTCCAATGGGGCACTCGAGAAGAGGAGGAGCCAGGAGAGCCGCTGAGGGACCCAAGAATAAGAGGATCGGGGCCACTCTGTGCAAAACCAACTGCACAGAGGAGGTTATTTTGACATGTTTGTTTTTTTAAAACAAACCTTTACATATCCTTTAAGTGGCTTTGCCAGGGCCAATCACCTATAGGTACAGCATATAACTTATCCGTATGGTTGAAGACCTGTATGTTCTATTGTACGCTAAACAATATGCAGTTGATAATGCTTAACTTCACAGTAGTGTAGCACCATACAGTACAGTGAGCACAGGAAAGGGGGTACACACTATGTAGCCAATCACAATTTATCTCTCCTGCAAACAGTTTGTCAGCTCCCCCTATCTAATCAAAGTCTCCACACATTGACAAATGGCTGCTAGGAACCATGACTTTTATAGGGAGGGGGCTGGCAGATAAGAAAGCTCTCATTATTGGCCCTTCTAAGCCACCTGGTAATTGGTTACTATAGCACCAAGTGGCCACATTTATTTTTTCGTTTTTTAACTGCAAACAACCTGCGTTTGCCTTGAACTCATGTTTCACCTGAACCCGAAGCTCATCCCTAATAATCACTGATGTCAATCATGTCAGATCTGATACAGTAATCACATACCGGGTGGAAGCTTCAATGACAAACATGACAGCCTACACATGAAGGCTAGCAACAACATTAAAATATATATTTTTTTACATTTTTGTTATAAAGAACAGCTTTTTAATAGAACATATAAACAGTGGCTTGCACGAACGACAAACCGTATATCTGCTGTACAAATATCCAAAAGGATAATCAGATATATGTAAACAAAGACTGACAGTGATATAAAAAACCTAACCCAATATGAAACGAACGCTTATGTAAATTTCCATAAAGTACATTCAATGTGAAATAAATAATATTAATATAAATGTACAATCATACAAAATTAAAGAATACTCAAATATGAATTGCATAGATATCACAAATTATAGAAATAAATAAAAAAATGCAATATTGCCAATTTAAATCTTTTCAAAAATGCAAAAAAAGTGCCATGAAATGAATCACATCCTGATATACTGTACACTAAATATATATATCAATTCATATAACTCTTATAAACACAACAATAAAGTGCAGGTAGTGTCTACTGGTGTAGAACAGTGCAACTTCAGAAACATGTGCAATTGTCCACACTTGTGAGGATGTCCCCCAATCGTTAATTTGCCAAAAATCTGTGTGAATTCATATCTTCTACTCCAATCCTCCGTGACCTTCACCTTGTCACTCAACTCCCTGTGCTGACCCCTGATGTACAAGGTTGTCAAATTTAACATGCTGAAACACATACAGTTTGGGCTTAAACCATTCAAGGCAGATGTCAGCTTAGCAAAATGTTCCCCGCCACCCCAGTCAATCAAGTCAAAAGAGGATGCAACGTCATTGTGCAACATAAGAATGCTCTACATATGGGCCATTAAGGATGCCCAAACTAATACAATATACACCACAGTTAAAATGCATAAATGTGAAATGTTTAGACATTAAAAATACATAACATTGCAGCCAAGCATGGCCGGTTTATAAATCCAGTTTAATTTACAGTGAAAAGATAAGCTGTGTCAGTGTAAATTTTCCTACCCTACTTGTATAATACAGTATATCTTATGTTATATTTACACCTGATGATTTCAGATCTGTTGGAGGGCCATAGCAGGCATATTTCAATGACTATTCCACAACACGTTTCATGGATTCCAAATATAACACTTCCTCAGGCACTGTGTTGCAATGCATACATTTCTTCACATAGGGCAAAAACAAGCCTGATGTTGGTGCCCATCCATGTGATTTTGATGGTATATACTTATACTTAAAAGCGGACACAGGTGAATGTAAGTTTACATCTGTGTTATCAATTTAAACTATACATTTGCTAAGCCGTAAACTTTATACATTTGCTAAGCTGACAGTGGCCATGTTTTCAGCATGCTATATTTGACCATCTTGTACACCCTGATCTATTTTAATGTGTAATATGTTTTTATTAGAAATTTTCCATAAGTACAAAAAAATAAAAATACAAATAAAGGAAGGGTAGAAAACAAACAAATCCATGGCTGCAGAGATACACGGACATAGTACACAAAATGCAAGTAGAGTTGTACAAAAGAGTACATTATTATTAAGAACAGAACAGATAAAATAGAGTCTCTTATGAGAGGGGGGTACAAAAAAAAAAAATACAGTATATATGCGGGATAATCCACAAATTGTTCAATGGTATCTACAAGTGGTTGGGTATAACTCACAATGTGTAGTCTGTAGGTTACCAACCACATGAACACATTACGAGGACTATATATAAAGAGAATAGTCAACCACCATATATAGAGGGAAAAAAAGGGAAACAAAAAAAAAAAACTTTATAATTAAAAAAAATATATATTTTTATAATTATTCATAATATCTATGTTATTCAGGTTTATAATTAGTATTTGATTTTGTTTGATTCATATTCATAATATTTCGTTAAAAATGAATGCACTTTTTTGAAATGTACTGTTATAACTTATATGTTATATGAATTGATGTGCTGAAGTATATCAGATAAATTTGGCACCACTGAATTTTTTTTTCTTAGTTTGTTCCTTTTTTATAATTAGTGATGATATCTTTGTGATTCCACGATTGCACATTTTTATTATTTCTCATTGAATGCGCTTTACGGAAATTTTCATAAGGGTTGATTACATATTAATTTTGTTTTTTCTTTTTAGCGCAGACAGTCTTTGTTTACATTTTTATTAAAACCGCATGCCAGATAAAAGCCCTAAATATTCTTAAAAAAAAAAAAACATTAACATTTAGCACATGACTGCTAAATTTTGCATGGGCTTCCAGGCATCTGTCACCTCTCTCACTAAAAGGTTAATGATGAGGCCTTTTTTTTTTAGTTAGAATTATACAGGGAAAGAGAATTAATGAAAAAAGTGTCAAAAAAATAATCATAAGTTGTAAAATGATAACATGCAGGTAACATTCCCTGTTGCCTAATAAACCACATATGCACTGTGAGCCATGTCCCTATGTTGAGTATATTCTTTCATATTTCATCATTTAGAGAATCCCTAGTATGTTTGTCATGCATTATCCACATACAAATATTATCTAGTTCATAGTGTGATACAGTTAGCCTGTTTATGTCATGAACTAACACATGGGGTATGCATTTGTTACATGAACCTATGCTACTGCTAGTAGGCAAATATTTAACAACTCAACAGGTCTGTAAATCCATGAACAACATCTATAATCCTGCCATTAGCATTCACCTTTATTTATCCAGGGAACTCCCAGCAGTCAAACATTAACTGAGCTCTCCACTCCAACTTGAAGCTTGCAGATCTACAATGTGTGCCCTACAGATTTATGCTTTAGCTGGTCTCAATAGCCAGGGAGGTATTTCAGAACCAGGCAGCTTTGTCAGAGATTTGAGCCAAAGAATGATATGTTTATTACGCAAAACAGAGTACGCTGCAGCTAAACACAGAGCTTGTGCACGTACTCAGACCCCGCACAAAGCAGTAAACACAATGCCTTACTTCTATATACAGTGGGGCAAAAAAGTATTTAGTCAGCCACCAATTGTGCAAGATGAGAGAAGCCTGTAATTGTCATCATAGGTATACCTCAACTATGAGAGACAAAATGTGAAACAAATCCAGACATTCACATTGTCTGATTTTTTAAAGCATTTATTTGCAAATTATAGTGGAAAATAAGTATTTGGTCACCTACAAACCAGCAAGATTTCTGGCTGTATCTTCTTCTTTAAGAGGTGCCTCTGTCCTCCACTCATTACCTGTATTAATGGCACCTGTTTGAACTTGTTATCAGTATAAAAGACACCTGTCCACAACCTCAAACAGTCACACTCCAAACTCCACTATGGTGAAGACCAAAGAGCTGTCAAAGGACACCAGAAACAAAATTGTAGACCTGCACCAGGCTAGGAAGAATCTGCAATAGGCAAGCAGCTTGGTGTGAAGAAATCAACTGTGGGACCAATAATTAGAAAAAAGGAAGACATACAAGACCACTGATAATCTCCCTCGATCTGGGGCTCCACGCAAGATCTCACCCCGTAGGGTCAAAATGATCACACGGTGAGCAAAAATCCCAGAACCACACGGGGGGACCTAGTGAATGACCTGCAGAGAGCTGGGACCAATGTAACAAAGGCTACCATCAGTAACACACCGCCAGTATGCAGTATGCCGCCAAGGACTCAGATCCTGCAGTGCCAGACGTGTCCGCCTGCTTAAGCCAGTACATGTCTGGGCCCATCTGAGGTTTGCTAGAGAGCATTTGGATGATCCAGGAGGATTGGGAGAATGATTGGAAGAGGATTGGGAGAATGTCATATGGTCAGATGAAACCACAGTAGAACTGTTTGGTAGAAACACAACTCGTCGTGTTTGGAGGAGGGAGACTGCTGAGTTGCAACCAAAGAACACCATACCTACTGTGAAGCATGGGGGTGGCAACATCATGCTTTGGGGCTGTTTCTCTGCAAAGGGAACAGGACGACTGATCCGTGTACATGAAAGAATGAATGGGGCCATGTATCGTGAGATTTTGAGTGCAAACCTCCTCCCATCAGCAAGGGCATTGAAGATGAAACGTGGCTGGGTCTTTCAGCTTGACAATGATCCCAAACACACCACCTGGGCAACGAAGGAGTGGCTTCATAAGAAGCATTTCAAGGTCCCGGAATGGCCTAGCCAGTCTCCAGATCTCAACTCCATAGAAAACCTTTGGAGGGAGTTGAAAGTCCGTGTTGCCCAGCGACAGCCCCAAAACATCACTGCTCTAGAGGAGATCTGCAACAGTGTGTGACAACCTTGTGAAGACTTACAGAAAACGTTTGACCTCTGTCATTGCCAACAAAGGATATATAACAAAGTATTGAGATGAACTTTTGATATTGACCAAATACTTATTTTCCACCATAATTTGGAAATAAATTCTTTCAAAAATCAGACAATGTGATTGTCTGGATTTGTTTCCACATTTTGTCTCTCATAGTTGGTACCTATGATGACAATTACAGGCCTCTCTCATCTTTTTAAGTGGGAGAACTTGCACAATTGGAGGCTGACTAAATACTTTTTTGCCCCACTGTATAAGGAACAACCAAGCAGTGTATAGTAACAGAGGATTTGCACCCCTATACACATCACCAACACTAGTGGTATATACACCACTCCTAAAGCGCCCCAAAGATACTGCTTGCAGGACTTTTTTTTTTTTTTTTTAACGTCCTGCAAGCGCACTGCTCCAGTGTGAAAGCACTTGGGCTTTCACACTGGAGTGACAGGAGAGGCTCTTTACAGGTGCATTGCAGGTGCTATTTTTAGCCCTAAAATGCCTTTAAAGCGCCTGAGCGTGAAAGTAGCCTCTGCCAGTGGATCCGCCTGCTCAGTGGGGAATCTGTCCGCTGATCCCCACTGAACAGGCGGATGACTGAGCTGTGTCTGCTCCACTTATGCAGAGCAGACACAGCCTGCTCTACTCTATGGGCGGTCGGATATAAATGGACCGCCTGTTTGGTTACAACTGACTCATCCGATCCACCAGATGGATGAGGAACAGATCCCCCATCCGTCTGTTTTTAGTGGATAGGATCAGATCGGACATTGCAGGTGTCAACGAACACATGTCGGTTGACATCTGCAGCACCATAGAGGTCAATGGATGTTCGATCGGTCCGCTTAAAAAACTGGGGTCTAAAGAATCAACAACCCTTAAAGACAACAAAATGTTTCTAAAGAATTAGCTTGGGTAATTAAGAATTTCCCCATTAATAAAGCCCCTGGGCCAGATAACCTTATGAATGAATTTTATAAAATTCTATAAGAGCTAAATACCCTTATTTGTTTCATCAAATTCTTACTAGCAAAAGATATCCCCTCAAAGGCCATGAAGCTTACATTCGCTTGCTATCCAAAAAGGGTAAAGATGCCTTAGAAGTCAGGTCATTCAGGACTATATCTTTGTTCAATCAGATGGGAAAATGCGATCTAAAATGAATGATGGCTGATAGATTGGCAACATTGCTTCTGAAATGGGATTTCTCAGTGCTAAGCAAGATTTGTAATGGGCAGGTCAGCTGTGACAAATATAAGTAAGCTAATAGTGGTGTTGGAACATTTCTATCGTTGGGATCTCTCCATGCATTCCAAGGCACTATTAGCCCTGGACCCGGAAAAGGCCTTTGATGATGTGAATTGACAACGTATGGGATTCCAGGGACAATACCTTTGCTTTTTACAAACTACACATTCAAACCCATCCATCCAAATATATTCATCAGATCTTTGCCTATCCCACTCAAACTTCAAAAAGGGGACACGTTAGGTACGCCCCTTGTACCCTCTTCTATTAGCGTTAGGGTTGCCCCTTGTATCCTTCTATTGAAGTTAGGGTTGCCCCCTGTATCCTCCTCTATTAAATCTATCAATAGAACTTCTGGCCCCATTCACTAGAAACCAACCCTATTACAGGGCCTAAAAGTGGGAGACATGAATCAAAATGGCCTTCGCAGATGATATGGTATTAATACCGTTTGACCCTAAGCCTGCTTTCACACTGGGACGGGCAGGCGATGGCAGTAAAACTCAGCTAGTTTTAGTGGCGCTTTACTGTCGTTTTAGCAGCACTATTCGGCCGCTAGTTATTTGGCCGTTATAGTATTAATACCGTTTGACCCCAAGCCTGCTTTCACACTGGGACGGGCAGGTGTTGATGGTAAAACGCAGCTAGTTTTACCAGCGCTTTACTGTAGTTTTAGCAGTGCTATTAAACCGCTAGCAGGTACGCATCTACTACTCCATGCACCTTCCAGTCCCACCATCAGCTGCAGCAGCTGTCATCCTGTCAGGAGTTTGACAGGCTGCCGGCAGCAGGGCTGAACAGTGCACCTGTGCCCTCTGCCAGCAGCATATACTTTTTTATTTTTTTATTTTTAGTCATGCTGTGTCAATGTGAAATCATAACATAGTGGGGTGCTCACAAATATGACTGCAAAAGTGGAAATACAAATTAAGGCCTCATGCACACAAGACATTTTTTTCCTCCCTGGATGCCTTTGTCTAATAGGTTAGTTCACCTTAACCCAAAAAAAAAATGTGTATGCAATAAGAGGCATCTGTAGATAAAAACAAACTGTGGAGCTTTTACTAAAGTTGAATAATGTCCTTACTATAGGTGTAGACCATTTACGTACCTCCTGAAGCCTGACTCCCAGGACGTTGCTAAGTGAAGTCTAGTAGTTACTGCTCACTTCCACCATCACAGGAGTGAGCTCTCAAACCCTGAGCTTAGAACTACTGCATCAGGAGTGAGAAAATGTGAGGGGGCCACATTTTACAAATGTGTTTAGGCGCTCCAAGCATTTGGGAATGTATTAATTTATTCTTGCTATTGGAATGAATGAATGCTCAAGCGAAAAACATGCTTAGAGTTTTAGTGTATGCTTCTAGCAATTTTTCCGCCAAAAGACTCCTCTCCTGAATGTGCAAATTATTTTTTTCTGCCCATAAATGTCCCTGCCTCTAAACGCCTATGTATGCAAGGACACATAGGCTAACAGAAAGGTGTTTAGAGGCACAAAAAAAAAAAAAAAAGTCTCTAACAGCCTTGTTTTTAAGGCCTAAGGCTTGTATTATGAGAAGTAGCAGTTAAACACAACTGTTATGCAGCACTGCAAACAAAAGAAAATATCCCAAGTGTGTATTGAACAAATATGACTGCCACCACGCTCATATACAATTACAAACTATACATTCAACAAAGGTATTTTAAACATGCTGATGGTAATATTTACTTCAAAATAAGAATAGTTGTAGTGTAGCGCTAACCTTTACATGTTAAAATGCATACATAAAGATAGTGAATTAAATACAGTGTATAGGCAGCGCAGGAGTTTTTATTCACATAGAATATTTTCATCAAACCAGTCTTTTATAGGTGATCTAAAATAACTGAAAAGACTATAAAAACGTGGTTAAACTCAATTTATTTTCCAATATATTGGGATTGTGGTTATATTTATTTATTTTTTTTTTTTTTTTAGACATTACTTACTATTGCAGACGAACAATGTCAACCCACTATTACAAAAAGAAATGTTATCAGCCTCCCATCAAAGCTGTCTCCATAATGCACAAAAGAAACAAAAAAAACTGTACAGTTAGACACAATGTCAAACATACTGAAAAACAGATTTTGGTTTTGCATACACTAAGTATACAGTTGCTAGAAACAAACTCACTTGATCAGAAAAATGGTAGCCAATATATTATCACTTAACAAGGCCAGTGTTTTCATATCACTTTCAAAATCTCTAGAACAGTTGTTATAATCAGTCAGAAAGACAATGTTATGATCCTACTCCTCATTGGGTTTATCCTTTAGCAACTCTACCCTATCCAAATTCTGTAAGGTGTTTTCTCTCCTGTAGGGTTGATCTTAATACCCTTTCATTTTAAAACTATCTATAAGCAAATCTGCCTGATGACCAAATTCCTCCCTCTTTACAATAGTGGTGAAGCCTCATAAGTTGCCCCTTAGGTATTCCCCTTATCCACTTTGGGTGGTGACAGCTGTGTGTTGGGATATAACCATAGCCATTATGATTGTCTTGACAAATAGGGTCAACAGCATCTAGTGAGTGGGGATCTTTACTTCACTTTTTCACGTGGTGATTGGGTTCACACAAGGTGATTACCATTTATTGTGGACATCACATGGCACAAGTCAGCAAACTAAGACGACTTTATAAATTGGATGTCACCCAATCTTATTGGGATTAAGCACTTTATTATCACCATTTGGACTTTTTCTGTAGTTTTTTTTATTCTAGTTTATTTTTTGAGTAGTTTTGTGTTGGCTTTTATGTATGTTACACTGCCAAGAGTCACATTGTGCATAAACAGCGCTTGCCTGGGTTATATATTTCTAATTCATTTACATATTTACTTTTTATTTACATTTTTTTTCCTTGCAAGGATGTCCCTGCCGAAGTCAAACAGGAGAATTCCAGCCTCCTGCCATCTTTCTTTCCCATTCCTTTGCCAAAACATTTTTTTTTAAATCACTGAGCCCTCAAAGCTTCAATTTTTTTTTAGACAAGAAATCTGTGCCTTCCGTCTTAAAATTCAAATCTTTTCTCACTATCCCATTTGACCTTTGGTTGTTTGCAAAATGTGTTGCCAGTGGGCAAGACCTGAGGCACATAGTCTAACAAGCAAACCGTATTCACCAGCCCACTTCGCAAGGGTGGACTTTGCTGCAGCGCTACTCACAGGTTGCACCTCCTATGTATACTCAGACAGGCATATTTTCTCGGCGCCTAAAAATGTAATTGTTGACAAAAAAACACGTGTCTTGATGGCCTATTCAAGCAGCTTATGTACTATCCTTCTTCTGCTGACACCAGGGAGAGAAGATGGCTATAATTAGGCCCAATTTGGACATTTTCACTTAGGGGTGTACTTGAGAGAGAGAGAGAGAGAGAGAGAGAGAGAGAGAGAGAGAGAGAGAGAGAGAGAGAGAGAGAGAGAGAGAGAGAGAGAGATCTACATCAGGAAAAACGACCGCAGTTATTAATGCTATTCAACGTTCCTAAAAAGGAACAATGCGTGTTGCAAAGTGTCTTGCATAACTCAGCTCGAAAACAATACACAAAAGAGCATATTAGCCAACATCATATAGTGACCTGTTGTAACACAGTAAATTAAATGTATAAAGAAAGTGAGCATACTTAGAAAAATCGCAGCTCTCCCAATACAGTCTGTGTGGTTAACATGTGTAAGGTGGCCTCAGCCTTGCATCACTCCACAAGCCACGTCCTCTGATATGTTTCGCCTCACCCACCAGGGCTTAGTCTTTTTTTTTTTTTTTTTTTAAAAGGCCTGTGAATAAAACATTTGCAGCCAGCAAAAAAACACATCAGACCAGTTGTTCTCAACCTTTCTAGTGCCTTGACCCCTTGATAAAATTTGCCAAGTTGTGGGGACTCCTAACAGTAAAATAATTTTTGTAGCATGGGTTGTCAGCACTCAAGGCAAGACAAGTAATTTGCGCCCCTAACCCACGCACATTTAGCGCTCCCTGAGTCCCTTCCACTCATACCGTATTAAACTCCTTATGGAACATTTTAGGATGTACCACTCTCTCTTTGTTCTCCTTTCTTTCCCTTTTATCTCTCTCTATCCTAATTTCTTGTCCCCCCCCCCCCCTCCCTCTCTCTAGCCGTCTTTCTAGTTCTTTCTCTTATTCTTTCTCTCCCTTTTTCTTTATTCCTCCCCCTCTTTTCTCCCTTCCATGTATTCTCAATTTTTATTTCTTCTCTTATTCGTGTGTGTGTGTGTGTGTGTGTGTGGGGATGGATGAGTGGCAGTGCTGGTGGGGGGGGAGGGGTGTTACTCACTGTGTCTCCAGCTTCACTGCGTCTGACTTTGTGGTGTCTGACAGCAGTGCCACCTATGCCGGAGAATCAGGAGATGGGGTCTCCTCCAGCCCCTCCCACTTCACATTCCTCACCATTTAGCTGACCTTTAGTTTCTGCCCCCCGCCATGCCATGAACTGAATGGGCAGCTGCGAAGAGGCTGAGTGGGCGGTCGCAGGCTCCAGAAACAGCCCAGCTGGGCGGCCACAGGCTTCAGGGACAGCCCTGCTGGGCAGCTGCAAGAAGGCTGGGAGAGCGGTGCGAGCTTCAGGAACAGCCCAGGATTCGGTGACCCCTGGCAAATCGTCATTTGACCCCTGAGGGGGTCCCGACCCCAAGGTTGAGAACCACTGCATCAGACTAATGTCACTGTAGTGCATGTGGACAGACTTAGCTGGTAGAGGCGTATCCGAGCCTCAAAGTCACCGCTATCATTTGTGATCAGATGTCGCTGCTTTTGTTTGACTGGACCTCTGTTTAATGCTACAGAATATCAGTAGCCAAGCAGAATTTTCTAGTTAAAACACAGGACTTTGTGTTCCATAGTTCTTCTGGGCTTTTTTTATAATAAAATAAAAAAAAAAAAAGACAGAAGAAAGCAAGAAACAAGAACAGGAACTGATGAAAAGAATAAATATCTCAAATCAAAAGAAAAACACTGTTCTCAAAGGAGAAGCATGGCCAAAGTGCTTTTGGTCATACTTCTGTGTATGACCTGTGAACCTAGTCCCGCACTCCCATGACCCAGATTCAGCTGACAGCAGTCTAAAGCCAGTCTAGGCTTTAGAGGGGTCCCGACAATAATGGAACAATTGGGATCAACCCAGATTCCAGACTTGGAGATCCTGAGCCAGCTGCTCCCGGCCTTACCACAGCCCAGCACTCCAGTAAGCACTGAAGTGGCAGAGCAGAGAGCCAGTGACTGACAATAACCATTCTCTGCTCACTGAAGACCGAGTACTGAGAGGTCAGCAGTCATGTGATCACTAAGGCCTCGGTGTTAGAGCTGGCGGGGGACAGCACATAGGTGAGTCTGAAGGCTTGTTTTTTAATGCTGAACTTCTTTTAAGGCCTTCGGCGATGATTGGTATCTGTATAAAAAAACAAAACGAAAAAAAAAAACACAAACATTGTCATCTTCTAGAAGCTGAAACAAATATTTATAGCTTTGTTTCACACTTTACACCTTATACGCCAAAGCTTTTTCAACTAAAGGGGATTGGCCCCGTGGAACTGTCCATTCAGGGTGACATCGATAAACCTTTTTCCACTTTGTATGGGGGCCTTAATACTAATTTCCCTAAGCTTGAGCGTGTATGGGAGATGTAGAGAGCCGACATCCCTTCCCTGGATAAAAATAGTTGGGAGGGCTGTTTGGAGGGAGGTCCTAGATTGGCAGTTTTTTTCAGGGACAAACTGATCCAAGTTAAATTTCTGCATAAGGTATACTACAAACCTACGAGTCTCCATAGGATTTACCTGCCACGTGACCAAATATGTAAGTATTACAAGGTTTTGGTTAGAGGTCGACCGATATGGGTTTTTCTCTGGCCGATGCCGATGCCGATATTTAGAAATCGCGGTGGCCGATGGCCGATATGTGATGCCGATTTTTTTGGGCCGATATATTTGGCCGATTTTTTTTTTTCCTTTCTTTTTTCCCTTCATCTCATAAAATCTAACAGTTAGACCCCTTTCACACTGGGGCGTTTTTCAGGCGCTTTTGGGCTAAAAATAGCACCTGTAAAGTGCCTGTAAAACGGCTCCCCTGCAGTCTCAGTGTGATATCCCGAGTGCTTTCACACTGAGGCGATGCGCTGGCAGGATGTAAAAAAAAGTCCTGCAAACGGCATCTTTGGAGCGGTGTATACTGCTGCTCCACCACTCCTGCCCATTGAAATGACTGCGCACCGCTGCCGAAGCGCCTGCAAAGCGTTTTGGCAGCGGCGCTTCAGGGGCGCATTTAACCCCTTCCTCGGCCGCTAGCTGGGTTATAAGCGCCCCGCTAGCAGCCGAATAGCGCCTCTAAAATGACGGTAAAGCGCCGCTAAAACTAGCAGCGTTTTACCATCAACGCCTGCCCGCTCCAGTGTGAAAGCAGCCTTAAGTAATACAGAAATTTTTTTTCATTTAAACATTAAACAAAACAAACCTTCAATCAGTTCACTTGTATGTATAATTTAGAAAAAAAACCTTAAAAAAAAAAAAAAAACTATCTTAAATAATAAATACACAAAAACAGGTAATCAAAACTTTTGGACGAAAAAAAATGGGCTAACTTTACTGCTTATTTTTTTTTTTTTCAATTCATTACTGTATTTTTTTTTTTTAAATTGCGTTTGAAAGACCGCTGCGCAAATACCGTGTGACATAAAATATTGCAACAATCACCATTTTATTCCCTAGGGTCTCTGCTAAAAAATATATATATAATGTTTGGGGGTTCTAAGTGATTTTCTAGCAGAAAATACAGGATTTTTACTTGTAAGCAACAAGTGTCAGAAAAGATTTAGTCTTTAAATGGTTAAACTGAAAACTTCTACACACATAGTTCAGTCTATTGATAAAAAGAACCTGAAAGAGATACAAATGTATCTTCTTATCAGACTTGGCAGGCTGCCCAGAGGAGGGGAGAATCCTCTCCACAGATAACTTAGGGAAACTTGCATTAACTTCTATTACAGAAGTCATTTGCAAGTCACGGCTGAAGTTATAATCGGCCTTTTTTATCAGCACAATCGGCCGATGCCGATTAAGTAAAAAACGCCAAATATCGGCCGATATATCGGCCGGCCGATATATCGGTCGACCTCTAGTTTTGGTCGTATGTGTTTGAATTGATTAATCTCAGGTTACAGCTGTCACTTGCTGAGTTGGCCATTCTGGGAATTCATGAGGATGATCAACGTTCCCACCATGCCAAATTGTCAATTTCCCAGCTCCTATTTTATGAAAAAAAAGCAAGCCTCCTCAAGTGGACCCCCTCAACTCCCCCTACCGTGTCCTCTAGTGGAAGCAATGGTGGATGCGGCTCTACCCATGTACAAAATCACCTATATATTTTTCAAGGCTGTCCCTCGAAGTAAAATAAAGTATGGTCCCCTTGGACCGCGAGTTAAGATTTACACAGCGATTCTCTAGTTTCCTCCCATTCTCCTTCTTTTCTCCCTCCTTTCCATTTTAGTTTGGTTCCCCTTATGATTTTCTTTTTGCCGAATCGTAATCCCTTCCTTGGATGATCATTTCACTTTGGCAGAATGTTAGCTCACCAGGTTTTAATTTACATATTTTGTATTTGTGCTGGGATTCGCTGTTCTTCTTGGTAACCATATCTAGTATAGGCTTCACTGCATTGTATTGTTGGGTTTCTATTAGCCTGTTTTTACTTTGTCAAATATGTATGGCACTGTGTATTGTCAATGGGATTGTTTATTCTGTGCTGTTCTTGTTTTCAAATAAAGCAATCCTGCTCTTTATTTTATTTTTTTACAAAAGGGGATTGGCCCGAGTTTTGACATCCCCACAGGGACTTAAGCTCCATAAATCCCAGGACATTACAAATGGTTTCCGGGACTACTATGAAATACTTTACAATTTACCCAATAACTCAGTCCCATCCAACCCACAAGACCGGTTGTCAGTAATTGATGACTACCACCGGTTTCCCTCAATTCTCCACCGATAAGGAGGCTCCCATACTAGTTTTTTAAGACCGAGTACGAGTACCGTTACTTTTCCTTACGTATTCGCTGATACCAATTACGATACCTATTTTTGAATTTAATTTACTGTATTTATCGGCGTATAACACACACTTTTTTCCCCTTAAAATCAGGGGAAAATCGCGGGTGCGTGTTATACGCTGATCCCCTGCTGACTGAGTGGAGGAGCGAGCGCTGCCGACATACATAGCCGAGTGTACTCGGCTAGCGCCGCTCACAGTCACGCCCAGTCCTGCCCTATGATGAACATAACACAGGGACTGGGCGTGACTGTGAGCGGAGCTAGCCGAACCTAGCCGAGTACACTCGGCTATGTATATATATCGGTGGCGCTCGGCTCCGCCCACAGGACTATGAGAGGAGCCGAAAGCAACCGAGAGCCGCTGAGAGACACAGGACCGGCTCTGTGTCTCTCGGCGGTGCCATATTTAAAAACTGCAGTGACACTGACAATTCTGCAGTGTCACTGGGCAAGGCTGCAAATGACACTACAAGGCTGCAAATGACACTACAAGGCTGCAGATGACACTAAAGGCTGCAGATGACACTAAAGGCTGCAGATGACACTAAAGGCTGCAGATGACACTAAAGGCTGCAGATGACACTAAAGGCTGCAGAGGCTGCAAATTACGCTACAAGGCTGCAAATGGACACTGACAAGGCTGCATTGATGGGGCATTTAAATGTAAGTTTTTTCCTTAAAATTCCCTCCTAAACTTGGGGTGCGTGTTATATGCCGATAAATACGGTAATTTTTTTTAACACTGTACCTTGACCTTTTTTTGATCAACTTGCTATTACAAGGGATGAACAACATCCCTTGTAATAGCATGGGCCGTGAAAGGTCCTCTTTAGAGATCTGGGCACTATTAGACCCCAAACCTCCCCTCTGGTCTCCAATGCAGCCAAGTAAAAAGGGAGAGAGAGGTTATAGGTGCAATGGTTTGGTCACTATACCTAATCTGCTATGAACAATGTCCATGAAAGTATAATATGACCTAGTCTCTGCCCCATGGCCCTGAAGGTCTTGCAGTGAATTGAATGGGTGGCCGGCTAGCCGCAGGGAGGAGCAGCCCTGTCACCGCAGCTGCCTGGGACATGCGGGTGGCACCCGGGTGCGGCCCACACCTCCTAGCAATGCCACTGTCTTCCCCCAAGGTGACATCACTTCCGGTCTCAGGTATCGGAGCACTTTTGCGAGTACCGATACCGGTATCGGTGCAATCCTACTTGGGCATATACCTTACTTTGTACCTGTCAAATATGCAAAGAAAAAATACTTTCCTCCAGGGCTGACATGGACTAGAGCAGGCCTTAAACAATGGCACCAGCAAGCTTTTACTTTTGGGTACCACAACACTCTAAAAACCATAGTCTTTCCAAGACTACTGTACCTTTTACAAACTCTCCCAGTGTCTATACCACATTCTTCCCTTCATGCAACACGAGCAGAATTTCTAATTGGGGGTCACAAAAAACTAGAATTCCATATCGGCTCCTGCCACCTTTAAATATTATTATGCAGTCCATTTGTCCGGCACGTTAGACTTGATTAAACATGTGTCTGAGAAAGGATAGGTAGGTTTGGGGCAAGATATGTCTCCACTCCCACTGCAGACCCTCCCATGGCAAACTTCCACTTTATCAAACATGAAAATGCACCCCATGATAGGCACTACAGTGTCAGTACTGGTCAAGACAGGTTGCCTGGGGTCTCTTTATAGACATCCACCTTGTAGGCGCTCCCATGGACAGATCTCCCCATTCAAGCAACTCTGCCTACAGACGTCACCACTGCACCATACATTATTGATCTCCTATCCCTTGATACACAAACTGCCTGAGCAGAATGTTCTCCCTTTTCTACTGAAATGGGAATGAGACCTAGATAGGACCCTGGCCCCTAAACAGAAGGAACTTGCTCTTTATTTTGCCCATCAGTCCTCTCTCTCCAGCAGATCTCAGGAGACAGATTAAAAACTGCTGGCACATTGGTATAGGACTCCCGTGATTCTTCACAAGAGCTACCCTTTTGTATCTCTAGCTTTTTGGTGATATGAACAAGGTATGTTGCTACATATTTTCTGGTCTTGCCTCAGTTTACGACCCTTCTGGGACAATATCAGGTGACTGATCCACAAACTCATCAACGTACTCCTGCAGGCACGTCTAGAGACATTACATTGCACATGACTCCACTCCCGAGGTGCAGGTACTAGAGATCCCTCCTAATTCTCTTGCTTAATGCTACCAAAGTTTGCAAAAAGGTGGAAAAGTGCAGACCCACCATCCTTTGGTCAATGGATAGCAGGGCTAATCGAGATTAATGGAACATAACAGCAGCTATAAAAAACAAAGAACAATCCCATAAAATGGGGGATTACTGGCACAATTTCTAATGCTCACAGGGCTATGCCTCCTACCTAGCCACCCTGGTCACGACCCCCCCCCCCCCCCAAGTAGAAGCCATTCAGAATACGCCTTAAGGACTTTTCGGTGAGCCCCAGTCTTTCCTCTCCTTTCCCTTCCCCCTACACCACTTAACCCCACTGTCCCATCCTATCTTCTCCCTTCTCAAGACCCCCCCCCCCCAAAAAAAAAATTTTTTTTTTCCTTCCTCTGTCCCTTTTACTTGCTTTCCTTTGTCTATTTTTTAGGGGCCATTATAGACCCCATATACAGTGGGGACGGAAAGTATTCAGACCCGCTTACATTTTTCACTCTGTTATATTGCAGCCATTTGCTAAAATCATTTAAGTTAATTTTTTTTCCTCAATGTACACACAGCACCCCATATTGACAGAAAAACACAGAATTGTTGACATTTTTGCAGATTTATTAAAGGAAAAACTGAAATATCACATGGTCCTAAGTAATCAGACCCTTTGCTGTGACGCTTATATTATTAACTCAGGTGCTGTCCATTTCTTCTGATCATCCTTAAGATGGTTCTACACCTTCATTTGAGTCCAGCTGTGTTTGATTATACCGATTGGACTTGATTAGGAAAGCCACAAACCTGTCTATATAAGACCTTACAGCTCACAGTGCATGTCAGAGCAAATGAGAATCATGAGGTCAAAAACTGCCTGAAGAGCTCAGAGACAGAATTGTAGCAAGGCACAGATTTGGCCAAGGTTACAAAAAATTTTTATTTTTTTTCCTCATTAATGTACACACAGCACCCCATATTGACAGAAAAACACAGAATTGTTGACATTTTTGCAGATTTATTAAAAAAGAAAAACTGAAATATCACATGGTCCTAAGTATTCAGACCCTTTGCTCAGTATTTAGTAGAAGCACCCTTTTGATCTAATACAGCCATGAGTCTTTTTGGGAGATACGCAACAAGTTTTTCACGCCTGGATTTGGGGATCCTCTGCCATTCCTCCTTGCAGATCCTCTCCAGTTCTGTCAGGTTGGATGGTAAACGTTGGTGGACAGCCATTTTTAGGTCTCTCCAGAGACTTGGGTTTAAGTCAGGGCTCTGGCTGAGCCATTCAAGAACAGTCACGGAGTTGTTGTGAAGCCACTCCTTCGTTATTTTACCTGTGTGCTTAGGGTCATTGTCTTGTTAGAAGGTAAACCTTCAGCCCAGTCTGAGGTCCTGAGCACTCTGGAGAAGGTTATCCTCCAGGATATACCTGTACTTGGCCGCATTCATCTTTCCCTCGATTGCAACCAGTCGTCCTGTCCCTCCAGCTGAAAAACACCCCCAACAGCATGATGCTGCCACCACCATGCTTCACTGTTGGGACTGTATGTTGGGACTGTATTGGACAGGTGATGAGCAGTGCCTGGTTTTCTCCACACATACCGCTTATAATTAAGGCTAAAAAGTTCTATCTTGGTCTCATCAGACCAGAGAATCTTATTTCTCACCATCTTGGAGTCCTTCAGGTGTTTTTTTTAGCAAACTCCATGCAGGCTTTCATGTGTCCTGCACTGAGGAGAGGCTTCTGTCGGGCCACTCTGCCATAAAGCCCCGACTGGTGGAGGGCTGCAGTGATGGTTGACTTTCTACAACTTTCTCCCATCTCCCGACTGCATCTCTGGAGCTCAGCCACAGTGATCTTTGAGTTCTTCTTTACCTCTCTCACCAAGGCTCTTCTCCCCCGATAGCTCAGTTTGGCCAGACGGCCAGCTCTAGGAAGGGTTCTGGTCTTCCATTTAGGGATTGTGGAGGCCACTGTGCTCTTTGGAACCTTAAGTGCAGCAGAAATTTTTTTTGTAACCTTGGCCAAATCTGTGCCTTGCCACAAATCGGTATAATCAAACACAGCTGGACTCAAATGAAGGTGTAGAACCATCTCAAGGATGATCAGAAGAAATGGACAGCACCCGAGTTAATAATATGAGTGTCACAGCAAAGGGTCTGATTACTTAGGACCATGTGATATTTCAGTTTTTCTTTTTTAATAAATCTGCAAAAATGTCAACAATTTTGTGTTTTTCTGTCAATATGGGGTGCTGTGTGTACATTAATGAGGAAAAAAAAAAATAACTTAAATGATTTTAGCAAATGGCTGCAATATAACAAAGAGTGAAAAATTTAAAGGGGGTCTGAATACTTTCCGTCCCCACTGTATGTACAGTATCTCACAAAAGTGAGTATAGACCCTCACATTTTTGTAAATAGTTTAATATATCTTTTCATGTGACAACACTGAAGAAACAACACTTTGCTACAATGTAAAGTAGTGAGTGTACAGCTTGTATAACAGTGTCCCTTCAAAATAACTCAACACACAGCCATTAATGTCTAAACTGCTGGCAACAAAAGTGAGAACACCCCTAAGTGAAAATTTCCAAATTGGGCCCAAAATGTCAATATTTGTGTGGCCACCATTATTTTCCAGCACTGCTTTAACCCTCTTTGGCATGGAATTCACCAGAGCTTCACAGGTTGCCACTGGAGTCCTCTTCCACTTCTCCATGACGACATCACGGAGCTGGTTGATGTTAGAGACCTTGTGCTCCTCCACCTTTTGTTTGAGGATGCCCCACAGATGCTCAATAGGGTTTAGGTCTGGAGACATGCTTGGTCAGTCCATCACCTTTACCCTCAGCCTCTTTAGCAAGGCAGTGGTTGTCTGGGTGGTGTGTTTAGGGTCGTTATGTTGGAATACTGCCCTATGGCCCAGTCTCTGAAGGGAGGGGATCATGTTCTGCTTCAGTATGTCACAGTACATGTTGACATTCATGGCTCCCTCAATGAACTGTAGCTCCCCAGTGCTGACAGCACTTATGCAGCCCCAGACCATGACACTCCCACCAACATGCTTGACTGTAGGCAAGACACACTTGTCTTTGTACTCCTCACCTGGTTGCCGCCACACACACTTGACACCATCTGATCCAAATAAGTTCATCTTGGTCTCATCTTGTACATCCTCTTTAGAAAAGGCTTCCTTCTGGGACGACAGCCATGCAGACCAATTTCATGCAGCGTGCGGCATATGGTCTGTGTACTGACAGGCTGACCCACCCACCCCATCAACCTCCGCAGCGATGCTGGCAGCACTCATATGTCTATTTCCCAAAGACAACCTCTGGATATGATGCTGAGCACATGCACTTAACTTTTTTGGGCCACCATGGCAAGACCTGTTCTGAGTGGAACCTGTCCTGCTAAACTGCTGTATGGTCTTGGCCACTGTGCTGCAGCTCAGTTTCCGGGTCTTGCCAATCGTCCTATAGTCTAGGCCATCTTTATGTAGAGCAAGAATTCTTTTTTTCAGATCCTCAGAGAGTTCTTTGCCATGAGGTGCCATGTTGAACTTCCAGTGACCAGTATGAGAGAGAGATTAACACCAAAATTAAACACACCTGCTCCACATTCACACTTTAGACCTTGTAACACTAATGAGTCACATGACACCAGGGAGGGAACATGGCTAATTAGGCCCAATTTGGACATTCTCACTTAGGGGTGTACTCACTTTTGTTGCCAGCGGTTTAGACATTAATGGCTGTGTGTTGAGTGTATTTTGAGGGGACAGCAAATTTACACTGTTATACAAGCTGTACACTCGCTACTTTACATTGTAGCAAATTGTCATTTCTTCAGTGTTGTCACATGAAAAGATATAATAAAATATTTACAAAAATGTGCGGGGTGTACTCACTTTTGTGTAATAGGCCCTGACCAGGTTTTTGGGCTGGAGCACCCCTCCCCCTCCTCATTACCTCCTATTTAGTGGCCACCAGTGATTAGGATGTATCCCTTTCAGTTCTCCCACATAGAGGAGTTCAGCTCCCATGGTTGAGACAAAGGATCTTCCATTCTATTACTAGTGTAGGACCCACTAATTCGGGGTACTTTGTCGCAGTAAGTGGGCTTAGCACTATATGACCATATAGTGTGACCAAACCCCCGTATTTTTTGAATATGTTCAGGTGTTTTTAATTAGCCCTGCAGGAAATGTCATTCTTGTATGTGTGCGCTGTAAAATATTTTGTACTGTTTGTAGGTCTTATAGCAGCACCATCTTGAATTTAAATGCATTGTATGGTGTGCCCCCCAAATATGTTCTTGTATGTTGTAATAGGCCCTGACCAGGTTTTTGGGC
The DNA here is from genome assembly GCF_042186555.1 of Aquarana catesbeiana. Taxonomy (NCBI): domain Eukaryota; kingdom Metazoa; phylum Chordata; class Amphibia; order Anura; family Ranidae; genus Aquarana; species Aquarana catesbeiana. The sequence continues at coordinate 361,385,133 of NC_133325.1, read as the reverse complement.
TGGAACACCCCTCCCCCTCCTCATTACCTCCTATTTAGTGGCCACCAGTGATTAGGATGTATCCCTTTCAGTTCTCCCACATAGAGGAGTTCAGCTCCCATGGTTGAGACAAAGGATCTTCCATTCTATTACTAGTGTAAGACCCACTAATTCGAGGTACTTTGTCGCAGTAAGTGGGCTTAGCACTATATGACCATATAGTGTGACCAAACCCCCATATTTTTTGAATATGTTCAGGTGTTTTTAATTAGCCCTGCAGGAAATGTCATTCTTGTATGTGTGCGCTGTAAAATATTTTGTACTGTTTGTAGGTCTTATAGCAGCACCATCTTGAATTTAAATGCATTGTATGGTGTGCCCCCCAAATATGTTCTTGTATTTTAAAGGGTAACTCCACTTCCTTGGGAAAAAAAAATATTGCAAATTAAAAAAAATAATATAGCATATACAATTGCGACACAAGCCATATTGTGATACAACGTTGTCTCAAACTCTGTTGTGCTGCAATTTGCTATAAAATGCAATATGGCAACCTGGAGGCATTCTGTACACAGGTGGTTTACGGAACACCACCTAGAAATGTCATTTACTGCTTCCGTGATTGTCTGTTTTCCCCAGAAATCTGAACTAAGACACAAATCAGATTTTTGACATCCTCTGCAACAAAAAGGTCAGTTTTGGTGAGATACTCCCACCAAAGTGTTAATTCCATCTATTGACCAACCAACCGTGGGACTATACTTTTCTACCTTTGCTTCTAGTGGAAAAAAACAAAAACACTGTTTCGAATTACAACCCTTGATCATCTTCCTAATTCTGCTAAGAGCAGCCAGACCTCTCAAATCTCTGGGTCTCCTGAAAATGTTAGGTTTAGTAGGGAGGATCACCCCTAAGACAGGATCTTTCCTCAAGATGTACCAATTCTTGACAAGAATGTACTGAATCTCAAAGGCTTATTGTTATATTTCGTACAGATATGCATTTGTTTCAGAAATCTTTAGGAATCACGTGTCTGATGTAGGAGACACGTTTACTGTATCTTCATGATGCCCTTAATGATTTTATTTCCTTAAGACCAGGCTTTGTTCCACAAAAACGGCTTTCCTTGTGTACGTCCGCTGCAACCTGAAAATTGCCCAAAGGGAAATTGGTTAATCCCTGCCTGCAAGTTAAGAGTTACCCGCTGTGGTTCTTGAAAATAATCTATATTCCGAATCCACACAATACAAGATCTAAGAATACATGTTTTAGCCTGTTTAATTTTCAGTCACGTGGTGGTTATTTAATCTTTCAGTGTTAAAAAATAATCGTTATAGCTTTGTAAAATAAACCCATTTTCTTTTGCCTAGTAAAAATACAATGCAGAGGCAGATAAAAAAATGCCACTCTGCACAGTCCAACAGAACATTTTTTTCAGCAATCCTTTTACTATATCCAGTTCGAAAGATTGCTACCTTCTACCTAACAGTTTATGATAAAGTGGTTGTAACTTTACAAAACCATTTACTGCCAGACCCTCTCTTTAATCTAGCCATAACACACTGTGTAAGTGTTTGTTGAAAATGAAGCCTCTAAATATTTTTTTTTTTTTTTTTTTTTAGATCTCTTCAGGCCAGTCACGTGACTCCCAGCCACACTATTCCTACAATCTACGGGCAACAGTGGGAGCGGCCAGGATCTCTCTCTGACTCCAGTCTGGGAGGTCACATGACCACAGTGCTGGCCACTCAGCCCCTCCCGCTGTAGCCCTTAGATGGGGGAGGAGAGTCGCAGGGACTTACATGACCATCCTGAAGATATTTGAAAAAAGGTATTTAGAGGCATCGTTCAACAACCACTTACACAGTGTGTTACAGTTGCATAAAAGAGAGGGTCTGGCAGTGAAATTTTTTAAAGTTTACTTTACTACTAATAGGGACAGGGAAGGAGGGGGTGGAGATGGCTTACACACACACGAGCTGACAGGCAAGGAGGGAAGGGGAGAGAGGAGATCAGCGGATGATGAAGGCATGTAAACTGACCATGGTAATCAGGGATCAGCAGCCTTGATTACCGTGGTCAGCACACCAAGGGGGACACAGGAACAGGCAGGATCAACCAGGTTTTTTTTACAGCTTACAGAGGGATAGGTTAGACAGCACAAGCACTGTGCTGTTTAAATCTGCTACAGTGGGGCAAAAAAGTATTTAGTCAGCCGCCAACTGTGCAAGTTCTCCCACTTAAAAAGATGAGAGAGGCCTGTAATTGTCATCATAGGTATACCTCAACTATGAGAGAAAAATGTGGAAACAAATCCAATCGCATTGTCTGATTTTTAAAAAAAAAATATTTGCAAATTATGGTGGAAAATAAGTATTTGGCCACCTACAAACAAGCAAGATTTCTGGCTCTCACAGACCTGTATGTTCTTCTTTAACCACTTGCCGACCGCCTAACGCAGATATACTGCGGCAGAATGGCACGGGCAGGCAAAATCACGTACCTGGCGGTCAGCTTCCTTAGGGGAGCGATCCAGGCTGAGGGGAAGACCACTCATTCGTGGCCACCCCCTCGCGATTGCTCCCAACGAATGAGAATCTTCCTCTGCTGCTGTATAGTAAACCGTGGCAGAGGAAGTGATGTCATCTCACCTTGGCTCTGTATTTTTCATTCCGGCGCTGAGGAGAGAAGACATCTGAGTAAGTGCACTAACACAACACACACAGTAAAACACACCAGGCACACATTTCACCCCCCATCAACCCCCGATCACCCCCCCCCCCACACAGTGACACCAAGCAGGTTTTTTTATTTTTTTTTTTTGATTACTGCATTGGTGTCAGTTTTTGACAGTTAGAAGTGGTAGGGCAGTTAGTGTTAGCCCCCTTTAGGTCTAGGGTACCCCCCTAATAAAGTTTTAACCCTGTAATCACCCCGTCGCCAGTGTCGCTAAGCGATCGTTTTTCTGATCGCTGTATTAGTGTCACTGGTGACGCTAGTTAGGGAGGTAAATATATAGGTTTGCAGTCAGCTTTTTATAGCGTCAGGGACCCCCATATACTACCTAATAAAGGTTTTAACCCCTTGATTGCCCCCTAGTTAACCCTTTCACCAGTGATCATCGTAGAACTGTTACGGGTGACGCTAGTTAGTTTGTTTATTTTTATAGTATCAGGGCACCCGCCGTTTATTACTTAATAAAGGTTTAGCCCCCTGATCGCCCGGCGGTGATATAAGTTAGGTTTTAGGGTCAGATGGGGTCTGCGTCGCCCCAGGCAGCGCCAGGTTAGCGCTAGTACCTCTAACACCCACGCACGCAGCATACACTTCCCTTAGTGGTATAGTATCTGAACGGATCAATATCTGATCCGATCAGATCTATACTAGCGTCCCCAGCAGTCTAGGGTTCCCAAAAACGCAGTGTTAGCGGGATCAGCCCAGATACCTGCTAGCACCTGCGTTTTGCCCCTCCGCCCGGCCCAGCCCACCCAAGTGCAGTATCGATCGATCACTGTCACTTACAAAACACTAAACGCATAACTGCAGTGCTCGCAGAGTCAGGCCTGATCCCTACAATCGCTAACAGTTTTTCTGGTAGCGTTTTTGGTGAACTGGCAAGCATCAGCCCCAGGCAGCGTCAGGTTAGTGCCAGTAGCGCTAACACCCACGCACGCAGCATACACCTCCCTTAGTGGTATAGTATCTGAACGGATCAATATCTGATACGATCAGATTTATACTAGCGTCCCCAGCAGTTTAGGGTTCCCAAAAACGCAGTGTTAGCGGGATCAGCCCAGATACCTGCTAGCACCTGCGTTTGCCCCTCCGCCCGGCCCAGCCCACCCAAGTGCAGTATCGATTGATCACTGTCACTTACAAAACACTAAACGCATAACTGCAGCGTTCGCAGTCAGGCCTGATTCCTGCGATAGCCAACAGTTTTTTTGGTAGCGTTTTGGTGAACTGGCAAGCACCAGCAGCCTAGTACACCCCGGTCGTAGTCAAACCAGTACTGCAGTAACACTTGGTGACATGGCGAGTCCCATAAGGGCAGTTCAAGCTGGTGAGGTGGCAAGCACAAGTAGTGTCCCGCTGCCACCAAGAAGAAGATAAACACAGGCCCGTCGTGCCCCTAATTCCCTTCCTGCTGCATTCGCCAATCCTAATTGGGAACCCACCGCTTCTGCAGCACCCATACTTCCCCCATTCACATCCCCAACCAAATGCAGTCGGCTGCATGAGAGGCATTTTCTTTATGCCCTCCCGAGTACCCCTACCCAACGAACCCCCCCAAAAAAGATGTTGTGTCTGCAGCAAGCGCGGATATAGGCGTGACACCCGCTATTATTGTCCCTCCTTTCCTGACAATCCTGGTCTTTGCATTGGTGAATGTTTTGAACGCTACCATACACTAGTTGAGTATTAGCGTAGGGTACAGCATTGCACAGACTAGGCACACTTTCACAGGGTCTCCCAAGATGCCATCGCATTTTGAGAGACCCGAACCTGGAATCGGTTACAGTTATAAAAGTTACAGTTACAAAAAAAGTGTAAAAAAAACAAAACAAAAAAAATATAAAATAAAAAAAACAAAAATAGTTGTTGTTTTATTCTTCTCTCTCTCTATTCTCTCTCTCTATTGTTCTGCTCTTTTTTACTGTATTCTATTCTGCAATGTTTTATTGATATTATGTTTTATCATGTTTGCTTTTAAGGTATGCAATTTTTTATACTTTACTGTTTACTGTGTTTTATTGTTAACCATTTTTTTTGTTTTCAGGTACGCCATTCATCTGCAGCGCGGATTTATTTATCTTGACAGCAACAGCGTTTGCTCCCACGATATATGAAGCCATGACTCCAGCAGAGGGGATATATGCCGAAGCATGGGGGCAGCAGAGGCGGAGGAGCGATTTGCTCCTAACTTTTGGGGCGGATGCCCCCATGTTTCGGCATATATAAATGGTGCATGTATGCCCATCATTAGAAGTGGGTGGCTGAAGGGAGGTATTCTAATGGTGGGCATACCCACCAATCAATCTCTTTTTTTCGTTCAGCCCACAGGCTGCATGAAAAAAAAAAATACAATATATGCCCAACAAGGACCAGCAACGTACTGGTATGTTGCTGGACTTTGAGTGGTTATACCAGAATGATGCCTGCAGGTTTAGGTATCATCTTGGTATCATTCTTTTCAGCCAGCGGTCGGCTTTCATGTAAAAGCAATCCTAGCGGCTAATTAGCCTCTAGACTGCTTTTACAAGCAGTGGGAGGGAATGTCCCCCCCTCCCACCGTCTTCCATGTTTTTCTCTGGCTCTTCTGTCCCAACAGGGAACCTGAGAATGCAGCTGGTGATTCCGCCAGCTGACCATAGAGCTGATCAGAGACCAGAATGGCTCCAATCATCTCTATGGCCTAAGAAACCGGAAGCTACAAGCATTTCATGACTTTGATTTCGCCGGATGTAAACAGCACCATTGGGAAATTGGGAAAGCATTTTATCACACTGATCTTGGTGTGGTCAGATGCTTTGAGGGCAGAGGAGATATCTAGGGTCTAATAGACCCCATTTTTTTCAAAAAAAGAGTACCTGTCACTACCTATTGCTATCATAGGGGATATTTACATTCCCTGACATAACAATAAAAATTATATTAAAAAAAAAAAAAAATGAAAGGAACAGTTTAAAAATAAGATAAAAAAGCAAAAAAAATAAAGGAAAAAAAAAAAAAAAAGAAAAAGAAAAAAAAAAAGCACCCCTGTCCCCCCCTGCTCTCGCGCAAGGGCGAACGCAAGCGCTGGTCTGGCGTCAAATGTAAACAGTAATTGCACCATGCATGTGAGGTATCACCGCAAAGGTCAGATCGAGGGCAGTAATTTTAGCAGTAGACCTCCTCTGTAAATCTAAAGTGGTAACCTGTAAAGGCTTTTAAAAATGTATGTAGTTTGTCGCCACTGCACGTTTGTGCGAAATTTTAAAGTATGTCATGTTTGGTATCCATGTACTCGGCCTAAGATCATCTTTTTTATTTCATCAAACATTTAGTGTGTTTTAGTGCATTAAAATTTAAAAAAGTGTGTTTTTTTCCCCGAAAAATCGCTGCGCAAATACTGTGTGGAAAAAAAAAAAAAAAAAAAAAAATGAAACACCCTCCATTTTAATCTGTAGGGCCTTTGCTTTAAAAAATATATATAATGTTTGGGGGTTCAAAGTAATTTTCTTGCAAAAAAAAATTTTTTTTTCATGAAAACAAATAGTGTCAGAAACGGCTTTGTCTTCAAGTGGTTAGAAGAGTGGGTGATGTGTGACATAAGCTTCTAAATGCTGTGCATAAAATGCCAGGACAGTTCAAAACCCCCCCAAATGACCCCATTTTGGAAAGTAGACACCCCAAGCTATTTGCTGAGAGGCATTTCGAGTCCATGTAATATTTTATATTGTGACACAAGTTGCGGGAAAAAGACACTTTTTTTTTGTGCACAAAGTTGTCACTAAATGATATATTGCTCAAACATGCCATGGAAATATGTGACATTACACCCCAAAATACATTCTGTTGCTTCCCCTGAGTATGGGGATACCACATGTGAGACTTTTTGGGAGCCTAGCCCCATACGGGACCCCAAAAACCAAGCACCGCCTTCAGGGTTTCTAAGGGTGTAAATTTTTGATTTCACTCCTCACTGCCTATCACAGTTTCGGAGGCCATGGAATGCCCAGATGGCACAACCCCCCCCAATTACCCCATTTTGGAAAGTAGACACCCCAAGCTATTTAAACAGAAGAAACAGACAGCGCAAAACCCAATTACTAAAACTCAGCAGCTGGACACTGTAGGTCAATATACAAAACCTAAAAAGACATACACAAAATATAGCAGTGCAGCGCTCAATACAGGTCAGATGTATACACATAAAATGTACATATTAAACGTACATAAATAAAACGCATGAGGCAAAGTCCCAAAAAGTATATCTTAGTCCGAGGAGATCAAAAGCTGCCCACTTGCAGAAGGGGGATCCCTCAGTTGGCAAGGAAAGGGTGCAGTTGAGTGGACCTTCTGCGTTAACAGCAAGGTCACTCATGCATTCCCTTCCACAGGGTAGATTATGGAGATAGGGGTCCACAGGCAGTATCCCAAATTCAGTCTCATCGGTTGATATATATCATGTTAAAAACAAAAACAACAGGACATAGTGCTCTCCATACGAAAAGGTATAAAAATTTATTAAATCTGATTGGGGGCCCATGTGTCAGCTCTTATATCTAATCCTGGTTCCACATACAATTCATGATGACACTGGAAACCCCGCCCACTCTCCAATAATACACAGGTGTATGGACTTGACTACTAAGTAGTAGAGAATCAGGAGTGGCTACAAATCTAATAGGGAACAAGCAAGCTGAATACACTGATAACTTACTGATAGGCAGCCACCATTCCTCCCATGTTATGAGCTAAAGCATTTCCAGGTCAAATCCTTATCTTCCAATAGCAGTGAACACTGCTGTGTCCTGAAAGACAGCCCTCCCCCATTTCCGGGTCAAAAAAAAAAAAAAAAAAAAAATTTAAGCCTATGGCACCTGGTATTCCCAGGCGGTCTCCCATCCAGGTACTAACCAGGCCCCACCCTGCTTAGCTTCCGAGATCAGACAAGATCGGCGCTTTCAGGGTGATGTGGCTGTAGGCAAATCCATCTCGTTCAATGGCAGCTAACGCTGCTGCGTCCTGGGAAGAAGCTCGTCCTCTAAAGGGGCGTTCGTATGGAGACGGGGATGGGGGACGGGAGCACAACAAACAATGGTATGACAAGCAGTTCTTTCTCCAAACCAGAGGGGTAGCCATGGGGGCACGCTTCGCTCCCAGTGTTGCCAATCTATTTATGGCTCACTGGGAGGAGAAGGCAGTCTATAAGAACAAACCCCCGGAACTGATCTGCTACCAGAGGTAGGTTGATGACCTTATCATGGTCTGGGAAGAGGACAGAGATAGTCTGGACGCGTTTGTATCCAGGCTTAACTACAATAACAAAAATAGAGTCCTCTCGTGGAATATCAGTACAGAGAGGGTGGTATTTTTGGGTCATGAATTGTCAAAAAGGGGTGACCGCATCAATATGGTCACCCATTTTAAGGCTACTGACCGAAACACATTTACTGTATCCCTGTTGAAAGTTGCCACCACAGTAAGTGGCTGTGCAATATCCCTAGAGGACAGTTTATTCCCCTCAGGCGGAATTGCACAGAGGTGGGGGATTTTCTATCACAGTCACAGACTCTTATCTCTAGGTTCACCGAGAAGGGTTAGGATAAAAATAAGCTAGTCCAAGAATTGGATAATGTTGTGACTCTTGATAGGAAGGTACTAGTGTCGAATGCCCCTAGAGTAGCCCAGGGTGAGCCTAAACAGATCAGGATGATCCTTGATTTTAATATTCAGCACAAGCAATTTGAAAAGATAGTACAGAAACATTGGCCCATTTTAAAACTTGACAGAACCTTGGGTCCGGTCCTCCCAGACCGACCATTGTTTATTTACAAAAGAGCTCCTTCTTTTAGAGATAGACTTGCGCCAGGGGTGATAGATGCCCCAGTTTACCCGGTGAATAGAATGCTTGGCTTCCTTAATGGCTTTTATGCCTGTGGACACTGTCCGGCGTGTAAACAGGCTAGAAACAATGTAAAGAAGAGGAAGGAATTTGTGGCTTTTGCCACGGGTAAACTACAAAATCAAGGATTTGATTAAGTGCAACACTGCCGGGGTGGTGTATATGTTGCAATGTGAGTGTGGCTACCAATATGTGGGTAGGACTTCTAGGCCCCTCCATGTAAGAGTCGGAGAACATGTTAACAACATTAAACGAGGACTTCGCACACACAATGTCTCCAAGCACTTCCGACTTTTCCATAACTGCAGCCCTGTGGGGCTGAAGTTCTGGGGAATAGAGAAGGTAACGAAGCATTGGAGTGGTGGGAATTTCATATGGCAGCTCAGTCGACGAGAATCTTTTTGGGTATTTGAGACAAAGGTTGGGGTCCCTTTAGGGTTGAACGTTGAGTTTGACCTTAACTGTTTTATTTCAGACCCTTTGTTTATGTTGGTTTCTAGCCCCTTACCATTTAGAATATTGGTCCATAATGTATATTTGTTTGTGATATATGTATACATTCTAATTGTATTTGTGTACGGATGAGGTGGTTGTACTAATGTCTTTTTATTATAATTTTTCTATCAAATTTATATTCATATTTTTAACCCCTGTAGGCCCTACACGATATTACATGGGGTGGCGATATATGTATTTTGTTTGACTTTTTCCATTTCACTTTTCGTATATCCCTCTGGTGACAACAGGGAGGGAATAGCATTTGTTTTTGGTACACATTCTCCATCTGGAAGAGTGTGTAGGACACCTTAGGATGGATTCTGCCACAAGGGAGGGGGGTGACTTTATGAACTTCCCCTATATGCTTCAATTATAGCCTCTTTGGGGTATCCCCATTGGTACTTTTTGAGTAGCCTCCCTCCTCTTAGCTTTATAATTATATTACATTATTTTTATAATAATTTTTACTTTATTATAATTATTTTTTTTATTAACGTTAGCCTTGTTTCTGCTCCCTATGTCTCTGATTAGTTGCTAATTTTATGTTAGCCTGCTTGCCATTGTGGGTGAATGTTGTTATTACCTACGATGACAGGCCAGAGGAATGAAGGAGGCGCTCTTAGGAGCGATTTAATGTCGTTGCCAAGGAGACTGGAGTTTGCATCTCGATCTGTCCAGGGGGTGACGTGGAAGGGAGGGGCGGAGCGCGCATTGCGTCTGCGCTCCCTGTTGCCGTTCACTTAGTCTGTGAGCGACGTGTATGAAATGGGCGGTTTGTTTGTTGTGCTCCCGCCCCCCATCCCCGTTTTCATACGAACGCCCCTTTAGAGGGCGGGCTTCTTCCCAGGACGCAGCAGTGTTAGCTGCCATTGAACGAGATGGATTTGCCTACAGCCACATCACCCTGAAAGCACCCGATCTTGTCTGATCTCAGAAGCTAAGCAGGGTGGGGCCTGGTTAGTACCTGGATGGGAGACCGCCTGGGAATACCAGGTGCCGTAGGCTTAAATTTTTTTTTTCTTTTTTTGACCCGGAAATGGGGGCGGGCTGTCTTTCAGGACTTAGCAGTGTTCACTGCTATTGGAAGATAAGGATTTGACCTGGAAATGCTTTAGCTCATAACATGGGAGAAATGGTGGCTGCCTATCAGTAAGTTATCAGTGTATTCAGCTTGCTTGTGCCCTATTAGATTTGTAGCCACTCCTGATTCTCTACTACTTAGTAGTTAAGTCCATTCACCTGTGTATTATTGGAAAGTGGGCGGGGTTTCCAGTATCATCATGAATTGTATGTGGAATCAGGATTAGATATAAGAGCTGACACACAGACCCCCAATCAGATTCGCTGAGGAAATCCACACGGACGATACGCGTGCGAGGGGCTCTGTGATGTCAGTACAGCCACCCATCTGGTTCATTTTATGCTGTATACTCCTGCACTGGGAAACAGTGCTTGCTTTGTGAGTAGTATTTTTCTTATTTAATAAATTTTATACCTTTTCGTATGGAGAGCACTATGTCCTGTTATTTTTGTTTATAACATAATATATATCAACCGATGAGACTGAATTTGGGATACTGCCTGTGGACCCCTATCTCCATAATCTACCCTGTGAAAGGGAATGCATGAGTGACCTTGCTGTTAACGCAGAAGGTCCACTCAAAGTGAGCAGCCTAGACCCTTGGTGGAGGTTCACATTGGTGGGGATACAACGAATACAATCTTATCCTATCACTGCACCCTTTCCTTGCCAACTGAGGGATCCCCCTTCTGCAAGTGGGCAGCTTTTGATCTCCTTGGACTAAGATATACTTTTTGGGACTTTGCCTCATGCGTTTTATTTATGTACCCCCAAGCTATTTGCTGAGAGGTATGGTGAGTATTTTGCAGACCTCGTTTTTTGTCACAAAGTTTTGAAAATTGAAAAAAGAAAAAAAAAAAATACATTTTTCTTTTCTTTCTTCATTTTCAAAAACAAATGAGAGCTGCAAAATACTCACCATGCCTCTCAGCAAATAGCTTGGGGTGTTTACTTTCCAAAATGGGGTCATTTGGGGGGGTTTGTGCCATCTTGGCATTTTATGGCCTTGGAAACTGTGATAGGAGGAGTGAAATCAAAAATTTACGTCCTTAGAAATCCTGAAGGCGGTGCTTTGGTTTTCGGGGCCCCGTACGCAGCTAGGCTCCCAAAAAGTCCCACACATGTGGTATCCTCATACTCAGGAGAAGCAGCAGAATGTATTTTGGGGTGTAATTCCACATATGCCCATGGCATGTTTGAGCAATATATCATTTAGTGACAACTTGGTGCAAAAAAAAAAAGTTTGTCATTTTCCCGCAACTTGTGGCAAAATATAAAATATTCCATGGACTCCACATGCCTCTCAGCAAATAGCTTGGGGTGTCTACTTTCCAAAATGGGGTCATTGGGGGGGGGGGGGGGGGGGGGGGTTGAAATGTCCTGGCATTTTATGGCCTTCAAAACTGATAGGTAGTGAGGAGTGAAATCAAAAATTTACGCCCTTAGAAATCCTGAAGGCGGTGCTTGGTTTTCGGGGCCCCGTATGCGGCTAGGCTCCCAAAAAGTCCCACACATGTGGTATCCCCATACTCAGGAGAAGCAGCTAAATGTATTTTGGGGTGCAATTCCACATATGCCCATGGCCTGTGTGAGCAATATATCATTTAGTGACAACTTTTTGTAAATTTTTTTTTTGTCATTATTCAATCACTTGGGACAAAAAAAATTAATATTCAATAGGCTCAACATGCCTCTCAGCAATTTTCTTGGGGTGTCTACTTTCCAAAATGGGGTCATTTGGGGGGGGGGGTTTGTACTGCCCTGCCATTTTAGCACCTCAAGAAATGAGATAGGCAGTCATAAACTAAAAGCTGTGTAAATTCTAGAAAATGTACCCTAGTTTGTAGACGCTATAACTTTTGCGCAAACCCATAAATATACGCTTATTGACATTTTTTTTACCAAAGACATGTGGCTGAATACATTTTGGACTAAATGTATGACTAAAATTGAGTTTATTGTATTTTTTTTTTTTAACAAAAAGTAGAAAATATTTTTTTTCAAAATTTTTGGTCTTTTTCCGTTTATAGCGCAAAATATAAAAACTGCAAAGGTGATTAAATACCATCAAAAGAAAGCTCTATTTGTGGGAACAAAAGGTACAGCATTGCATGACCGCGCAATTAGCAGTTAAAGTGACGCAGTGCCAAATTGTAAAAAAATGCTCTGGTCAGGAAGGGGGTAAATCCTTCCGGGGCTGAAGTGGTTAAGAGGCTCCTCTGTCCTCCACTCATTACCTGTATTAATGGCACCTGTTTGAACTTGTTATCAGTATAAAAGACACATGTCCACAACCTCAAACAGCCACACTCCAAACTCCACTATGGTGAAGACCAAAGAGCTGTCGAAGGACACCAGAAACAAAATTGTAGACCAGCACCAGGCTGGGAAGACTGAATCTGCAATAGGCAAGCAGCTTGGTGTGAAGAAATCAACTGTGGTAGCAATAATTAGAAAATAGAAGACATACAAGACCACTGATAATCTCCCTCAATCACAAGATCTCACCCCGTGGGGTCAAAATGATCACAAGAACGGTGAGCAAAAATCCCAGAACCACACGGGGGGGACCTAGTGAATGACCTGCAGAGAGCTGGGACCAACGTAACAAAGGCCATCAGTAACACACTACGCCACCAGGGACTCAGATCCTGCAGTACCAGACATGTCCCCCTGCTTAAGCCAGTACATGTCCGGGCCCGTCTGAGGTTTGCTAGAGAGCATTTGGATGATCCAGAAGAGGATTGGGAGACTGTCATATGGTCAGATGAAACCAAAGTAGAACTGTTTGGTAGAAACACAACTTGTCGTGTTTGGAGGAGAGAGAATGCTGAGTTGCAACCAAAGAACACCATACCTACTGTGAAGCATGGGGGTGGCAACATCATGCTTTGGAGCTGTTTCTCTGCAAAAGGAACAGGACGACTGATCAGTGTACATGAAAGAACGAATGGGGCCATGTATCGTGAAGACTTACAGAAAACGTTTGACCTCTGTCATTGCCAACAAAGGATATATAACAAAGTATTGAGATGAGATGAACTTTTGATATTAACCAAATACTTATTTTCCACCATAATTTGCAAATAAATTCTTTCAAAAATCAGACAATGTAATTGTCTGGATTTGTTTCCACATTTTGTCTCTCATAGTTGAGGTATACCTATGATGACAATTACAGGCCTCTCTCATCTTTTTAAGTGGGAGAACTTGCACAATTGGTGGCTGACTAAATACTTTTTTGCCTCACTGTATAAGGGAACAGAATTTTTTTTTTTTTTTTTAGGGTTACAACCACTTTAGGACAACCAAGAACATAGTTCATTCCCAAATTACAGTGGCTCCAGCTTTAAAGGTAATACAGAACAGTAGTCATAATTGTGGAAATAAACTTGGCATATTTACAATACTGTGTGGTTTAGACTTTTTCTGAACTACTGTATATGGACCAATGTAACATATGTGTCATGGTTATGCAATAGAGTTTCTCTGTCAGCTTACCTGTCTCCATGTGTTCATCTCTAAAGACCAGCTGCCTCTCACCTGACTGGTTTTATAACCTCTCCTCTAAGCATGACCCCACCCCGGGCCCTATCAGGGAACCCTATATTAACCTGTGCACTGCAAGCCAGCAGTGCTGATCAACCATTGTGTGTTAGCCTCCGTGTGTACTTGCTGTGTTTCCTGCGTCTGATTACTGTTACCGACTTTGGCCTGTTCTCGACTCTCCCTGTCTGCTTGTTACCCTGACCTTTGGCGTGTTATGTTTATTTGGCTTACCCCTTACTTCCCTGTCGTTCCAGCCTGCTGCCTCCTTCCTCTTCTCCTGTAGTCTATGGTGAGCGTGAGCTGAGAGACCCTGGGGGCCGTGACCTGGAGCCAGACTGCAGCGTAGTCCATCCTCACCACTAGAGGCTCTGGTCAACATCCGCTGGCTCTTAGACTCTGCGCCCTGGGGAATCTATGCTCTAGCTCCCACTGGGATCCATGTTACTTATCCTGTAGACCTGCTTCCTGAACCTTCCAGGGTTCAATCTGCAGCAGTCAGTCCTAGGGTCCGCTACCTTAGCGGTGCACTTCCGACTCCTACAGAGTGCATCTGTCACCTGGTCCCAGGTGACCTGACAATATGCAGTTATGCTGCCACATGCTTCCAGCAGATTACACAGAAGTTGAGTTTTCAGAACTTTTTCTACAGATGAAATTTTAGATTAATAAAACGATCATGTAGGGCACAAAATAGTCATAAAAAAGGACATCTGATTTTTGGCAGTTTTGCAACATTGGCCATTTTACCTTTGCTCAAGAGAAAATGATGAATGGAATAATAACAGTGAAAATGGAAACTATTTCATAATTATCACCCTGGCTTTCAGGTCGCTTACATGATTTATAACAAGGATTACTGTGGATTTAATGCCCAAGCTTAACCCAGAAGCTCAAAAGGTCATTTTTATCTTTAAGCCTGTTAACGAATAGCAGTTACAGCAAATCAGGAATAGCAGGTACAGCAAATAAACCAGAGACAGGCATGACTGATGCTTCAATGTATAACATAGTGGATTTTGTTAAATGAACAATTTCTAAGGAGAAAAAACTATTATGAATACCACAGGTACAGTGAAGACAATTGGAAAAAGTAGGAATTCTCAGGTACCTGCTCATACCTTACAATATATTCCTAAATGCAGTGGGTGCTTTAATACGTAGGAATAGATTCAAGTAAGAAAAAGGTAGAGCTGGTTTAACTCCTCGTTTTACTATTGGTTACTGAGCCCACCTATCACCTTAAAGGCTAACTCCATTTATATGGGTAAAATAATAGCAAGTAAAAAAATATAGCATATACAATTGTTATACAAGCCATATTGTTTTGAATGAATATAAGTGGCCCTGCCAGGCCAATTTTGCTTTGTTTTCTAGATATATTTTTTTGTTTTTTTTTTAATTTTTCTTACTGGTGAACTGCATCAAGCCCTGTTGGCGGTCAGGTGCTAGACCAACTGTTCTCTTCAAGTGCATGTTTTGTATGTTCTATTTTAAAACTAATTATTTACAAAAAACAAAAAAGCTGGCAGAACACTCTTTTGACCACGATCTTTGATTAACTGCTTGCCGACCATATACTGTACATATAAGGGCGGCAAAGCGGCTCCCCTGTGCAGAAACATGTACCCGCAGGTCTGGCGGATGCGATGTCCGCTGGGACCCACCGATCGTTCAGGAGACAGGCAGAACAGTGATCTACCTATGTAAACAAGTTCTTGTTCTGTGACAAAGGAAGGTCGAGATCCTGTGTTTCTGTTAAGCATAAACATGGATCTCTGCCTTCCCTTAGTACAAGCACCACTCACACAGTAATCACTCCCTAGGAACACATATATCCCTTTGATTGCCCCTGATGTTAACCTCTTCTCTACTCTAAAGTCTGCATTCTATATAATGAAGCAAGAATCCAGAAAGCACTTAACAAGGTTGCAGAGAATGTATTTTCCAAAACTGGTGCTGTGTAAATTGTTTCAACCCAGTGTGCTGAACAAAAAAAAAAATGGAGGAGCTTGCTGTACTATGTGATGTTAATACAGCAATCTGCCTGCTGAGCTATTGTGTTCTGACAGGGGGACTACCCTCCCCTGCCCACACACACCAGTTAGAGCTCGCAGCCATTGAGAGAACGACAGAACCTCATAATGACAAACTACAGGTACAGTTCTGCATCAGGTTCAATAACAAGGCCCCTATAATACAAAAGATCTTCAAAAAGAATTGGAGGATCCTTGAATCAGACCCAATCCTAAAGATAGGCCTCACTTCACATCCTAATCTTGTCTTCAGGAGACCTAAGGACCTGAGGAGCATCATTGCCCCAAGTAGGGTGAAGACCAAAAGTAGAGGACTCAATAGCTCTTGGACAACGATCTTCGATCAAAAAGGCAGCTACAGATGTGGGAGTAATAACTGTGGGAACTGTACACTTTCTATGTGCCATAGAAAGAAAGGCGTAATTGGAGTTGATGGGAAGATCCATAAGATCAAGCAATTTATCAACTGTGGCACCCCATACGTTACTTATGGCCTTCTGTGCCCATGTGGCCTCCTGTATATTGGCCGGACCTCAAGGCCAATGAGAACTAGTATGAACGAACATAGAAGCAGTATCCTGACAGAAAAGGATAAATAGTCAGTACCGAGACATTTCCGTGAAGTCCATGATAGCAGTATAGGAGCCATGCCTAATGACTTAGTGGGAAAAAGCACCAGCTACTGTGTACAAGAGAGGCCTATTGGATCTTCACCTTAGGGACTTTGGCTCCGAAGGGTTTGAATGAGGAAATCGAACTGCAGTGTGTCGTATGACATTTGCAGTCCTTGTAGGGCCTTCTGTTTTCCCTGTGGTGTAGTCAGGACCATCTTAGTTGTCCATTGGGAGATCCTATTTCATTATAGGAACCTTCGTGTGACTCTACTGTTGTCTGTACCCACTATTCAGTGGCGTTTGGACCGTAGTAACTACTTTGTAGCTATGAGACCCTAAGGGTACTAGTGTTTGGAGTGGGAGGTTCCTTGTCTGCTGAGTATGGGTCATTATTTGTCGAGATCTTGATTTAGTACTTAGACAGTAAGGTTTTAGAATAGATAGATCACTATGTGTAGTTTTTAGTTAGTAGGTTTTAGTTTAGATAGGTCAGTATGTTAGATTGTTTCCTTGTTATTTTTATAACAACACGCATGTATTTTCATTCAGCTTACATATATTAATCATTTTATGTATGTCATTTGATATAAGCGGGCAAATGGCGCTTTCGTGTTCGGACAGTCCTTAGAAGTTTACTGCAGCGCATACTAGAGTGCTCACCTAATGGCGGCTAGATCAGAGATCGTTACGAGGTGGGGTGTCCTATCTACACACTGTAGTCGATCTCTCGGTATTCATAATAGCCTTCAATTGCCCCTCCATATGCATATGTGTACATGTCCTTTTACATATATTTATATATTTTTATAAGGGTTTTATAGATTTTTATTCCATGTTTTTATAAAAAAAAACACTTTAATATATTCTTCACCTCCCCTGGGTAATTGTAGGTGGCCACTTTTGTGCACAATATTGATTGCCATTGGGCCTTTTATCCTATATATCTTTTTAAATTATACCTTCTTTCCCTTATGTGTGTTTGTGCGCCTCTATTCCTCTACATATCTGTAGCATTTATCCCCTCTCCCCAATCTAAGTCCATTTTTGCACTATGCATTTGGGCCACTAAAGGGGGTGTCTCTGAGCAGATAGTGAGTGTGGGCGTGCTCATTCATACCTATGCGCACGCATCCACACATTCACATACTTCAGGGAATGCCAGTGCATTAGCGGTCGGAAGTAGCGGGTGGAACGCATATACACCCGCGCTTCCGGGCCGCGTCTTCTGCGCACGCAGTCTATTCACTGGCGTGCGCAGAAAGGGAAGTGACGTATATGCTGGCCGGAAGTTGCGGGTGGAACGCAGGTACACCCGCTCTTGGCTATCAGAGCGGCGTGCGTTCCACCCGCGGAGGACAGCCGCTGGAGACGCACTTGGTAGGAGTTACCCCAACATTATTTTATTTCCCACAGCATGGGACAAGTATGGGGGTGGTTCAGGTAGATTATATGCCTGACCACTTCCCTATGGGAGGTTGCATCGCCTCCCCTTGCACTCCTCCACTATTACTTTAAAAGTATGTACACCATGTATTCCATTCTCTGGCTTAGTATGTATGGGTTCACTGTTTTTTGAAACCCCTATGGTGTTGCACGTTACTGACTGGGTGGAGTCAGGGAGGGCCCCACTATGTGGGTGGGTGTGACTCATGTGGGTGGAGGCTGGCAGAAATTGAGGTGCGCAGACACATATAGAGGGGACTGTGCGAGAGAGCAGCTATTGCCCGCTTAGGCTCTGAGGAAAGGGGTTCTCCCCTGAAACGCGACAGCCATCACTCGATCCACTTGACGTCTGGCTTGTCGGGATTCAGAACCGCGAACCTGCTACATTGTCAATGCCTGTTACCTAAGCTCGTTTGTAAGTATACATTTCGTTGTTTTATGCTTCAATAAAGCTTTACCAGTAGGTAATGCACTAGGTCAGTGCGCCTTTCTTTTTTCCTTTAGTGCTGATCGGATACCAGTCGACTGCTGGTTTTCCAGCATGCCCGTTTGACCGACTGGCAGCTGTATACACTGGTCAGTTGTCAGCCGGTTTCTGTAGATCAGACCGATACTCCGCCGGTGTGCATCAGCCTTTAGGCATCCTGTATCTCAAACGAAGCATCTCAGATAATCAGATTAAAGACAGAGGGGAATGGAGTGGAACAGTAAATTACTGCAATGCAACTCCGAGTATGCATCTCTAGGATAACTTATTAATTTTGACTGCAGTGGTATTCTGATCAACAAAAGTGGCATTGTTAGTGATAGCTTAATGAGGATACACTTACCCGAGACACAGACATTTGATTGGTAGTCAAGGTGCCAGTTTTGTCAGAGCATATGACCGATGTGCAGCCAAGAGTTTCCACTGATGGGAGGCTCCTCACAATTGCATTCTTTTTAGCCATCCGACGTGTACCAAGGGCCAAACAAGTCGTAATCACAGCTGGAAGGCCCTCTGGAATAGCAGCTACAGCTAAAGCCACAGCAATTTTAAAATAGTAAATGGCTCCACGAAACCAAGATCCTCCATGCACAGGGTCATTAAAGTGACCAATATTGATTACCCAAACAGCCACACAGATCAAGGAGATGACTTTAGATAACTGCTGTCCAAATTCATCCAGTTTCTGCTGCAAAGGGGTTCTCTCTGGCTCTGTTGCAACCATCTGGTTCCGGATCTTTCCAATCTCTGTGTAAACGCCAGTTGCAATTACAATTCCAACAGCCTTACCAGCAGAAATGTTAGTTCCCTAAAATGTACATTAAAATAGTCAGTCACAGCAAGTGATACCCACAAAAACATCAAAATGAAGTGGAAGTGAAGTCAAACAGCTAAATTTAATACCATTATAAGTGTGAAACATAATACCCATCAAAAAAAAGTGCAACCCTCTGCATCTGTCCTCATTTTTCTCTACTGTGATTAAAGCAAATTACTTGGGTCATGAATTCCCCTGGCCTGTATCTGAACAAAAAAGGAGCAGTGGCACAATAATAAAGGACAAAACTGGGCTCTTCATTCATATCATCCAACTTCTTTTGTACTGTACAATGTAGTTAGATCTGATTGGCATATAGTGCTGCCCGTCTACTCTAATCTCAATACCATTGTTGGGAAACTACTATACAAGAGGTTAATATAAAGACAGACTGATGTGTTTTTATATATATAATATATATATATACACACACACACACACGATATATATATATATATATATAATATTATTATGAATACAGAATTGGTTTAAATGGATGTATTTTACATATTCTTCACTTTTGCTTTAATTGCGCCCAGTTAAAACGTAGTGAAAAGAAAGACTAGTAGTAATAAAATAAACTATGCAGGTCTATTTTTTTTTTTTTTTTTTTTTAAGAAAACCTACACTGAAAGAAGAATGAATGTAGACCGCCATTGCTGTACTCCTGAAAATACTTGTTGCTTGGTAACCTCTGGCTTCAGTATTTTCAGGTTCACAGTTCTGGAACACACAAGAGGCAAGTGAAGTCTAAACATAACCTGACTTGCATACTTGTTCCAAAGTTAGTGACTCAAATTCTGGAAGCTAATAAACTGTCATAACAGCCAGGCCACAGGCATCGTCAAGAGAGATCTTCAATGATCTTGGAAAAATGTACCCAAATACTTTATTGATATATTACGGTCTGTGTATTTTGGCTGTTATACAAGACCCTTTTTAAAACAGATAACACCCTTATACAGACACTACTACTACTACTACTACTTACAGAAAATAACATATTCTTCTTGTCCTGGTTAACAGCTCTAGGGTCTGGGATTGGATCGGTGTGTTTAATCACTGAAACAGACTCTCCTATTAGAAGCAGAAAAGCATGTTTTATTAATATTTTTGTGTGCTCATTATTACAGTTTGTTATATAAATGTATTTATTCATATTTATGTGGTGCTGATATACTACATGACTCTTGTACAGAGAACATAGAACGTATGGAATTCCTTGTCCAGAAAGAGTAATATCCCTAAAACATTCAAACCTGCATAAACTCAAAGGGCTGATTTAGTCCAAAATCTTCCCAAAAGGTTTTAGAATTGGGGGGGGGGGGGACATGGACAACATCCAAGCAAATATCCAAAAGGTGGTCAGAACTGCAAATTATTAATGCTGAACAAAATGTCACTGCACTACCCCATTAAAAAAGTTTTATCTTAAGTACAATAGATTAAGTGCTTACCTGTCAAAATCGACTGGTCCACTCGTAATGTTGTAGATCTGATGTCGATGATGCGGATATCAGCAGGTACTTTGTCACCAACTGAAACAGTGAAATGTTGATTTAGATTTCCTTCTGACAAAATATGTCACCAAAAGGTTAAAACATTTAAAAAAAAAAAGTAGTCTTTTTAAAGCTATTCAGACATTCTTACACTTATTACATCATTATACATGCACATACTACCACCACCCTCTCCCAATATTTACAATTTAGTAACAAATTTACAAAATTCTATAAAAGGCTTTACCAGTGCCTCAAATAAAAGAACCTAAAGGCTAAAATGTAAAGTGAAAAGTGAGGGGGGTGGGGGGTCTGCTCACTGAGGTTTTTACAATCTAAATTATTGGTTTCTTTCCATGTGATAGCATGCATTATTGCATATTCCTGACCCCAAATGTACCCTTTCCATACTTTATATCCTAATTGCCATGCATTTTCTAGCTACTGATATCACACAAACCCAATTGTAAATAACAATTTATCGAATTGTTACAGCCAACAACCAAAGATCATAATAAAATTATTATTAACTGTAGTACAGGAACTATAGGAAATATATCTTTATAATGAGCCCAAGATCATTTAAAAATAAGATAAAACAAAACAACAAACGAATGAGCACATAGGATAGAAATGTTCTGTTTGTAACATGCAAACTCCCTTCATGTGTACTTTACTGTAAAAGGCTAGTTATAGATTGAGGTGGTTGCCACTCATCTGCACAGCTTGTCGGCTCAAATTGGTGTGTGGATGCATTGGATGTCTTCAGCTGCTATATTATATTTATATATATATATATATATTTTAGAGCTGCACGATTAATCGTCAAGAATCGTTATCGTGATTCTTTCCCGTTGCGATCTTGATAAAAGTGTTTCATGATTCTTGCTATGCAAAGAATTCTCTTTGCTCTTCTGAAGCCACAGCCATCAAAAGAAAGGAAGAAAAAAATCAGGGCAGTCTGCCAAGAAGCACAACATTCTTTATCAGTTGAAGTCTAATCCTTGTAATAATTTGTCAATGGAATACACTTCATGTGTAAGTGAGGAAAGTTTAACCACTTAAACACTAAGACCACTTTCACACTTGTACGACTTCAAAGTCGCGCGATCTTACCGCGATTTGGGATCAGTACTACTTTGTACGACTTTACAGGGTTGGAGTTTACAAATGCTTTGACCCTCAGCTTGTGCTTACAAAGTCGTACTGAAATAGTGTCTATATTATTAAGGTACGATTTGCATGCTACTTGAGGGTTTAACTACTTTGAAGTCGTGCCAATATGAATGGTAGTCATTGAAAATCATGGAGAATGTCTTGTCCTGCGATTTTGCAGTACAAAATCGTGGGACAAGTCGTATAAGTGTGAAAGGGGCCTAAACCTTTTTCTGATATTTGTTGGTTTCAAGTTAAGATTATTTTTTTTTGCTAGAAAATTACTTAGACCCCCCAAACATTATATATATATTTTTTTAGTAGAGACCCTAGAGAATAAAATGGTTGTTATTGCAATATTTTATGTCACACTGTATTTGCGCAGCAGTCTTTCAAATGCAATTTTTTGGGAAAATATTACAAAAAAAAAAACAAAAAAAAAAAAAAAACAAACAAAAACTAACCAGTAAATTTAGCCCAATTTTTTTTTGTATAATGTCAAAGATTTTACGTTGCGAGAATCATGATCCTTTTTATTCTAAGCAATTTTTTTAGCAGAGATCCTAGAGAATAAAATGGTGGTCGTTGCAATATTTTGTCGCACTGTATTTGTGCAGCGGTCTTTCAAACGCAATTGTTTTGGGTTAGAATTAATGCTCTAACGATCGCGGCAATACCTCACATGTGTGGTTTGAACACCGTTTTCATATGTGGGCGCTACTCACGTATGCGTTCGCTTCTGCAGGCGAGCTCGGCAGAAAGGGGCGCGTTAAAATTTTTATTTTTTATTTTACTTTTTATTTTTACAGTGTCCTTTTAATAATAAAAAAAAAATTGTCACTTGTTTCTTGTAAAAGAAAAAAAGCATGACAGGACCTCTTAAATAGATCTGGGGTCAAAGAGACCTCGGATCTCATATTTACACTAGAATGCATTAAAAAAAAAAAAATAAAAAAAAAAAGTAATAAAAAATAAATAAAATAATATTCCCTTTTAGAGCTATAAGCGGAAGTGACGTTTTGACCCTGCAATTGTATGGAGCTGGGTGGGGGCCATCTTCCCCTCACTCAGCTCCATACCACACAGGGGAAAGGACCCGATCGCCTCCGCCACTGGCTCCAGTAAGCGATGGAGGGCACCGGAGTGCGGCGGTGGGGGGGGGGCCCTCTCCCGCCAACGATAAAAGTGATCTTGTGGACTGTTGGATCTAAAAAACAGTACTGGGGGGTGCCTGCAGCTGCAGGCATCACCCGAGTACAATCACTTAAAAGCAGAATGACATACAGGTATATGATTTTGCAGCAAGTGGTTAAAGTGTAAGTCCACTCTAATGCTATGTACACATGATAGGACTTTCCGACAACAAAACCGTGGATTTTTTTTCTGACGGACGTTGGCTCAAACTTGTCTTGCATAGACACGGTCACACAAATGTCGGAAATTCCAAACATCAAGAATGCGGTGACGTACAACACGTACGACGAGCAGAAAAAAATGAAGTTCAATAGCCAGTGTGGCTCTTCTGCTTGATTCCGAGCATGCGTGGACTTTTGTGCTTAGGAATGGTGTACACATGCTTGTAATTTCCGACAACAAGTCTTGTAGGAAAATGTGAGAACTTGCTTTCAAACATTTGTTGGCGGAACAAATGTTCTATGGAGCCTACACACAGTCGGACTTTCCGACAACAAGCACACATCCAACATTTGTTGTTGGAAAATCCTAATGTGTGTACGGCCCATAGGACTAAAATCCCTGCATCTATAGACATCAACAATCTAACACTAACCTATCTAGCCCTGTAAAGAAGAAACCAGTATACAAACCTTTTTTGAAGCTGATCTGACCCGATCCTCAGCAGCAGATGCTCTGCAGAGGAGACAGCCGACAACAGCTGTGAAATGAATGGGGAGTGACGTCACACAGACTTATTATGGGGCTTCCGTTATCAGATGTGTCCTCTGCACCCACCTCCACAGTGAAGCGGTGGCTGACAGCTCAGCATAGAACCAGGTCGGCTTCAAAAAAGGTATGTATACTGATTTCTTCTTTACAGGGTTAGATAGGTTAGAGTTAGATCGTGGATGTTTTTTTACTGCTATATTAAGTTCACAGTATACAGATGAGCCTTGACGAGGCACTGCAGCTTTTATATATATTTGCAAATGTGTGCGCAACTAAACCCTCTGTTTTAACATGAACATGTTGGACAGGGCTAATTTGGTTTATTTGCAGACTAGCTGGTGAGTGTATTGGAAGACGTTCTGTCGTTTGTAATGAGCATATAGGAACCGTTTTTTTTTTTCCTCTGAGGATGTCAAATTTTAGTTTAAAGGAAACCAAATTTTATGTAGAATTCAGTTTCAAATGAATCGTTCCATTCCTCTTGCTATGCGATCCAACAGTACCTTTGCACAGAAATAGTGGTAATTTCTTTAATGCTCCCCTTTCTCATGTCATTGCTCTTTAGTAATCTCCAGATAGCAGTTGAAAACTCCATAAATTCCAGTTTATATTTACTTTAACTTCACCCAACTGGTAAAGGAAAGAAATGGTGCATACATTTTAACTTTACCTTAAAAAGTCTGATTTAAAGTCTGAACTTTCACAGCTGCCATCTATGGATTGCTTGAGAGTTTTGACAGGAGAGAGGGCGTAATAAAGAGATTCACTTTACTTTACATGGCATAACAGAAGAAATGACAGTTTACTTTACATTTTGTAGCTTTTTCTACAGCATCAATCTCCTAGCATCTATATTTGGTCAATTGAGCTTTGGATTTATGTAGTAGCAGAGTGGAGAGTTGCCCCCTCTGTATTTTTAGTGCCATGCTTGGGCTATTAAGAGCAATCTTTTTATCTAGCACTTCTATTTGGTGCATATGGTCAATGAGTTCAGATTCTTCCTGAAGTCTCACTTTTTAAAGTTCAGTGCCTTTATGAATAAAGATACCTCTCATCATGCAAGTGGGGTAGCTTGGCCCATATATTCATGGAAAACAGTTAAAGTGGATGTAAACCTGATTCATGAAGTTTGACCTGGGCACATATCTGTAGTGTTTACTTATCTCTCTCCAAAGGCCCAAGTCCCGTGTTCTTCTGTTATCAGCATGACACAGGAGATAAAAGCAGCTGGAAATTTGTGTTGGGGAGGTTGCTACAAATAGATTAGCAGAGAGCTGATCTATTTGCAGCACAGTTCTGCATGTTTCTTTGTTCCTCTTCCTATGTGGATCGGGGGTATGCCTTTCCTCCAATCAGCTGTCACACAGTGTATGCCAAGACTCCCCTTCCCCTGCCAAAAGAGGAGGTAAAAATTCTAACACGATGTTCACTTTCTAATGAATATAGCAAGCTGAAAGACAGCAGATATACATGCAAAACTTAAGTAGGGAGATTTGTTTCATCCCTGTGTATCATCTGAGGCTGTTAATTTCACTGGGTACAGGAGAGGATTTACATCCACTTTAAGCTGGTTGTTGATCTCCTTTTTGGTGGGGACAATCTTGGATAAAAAGAATCATTTTGTTTCCAATGCCAGGATTATTGTGTCTGATCGCTCTGGAAGATGGTGAGGGTTATAGGGGTATGGTCAGATTTGCTTGTGTTTTAATAGAGGTCTTGGTCTCTTAATCAACTGACTTTACCAAAGGTGACAAAGATATATTCTACTTGCAAATATGTCTAATGAGGGGGTGAATATAACATAGTCCTTGGTATCAGGAGGTTATGGAGGAGGCTTTATTTTATTTTATGTAGGTATGGGTAGGAGAATTGCATTCCCAACCTAAAGGTAATCAGTATTGGGTCAGGTACTAGATTAAAATTACCCTTCAGTATCAAAATGCCTTCTGACAAATTTTGCAACAAGTTTAGACATATCTCAAGGAATCGCAACTGGTCTAGATTACGGAAATATACCATTATCATGATGACCCTTAGCCATTCAAAATTCCCTGCAGAAACCGGTATCTGCCTCCATTGACTACTCCTGGATCTGTAGACACCATCCCACCACTTTGGAAATTAGAAGAGAAATTTTGAAGAGAAACAACACTAAGAAGTAGGTAAGGAGGTGGGAGAGGTGATAAGTCAGGCTAGGAATGTAGCTAAATTTTGCCTATTTTCAACCAATAAACACCCTTAAAGTGAGGGAATGCGAGGGCGTAGTGCCTGAGTTGGGGTGTGTGGTAGGGAATCGCAATGCTGGAGTTGCCACAAGCTGGACAGTTTTCATCACATAACACAATGGCATAATTATAATTTACAGTATAAACAATATAAAACGTTAAGAAGCGGTGGTGTCCTGAGAGCAGATTTTCTAGAGGTCCTCCTAAAAGGGGGGATCCCACATCTCTCGGGACCCTGTGGCATTACTGAGTGATGCAATAGGTTATAACAAAACTGTAAAAACTTAGCTGGTAACTACATGAAGGCATAAATTGCAGTGGAATTTTGAAGAGAGACAAAGTAGATTGGAGCCAAACTGCTAACCCTGACGATTAAATGCAGTAAGGTAGAAGCCATAACTATCAACAATATATCTGCAATTTAACAAAAAGAGTTCCCTTGAAGCACTCATGGTGGTGTAGGACCCTTCATCAAACATAGTTAAGGCTCTGTATTTACTGTTCTTTGGGTAACAGCAAGGAGTGTTTGATGAACAGTGTATTGTGTCGTCTCAGGATGTCTGAACTTTGCCCTGGAAGCTGCCAAGTAAAATAGTGCTCGTGTGACCGTTTTACAGTGAGGTCTGATTGAGTTGTATGGGTAGCCCTCTTAGAACGAATGCCATTACTGCTGATTGCCCATGCAAAAGTGTGTTGCAATGAGGCAAGTACAGCCTTCAGGGGATAACGGCTGTGTGGGCAGTGGGACGTTAAGGGGGGAGGGGGTTAATGTTGTTTTAGAGCAAAAGAGAGGGGGGATATATGCAGCTGATCCGATAATTGTTAATAAGCGTTCAAGTTATAGTGAATGGATAGAAGTTGCTGAAATCTCTTATGTTAAGGTTCTCTGGATCCAGGTTCATCTTCAAGCCAGTCACGCGGGTGTCAAGCTTGCAATTGGTTATGCTATGGTTGACGTGGTGGGGATAGAGATAGAGGGAGCTCCAGTATATAGTCTGGGATTGGGACGAGGACAGGGGGGGTTCACCTAGGAGGCAATTAAAGTACAAAGGTTCTGATGACCTTAAAGATTTGCAAATGAAACGATGGGATAACCCCATTGGTAGCTTGCTCCTGATGATAGTATTGTTTCCAGTAATGGTTTCACCACGTGCCGTATTTGTAAAGTACACCATGAGACATCAGGAAGGATCTGCATTGGAGGCTCCATCACAGTTGATGGCCCCTTTTGCCCAGGCCTAACACAGGATCTCTTTTTTAATTGTATAAATGTCCACTTAGTACAAGGTATTTTTAGGCTTTGAAGAGGAGTCAGTGGGGCAAGGTGTCAGCATACCCTATTCAACTATCGCTGTGGATTCCTCAATTGAAGAAATGTGTTAGGATAGCAAGTACAGAGGTTCTCAGGTCTGACCCATGTGTGATTTCAGACATCCTCCTGTTTTTGTGCTCTCTGGGTTATATTGGTGCAGCTTCAAGGATAATGTTTTATTCTCTTTGGTTGTAAGCCTCCTTGAGAGAGGTAAGCCAACTCTCCAGGCACAATTGAGCAGATTCTTTGATCTCTACTGGTCCTGGAGAGATTCCTTCATGTCTCAAAGTTTGTCCCGTAGGATCCGCTTGATCTGTGAAGTAATACGTTGCCTAGTCCTGCTTGGTTGTTAATGTAGCCTGAAACACCTTGGACTCCAGGTCTGCCAGAAGCGTGGTTGGGCAGGGGTTGTTGCCTGCAGTGTCCCAGTCTGCAAGCTCTGTATCACAGCTGCAGTGTGCGTTCTCCCAACTTCCTCTGGCAAGAGGGCTTGTTTGCGCCATCAGTTCCCTGTTGGGGCCCAGTAGCTTTGAGTTTAGGTGTTTTAAGCCGGCCATAGATGGTTTGAATCTCGACTGGATCAGCAGGGCCTGGCCGAGATACGATCTATGTATGGGCAGGCTGATTGTACCCAAGTCGATCCATCAATTAATCTGGGTACAACCAGCATATCGGATTTCTAGCATGTGATTTTTACCAGTGGCTATAGTAGCTAGCAATAATTGCTGTGCTCCCAGCAGGGATGGCTCCCAGCAGGGATAGCTCCCCGTGCCCCCCGCACCCAGGAGAACACAATAGCGCCACAGGAGGGAATCGAGCAATCACATTATCTATGGCCTGCCTTAGAGGCAGGTTTTACAGTCTTGCTAGGTAGTAGCACAATTATTGTTTCCACAATGGGTATGTTGGGCGGTGGAGCAGCTAGTGAAGTATATTGCTACTTCTGAGCTTCGAGGTGCTTGGGGAGCTCCTCAACTTTTTTTGCCTGTCTTCAAATGGTTGGCTGTCCTTAGGTTCGGTAGACTGGACTGTAAAAAGATCACAGTTCACATCAGTCCACCATTGCAAGACTAGCTAGAGGTTCACTCCATCAAGAATGATTTCCGATAATCTATTCTGGAAAAAATAATACATATACTGGTTTATATACAGCAGGTTCCTGTAGCCCCAACAGTTAAAAAATCTGAGTAAACCCACGATCTTAAAAACTTCTCTTAAAACGAATTGTAATGTTTAAATAATAAAAAGGTACTGAGCTAATATTCAGCTTTGGCATATTTGCATGTACGCAAAACATTCTGAATTGGTTACCGTTTCTTATTGGAAAAATAAACAAAAGACTCCACTGATAAATTAAAATATGTTTTCACGGGTATTCCAGACTGGAAAAATTCATCAGCAATTCCAGAACAAATCTGGCTATTGAATTCATGGACTTTCACTACAAAACTTGTGTGGCAATACTTACGACTTTGCAGAACTGAAAGAAAAAAAAAGCACGATTTCCTAAACGTTTCACAAAGCTTTGTGTGATTTATTTTCCAATAACATACTATATAAAATGTATTTTTAGATTATGGACAACTAAAGAAGTTTGGGGTTACAAAAAACAAAAACACACTCACCTCTAAGTTACACATATCTAAGCCTGAGAATGGAGTGATAACATGACCACTGATCACTAAGTTCTCTGCCTTCGAGGAGAGCAGTGACTGTCAGTCAACACTCTCCACTCTGTCCCTCCAGCGGTCACTGGAGCACCAGGCTAGAGAGGGGTTGGTGCAGCTGGCTTCAACTTTCAGCCATCTGCAGAAAGCTGGAGCCAGCAGTTAATCAGGCAGCTGACAGTTACCGAAAATATGTTCGGGATCCTTCCAGAGCCCGGAGCAGCTCTGTGACCTCAGCTTAAAGCAGGCTTTAGCCTGCTGTCAGCTGATTCTGGGTCACAGAAGAGCAAACTAAGTGCACTTCTGTAACCCAGAAAATAAGTATAACCAAAAAAGCACTGGCCATACTTCTCTTTTTTTAAAACATTGCCATCTTAACATTCACGTTTATTAATAAATTCCACACCCTTTTCTTTTCTTAGTTGCAGGTTATCTTTGACTTATTCATTATTTGACACAGTCTACACAAAAGTAGCTTACTACTGCTGTAGTACTACAAAAAGTGTGTATGTGTTTTTAATTTAAAATAAACGACTGGAACAACCACTTGGAATACTAGTCTGGTGCATTAGATTGCTACTTTAGTAGCTAGGAGGCTGGTTGTACACGGCCAAAGTTAGTTTATGGGAAAAAAACAAAAAAAAACCCCTTGCATTTATGCATACAGAGCAGTGTTTAGCATTTTATGGAATTCATCTCAATAGTCAAAAATGTGCTGCAGCTGCAGTTCCCGGGCATCACAAGAAGCATATTTTACTTTTGTACAGCTTCATGGCTAACACATGCAAGAGCCCTTAATGAGGCAGTACAAGAAGTCATATTAATGCACAAAGTTTAGTAGCAGACTGCAAACAGTTTTTACCTCAGCTAAGATCCATTAGAACAATGTACAATACTTTTTTTACTGTACTTTGCTCACAGACAAATGGGTGGGACTCTCTGCGTTTGTACTACATTTGGAACTAGAAAATGCATTTCCTGGGGAAAATGCGTGGGAATGCTGAATAGCTGAATTGCTAAAACGGCCCCCATCAAAACTGCCCCCATCATATTGCCATCAAAACTGCCCCATCAAAACTGCTCCATTATATTGCCACCATCAAAACTGCCCCATCAGAATTGCCCCTTCATATTGCCACCATCAAAACTGCCCCATCATATTGCCACCATCAAAACTGCCCCCATCATATTGCCATCAAAACTGCCCCATCAGAATTGCCCCATCAAAATAGTCCCCATCAAAACTGCCCCATCAGAATTGCCCCATCAAAACTGCCCCATCATATTGCCACCTTTAAAACTGCTCCATTAAAATTGTCCCCATCAAAACTGCCCCATCATATTGCCACCATCACAACTGCCCCATCAAAACTGCCCCATCATATTGCCACCAACAAAACTGCCCCGTCAGAATTGCCCCATCATATTCCGCTATTATAAATCAGTACATGGTGTGTGTGTCCCCTCCCCCGGGCTCTGTAATCAGAGCTGAGATGCTCCAGCCACCTCCCCCCTGTGTATAACAGAAGCTTTGGTAACCATGGCAACATAAGCAGCACAGTACACTCTGTTTAATGGCTAAAATTTCCTGAAATGACCACTAAACAAACAGCTTTTTCACAAAAACTGTAAAAGATATCAAACTGAAAAGATATAGCCAGATAGCTGAATATTTTGTGAACATTTTAAAGTTTGTTTGGTGTCTGTAGGTGAAAGTATGAAGGAGCTGAAACTTTGGGAGCGGAAGAAGATTTTAAGGATCTGAAGCATGTTCCCATTGACTTCAATGTTAAAAAAAAGTGTTAAAAAGCTTAATATTTTAAAAAGTATAAATAGTAGAAAAAAAAGTTGAAAAGGTGCCATCATCAGCTGAAAGAGACAAACATTTTAATAGGTGAATGGTTTTAATAGCTGAAAGTATGCAGAAGTTACGCAGAGCCAAAAAACGTACGGAAATAGAAAATGCATTTCCTGGGGAAAATGCGTGGGAATGCTGAATAGCTGAATTGCTAAGACAACGCCCAGCAAAACTGCCCCCATCATACTGCCATCAAAACTGCCCCATCAAAATTGCCACCAACAAAACTGCCCCATTATATTGCCACCATCAAAACTGCCCCATCAGAATTGCCCCATCATATTGCCACCATCAAAACTGCCCCCATCATATTGCCATCAAAACTGCCCCATCAGAATTGCCCCATAAAAATTGTCCCCATCAAAACTGCTCCATCATATTGCCACCATCAAAACTGCCCCCATCATATTGCCACCTTTAAAACTGCTCCATTAAAATTGTCCCCATCAAAACTGCCCCATCAGAATTGCCACCATCAAAACTGCCCCATCATATTGCCACCATCAAAACTGCCCCATCAGAATTGCCCTATCAAAACTGCCCCATCATATTGCCACCATCAAAACTGCCACATCAGAATTGCCCCATCAAAACTGCCCCATCAGAATTGCCCTATCAAAACTGCCCCATCATATTGCCACCATCAAAACTGCCACATCAGAATTGTCCCATCAAAACTGCCCCATCATATTGCCACCATCAAAACTGCCCCATCAGAATTGCCCCATCATATTCCTCTATTATAAATCAGTACATGGTGTGTCTGTCCCCTCCCCCGGGCTCTGTAATCAGAGCTGAGATGCTCCAGCCACCTCCCCCCCTCTGTATAACAGAAGCTTTGGTAACCATGGCAACAAAAGCAACACACTACACTCTGATTAATGGCTAAAATTTCCTGAAATGACCTCTAAACAAAAAGCTTTTTCACAAAAACTGTAAAAGATATAGCCAGATAGCTGAATATTTTGTGAACATTTTAAAGTTTGGCGTCTGTAGGTGAAAGTATGAAGGAGCTGAAACTTTTGGGAGCGGAAGAAGATTTTAAGGATCTGAAGCATGCTCTCACTGACTTCAATGTTAAAAAAAAAAAGTGTTAAAAAGCTTAATATTTTAAAAAGTATAAATGGTAGAAAAAAAGTTGAAAAAGTCCCATCATCAGCTAAAAGAGACGAACATTTTAATAGTTGAATGGTTTTAATAGCTAAAAGTATGCAGAGCCAAAAAACGTACGGAATAAAAATTAAATTATAAAAATAAATAAAATCGAACAACAATAGTGGGACTGCTAAAGCATTCCCACTAATAAAATCGAACAACAATAGTGGGACTGCTAAAGCAGTCCCACTAATAAATACAATCAAATAACAATAGTGGGACTGCTAAAGCAGTCCCACTAACTAATGCCTGTTCAGGCAACATACTGCATATAGTAAAACTGTAGGTTCTTTAGTAATAAGAAATAGATCTCTAGATTGCTCAATCATAAGTATATGTTTGATTTCTGCTGTTGTAGGTTTAGAAAACAGGAGGTTAAAGGCTGAAAAGGCCTGCGATACTGCAGGTGTATCAACTGTAGCTATGAAAAAATGTGGTTTCCTAGGAAGATAATTCAGTAGTAATCTGCGCAGCTAAGCAAAGCTGACTGAAAACAAGAAACCACTTTACCACACATCTGGGGAAAATACTGGTAATGAATACAGTATTAGGCATGGTTTAGGCAGAAAAAAAAGCAGAAAAGAAAGCAAAAATTATATTTGGCATGACTTACCATAAATTGATAACATAAATATTTTGTACATCACAGAATATATATATATATATATATATATATATATATATATATATATATATATATATATATATATATATATATATATACATACATACATACTGTAATGTTTGGGGGACCAGCTAGATCGCAGGACACAGGCTTTTCACTCAAAAGGAGATTTATTGAACTTAAATAGCTTTACAGCAGCAAAAACAAAAGAAAAAGGTTTTAGTCTCACCGACTTGCAAAGTCCAGAACTGCTATCGCAGTTAAACAGTCCTTAATTTCTGTTGCAGCTAGCTTCCCCTGGCAGGAGACTTCCAGGCAGGACACTGCTATTCACTTTTGTTGCTGCACAACAAACACCATCCACCATCCACATTCTCCTTTACACTCCTCCACACCCTCTCCAACTTCCTGTCTTGTTTTAAACCCACTTCCTCTGACAGGTGAGTTAACCCTTTTTGTTCCCTTAAAGGGACCACAGTCCAAACAGAGGGGAAACATAGCATCCTTCCAGGACCCAGCCACGGCGTCCTGTACATATCCCCCCCCTGTGCCCCAACGCCATGGAGGTGGAGGCAACAGTGGAGCTCAAACAATGGACTCGGGAGAGGGCATCTGCATTTTGATGCAGTCTCCCGGGCCTATGCTCCACTACAAATTTAAATTCCTGGAGTGCCAGGAACCACCGAGTAACCCTGGCATTATTCCCTTTACCCTGTCTCAACCATGTTAAAGGGGCATGGTCAGAAATCAGCCTAAACTTCCTCCCCAAAAGGTAATATCTGAGGGATTCCAGAGCCCACTTAATGGCCAGACACTCTCGTTCAATTATAGCGTAGTTTTTTTCCGCTGGTGTTAACTTCCTACTGAGGAAGACTACCGGGTGCTCCTCTCCATTAATAACCTGTGACAACACCGCTCCCAATCCTACATCAGAAGCATCAGTTTGGACAACAAACTCTTTTGAAAAATTGGGTGCTACCAGGACAGGGTGTTGGCACAGTGCCGACTTGAGCTCC
This sequence comes from Aquarana catesbeiana, assembly GCF_042186555.1. Classification (NCBI taxonomy): domain Eukaryota; kingdom Metazoa; phylum Chordata; class Amphibia; order Anura; family Ranidae; genus Aquarana; species Aquarana catesbeiana. The sequence continues at coordinate 361,351,604 of NC_133325.1, read as the reverse complement.
AAAAAGGCCTTCTCAGCGTCTGCATTCCACTCCACCATGACCGATTTCCGACCCTTAGTCAGATCGGTCAATGGAGCCGCCAACGTGGCAAAGTTGGGTACAAACCTCCTGTAGTATCCCACCATGCCCAAGAATGCACGTACCTGCTTTTTTGTGAGGGGACGGGGCCAACTCTGTATAGCCTCTACCTTGCTGACCTGAGGTTTCACCACCCCTCTACCCACGATATAGCCCAGGTATTTCACCTCCTCCATTCCCAAAGCACATTTTTCAGGGTTTATTGTAAACCCCTCCTTCCAAAGAGAGTCCAGCACTGCCTGGACTTTGGGCAAGTGTGATTCCCAGTCTCTGCTAAAAATGACTATGTCGTCCAAGTACACTGAGGCATATTTCTGGTGAGGTCGTAAAATCCTATCCATTGCTCGCTGGAATGTGGCTGGAGCAGTTTGCAATCCAAAAGGCATCCTTTTGTACTGAAAACTCCCCTCTGGAGTAGAAAAAGCAGTTTTCTCTTTAGCAGCCTTAGTCAACGGGATTTGCCAATATCCCTTGGTAAGGTCTAATGTAGTGATATACCTGGCTGGACCTAGTCTCTCAATAAGCTCATCTACCCGGGGCATGGGGTAGGCATCAAACCGTGAAACTTCATTAAGTTTCCGAAAATCATTGCAGAATCGCAGAGTCCCGTTGGGCTTCGGTACCAACACAATCGGGCTCGACCACTCACTCTGCGATTCCTCAATAATCTCCAGGTCTAACATCTTCTTCACTTCCTCTGAAACAGCCTTCCTTTGGGCCTCTGGGATGCGGTAGGGCCGGACAAAAACTTTGACTCCTGGTTCCGTGATGATATCATGCTCTATGGTACTCGTGAGCCCTGGCAAGTCTGAAAATTTTTCTTTATTTCTCTGCAAGAACTCCTTTGCCTGCTGGCTTTGGGTTTTAGACAGGGTATTTGCTACTTGGACACTCTCCACCCCAACCCGAGGCTCCAATCTTGCACTAGCCAGGGAGGTCACTGGTTCCCTCTCTGTCCAGGGCTTTAACAAGTTTACATGATATATTTGATAGGGTTTCCTCTTACCCGGTTGGTGGATTTTATAATTCACCTCTCCCACTTTTTCTACAACTTCAAAGGGGCCTTGCCACCTGGCTAAGAATTTACTTTCCACAGTGGGAATCAACACCGCTACTCGATCCCCCACTTGGAAATTCCTTATTTTAGCAGCCCTATTATAGACTCGTCGTTGAGCCTCCTGAGCTTTTTGTAAATGTTCCTTGACTAGTGGCAACACAGTTCGGATCCTCTCCTGCATTTGGGAAACATATTCAAGAACACTCTTATGCTGACTAGGTTCACTTTCCCATTCCTCCTTAACAAAATCCAGTAGTCCGCGAGGTCTCCGCCCATATACCAACTCGAAGGGCGAAAACCCAGTGGAGGCCTGGGGCACTTCCCGGATAGCAAACAGGAGAGCTGGTAACAGACAGTCCCAGTCTTTCCCATCCCTTTGTACAACTCTCTTAAGCATAGATTTAAGGGTCTTATTAAAGCGTTCCACTAACCCATCCGTTTGGGGATGGTAGACCGATGTGCGCAGCTGTTTAATCCGGAAGAGCTTACACACGTCGGCCATAACTCTCGACATAAACGGGGTGCCCTGGTCCGTTAGTATTTCCTTGGGAAAACCAGTCCGTGTAAACAACTGGAATAATTCCCGGGCAATAGCCTTAGAGGAGGTATTTCGCAGGGGTAGCGCCTCAGGATATCGGGTGGCATAGTCGAGAATCACCAGTATGTAGGAGTGACCTCGAGCCGACTTCACCAAGGGACCTACTATATCCATGGCTATCCTTTCAAATGGGACCTCAATTATGGGCAGAGGGACCAAAGGATTCCGGAAGTGGGTCACCGGAGCGGTCAACTGACAGGTGGGACAAGAGGTACAGTATCTCCTTACCTCTGCTTTCAGACCTGGCCAGTAAAACCGGTCGGTGATCCGTGCCTCCGTCTTTTCAACTCCCAGGTGTCCCCCTAAAACATCATCATGGGCCAGGTCCAGGACCTTGCGTCTATACTGTTGGGGTACCAATAATTGCTCTACCACATTTTCTCTCACTTTGGTAACCCGATAAAGCAATTCATTACATATTGCAAAGTGTGGCCACCGCTCATTCGCACCTGGCTCTTGGGGAACCCCATTTAATACTACCACCTGTTCCCGTGCATGGGCCAAAGTGGGGTCCTGCATCTGGGCAGTACCAAATGCCCCCTGCGGAACACCCAAATCCGGCAGGGCAGGGGTAACGGCCACTTCCTCATCCTCTTCCCCCAGCATTACCTGAAGTGGGAAAGGTTCCCCCCCCTCTTCAGTGTTCAGGTAGGTCTGTGAACCACACATTTTGACACCCTTAATAACATCAGCACTACTTTCATCACCATTAACCAAATCATTAGCATTTTCAAGAACATTCGGCATTTCAGGGTTATTTCTCTCAACCGCAGGAACAGAGGGACTAGTTTCTCCCCAGTCTCTGGACCGTTCAGGTAGTTCTCCTTGTCCCCACAGTTTTGCAAATAACGGACAGTCTCGTCCTATGATAACATCATGTACCAAGTTTTTTACCACCCCCACCTCTTGAGTACCAGTGCCACATGCTGCGGAGATGGTCACCGAGATGAGAGGGTACTCTCTAATGTCCCCGTGAATGCACACCACCCGTAAAGTTTTTCTTACCGGACCGATCTTCCCAATCACTCTAGGATGGATCAGGGTTACCATGCTTCCGGAGTCCAGCAAAGCCCGGGCAGGGAGGTGGTTCACTTGGACTTCACACTCGAATTTCTCTTCTCCAAGATCGATATGTGTTGTACATGCTTTATGGGCATAAAAAGACCCCCTCCGAAGAACCCCGCATTCCATGGGCTCCTCTTGCAGTGGGCAGTGGGCCCGGGTATGGCCCCAGGAATGACATCGCCAACATTGTACATCCCCTCCTCTCCGAACAGGAACAGGTCGCTGAGAAGGTATCGGGAGTGACTCTTGACCTTCTGGGGTGTTGGTTCCAGGGCTCCGGGGAACGTCCTTTCGAAGGGCAGCAGTCGAACGAATAGGCCGTGGCAGACTGGGTCCTTGGCGCTTGGTAGGGCCAAGCAGATCCTCCACCACTGTGTATCGTTCTACCATCTCGACAAGGAGGTTCACTGTTTTGGGGTCTCCATGGCTGACCCACCGTTGAAGGTCGTCTGGCAGTGACCTTAGGTATCGGTCCAGCACGACCCGCTCCACGATTTGGAGGCCAGACAACATTTCGGGCTGCAGCCATTTTTTTACCAGTTGCACCAGGTCATGCATTTGAGACCGTGGTGGACGATCTGGACGATACTTCCATTGGTGCACTCGTTGGGCCCGAACAGCTGTAGTTACCCCCAAACGAGCCAATATTTCTGCCTTTAATTTTTGATAGTCTTTAGCGTGATCTGGTGGCAGGTCGAAGTAGGCTTTTTGCGGATCTCCGGTTAGGAAAGGAGCAATTAGGCCGGCCCACTGGTCCTGGGGCCACCCTTCTCTCTCTGCCGTCCTCTCAAATGTAGCAAGAAATGCCTCTACATCATCACTCAGGGACAATTTCTGCAAAAAATGGCTTGCCCTCACGGTCACCTGGTTGCCAGGGGCAACAGCCGCTTGCTCACGGCCCTGAGAAAGCTGCTGCACTACTTCTTTTAAGGCAGTCACTTGAGCCTGCATAACCTCTTGCTGGGTCGCTTGCTGGGCTGCCAACTGGGCCACCAACAGGCGAGTGTTTTCTTGCTGTACCTCATGGCGAGTCTGCGCTTGTATATTAGCCAAGGACAGCTGTTTAATTAGCTCCTCCATTGCTTCAGCTTTCAGGGTTTGTGCGGCTTTAACCCAGGACATAAATCCACTGTACTGTCCCTTTAAATGTCAGTTTTAAGTCCAATACACAAAAAAAAAAAACAGCAAGAAAAATGCCTGTTACTCTGTCCTGCCCGCATTCTCCACCACTTGTAATGTTTGGGGGACCAGCTAGATCGCAGGACACAGGCTTTTCACTCAAAAGGAGATTTATTGAACTTAAATAGCTTTACAGCAGCAAAAACAAAAGAAAAAGGTTTTAGTCTCACCGACTTGCAAAGTCCAGAACTGCTATCGCAGTTAAACAGTCCTTAATTTCTGTTGCAGCTAGCTTCCCCTGGCAGGAGACTTCCAGGCAGGACACTGCTATTCACTTTTGTTGCTGCACAACAAACACCATCCACCATCCACATTCTCCTTTACACTCCTCCACACCCTCTCCAACTTCCTGTCTTGTTTTAAACCCACTTCCTCTGACAGGTGAGTTAACCCTTTTTGTTCCCTTAAAGGGACCACAGTCCAAACAGAGGGGAAACATAGCGTCCTTCCAGGACCCAGCCACGGCGTCCTGTACAATACATACACACACACACACACACATACATATATATATATATATATCACACACACACACTAACTATAGGTTTTTGGTACAGATTACAGAAAGTTTTATTCAATTCCTAGTTTATACAGAGCAGCACAACACTGGGTAGATATTATTTCAAAAATTATATAAAATGTCTGGCAAGGTTATAAATGTTTATATATAATCACAAGATAGCACAATCAGTACAGGATACATTTAAATACTGTTCAATGACTATGCGCTGAAACATGTAAAAGGTAAGTAAGTCTGATTCCATAGGGTATACATACAGTATGTGTAAAATATTCACATGCATATTGAGAATTATAATCTCAACAGCTGTATAACTACAGGCAGCCAAACAAGAGGAATAAATGAATGAATCACATGATTAAAAAATAACCCCCCCCCCAAAAAAAAAAAAAAAAAACGCATGCAGTTTTTTTTTTCCTGCTTACTAATCAGTAATGTTAATTTCAGAGATAATAAATCAAGAGATAGATATATAGAGATATATCTCTATCTATATATAGTATCTCACAAAAGTGAGTACACTCCTTACATTTTTGTAAATATTTTATTATATATCTTTTTTTTTTTTGTAATTCCTTTATTAGTATAAAGAGTCATAGAAAAACATATACATTGGAAATATGAAACTTGGTACATTGACAATAGAGACTTCAATAAATGGATGCTTGACACAACAAAAGAAAAGCAAAGGACAACTGTCCCTGAGGTAGTATTCAAGATACTAATCCAATACCATGACTGTAGCAAATACAATATTGCTCTCTCATAGGTCAGGTGAGCAAACATCAAAAACATTGTTAATGAACAAGAAATGGCACATATGTTAAGGTCATGCGTGTCAGTAATTGGAGGACCGTGAGAGGTCCAAAAGGTTCCACTCAACTAGTATCGTGTAATTGGGAAGAATAGGGAGAGATGAGAAAGAGAGCAGAGCAAAGGGGAGCGAACAGGGCCAGAGAGAGGGTGCAGAGGGAAGGAGAGCATGGGGGGGGGGGGGGGGGGAGAGAAGGCAGAGGGGTCACCCGGTCATCCCTCTCCCCAGGTAAGGCAAGGTATGCGGAAGTTTACTGGGCAGTGGATACCTCATTGAGGTAGGCATCAGTATACACAAAATAATTCCACGACCTCCATGTTTCCATACACATCTCTTCCGTGTTACGCAGTGTGGCTGTGAGTTCTTCCATGTCTCGTATGTTGTTGACTTTGGCAAACCACAGAGCCTTCGTAGAGGGGTCAGCATCTCTCCAGCGAAGCGGAATGCAGGCCTTCGTTGCGTTTAGAAGTTGCATTGTGAGAGAAGATTTGTATTTTTTAATAGGTCGTTTCGTCAAATGCAAAAGACAGGCGGCCGGGTTAGCATGTAGATCGACAGCTGTAAGCTGTTTAATGATAGCAGTGACATCTTGCAAAAACTGTTGAATTTTGGGACATTCCCAAAAAACGTGGAGCATAGTCCCACCCGCCGAGCCACAACTCCAGCAGGAGTCCGGGACCTGGGGGAACATACGGTGAAGTTGGGTGGGGACCCTGTACCATCGAGTAAGGATCTTTAATCTAGTCTCCTGTACTCGCGTGGCAATGGACGACTTTTGAGCAAAATGGAGTATCTTTAGTCTTTGGGTAGGAGTAAAACTCAGCGCCAGATCAGTTTCCCATTTAGTCAGAAAAGGAGGGACATGTTCTTCTCCAGGGTGAATCAGGGAGGAATATATCAAGGAGAGGGAATGGCGTATCGGTTCCCCTCTGTGACATAAGGATTCAAAACAAGGTGAGTGGGCGTAGGATGCCAGGGGTAAGGGCACAACGTCGGAGAAAGAAGCGCAGTTGAAGGCCACCCCAGAAGTCCAGAGGGGGGGTTAATAAGATGGACTAGGTCAGAGGAGATCAAGGTCCCTGTGGATGTGAGAAAGTCTGTCAGGCGAGTATAGCCCTGAGCTTTAAGACGAGAAAACTGCCCATCCTGTAGACCAGGAGTAAATTCGGGATTACCTTCGATGGGAGTCATGGGTGGGGGCCGTGGAGAAATTGAAGAGTTTCGAAAAGTTTCCCGGGCAATCTGTAGAGTACTATCCAAGGTAGGATGTTTGCAAAGCTTCCTAGGTATGGGGGATGATATCCAAGGCCAACTCAGAGCCATGCCACAAGAGTCTTCCATTTCCATGGCAACCCAGAGCTTGGCCCCCCCATGGCAATGCCAATCAACAATCCTGTTGAGATGTGCGGCCCTATAATATGACTGAACATCTGGAAGAGCGAGGTCCTCTGAGACCTTCGGTAGCGATAATCTCTGCAGCGTCTGACGTGGTCTCTGATGTGACCAGACAAATTTCCGGAACTGAGAGCAAATAGTGCGAAAAAAAAAGCGTCGGAAGCCGAATAGGAAGAGCTTGCAGTAGAAAGAGGATCCGAGGTAGCACTGTCATTTTGAGGGCATTGCAACGGCCGAACCATGTCAGGGTTAATGAACGCCAGTGCAGCAGGTCTTCCCTCAATTTGATAAAAAGCGGCTCAAAGTTGGATTCATAAAGTTTGGATGGATCAGAAGTGATGTTGGTGCCCAAGTATTTAATCGCCGTAGGTTTCGGATCACTCCAGAATCTACAGTGATGTTAAGGGCAGAGGATTTCCCGAAGTTAATTTTAAAATGGGACAAAGTCCCACCTGCAAGGCCTTTAGGAGGTTCGGTAGAGAGGTCAGTGGGTCTGTGAGAAAAAAGATCAGGTCATCCGTGAACGCCGCCAACTTATGGTCCCCTGAGGGTTTGCGGTAACCGGTGATGTTGGGATCATCACAGACTGTGCAGAGGAAGGGTTCCAAAGTCAGTATAAATATCAGAGGCAAGAGGGGGCAGACCTGCCGCGTCCCGTTCGATATGTCAAAGAAATCAGACCTGGTCTCGTTGACTTTTACAGCTGCAGAAGGTCGTGAGTAGAGAGCAGAGATCCAGCTAAGCATGGAGGTCCCAAGGCCAATATGTTCCATGGTCGCTTGTATGAAGGACCAGTGGACCCTGTCAAAAGCTTTGTCTGCGTCCGCTGAGAGCAGCATAAGCAGTTTCTTGGAAGTTCTGGCTGCATGAATTAGATTAAGGACACGAATGGTATTGTCCCGTGGCTCTCGGAGTGGGACGAACCCCGCCTGGTCTTTGTGTATCAGGCTCGGGAGATGGGGCAGTAATCTATTGGCAAGGATCTTTGCAAAGAGTTTCAGATCGGTATTTAAAAGTGCAATGGCACAGTAACTGCCGCATTGGGCCGGATCTTTGCCTTCCTTGGGGATCAAGAAAATAAATGCTCTAACAGCGTCCACTGGCATAGACCTCCCCTCCACCAGAGAGTTGAGGGCCATCACCAAGCGTGGCATGAGTAAAGTATAGAACGTCTTGTAGTAGGCGGCAGTCAGACCGTCAGGCCTTGGTGCCTTTTTGGGTTTGGACTGAGCGAGAGCCTTACTTAATTCCTCCTTTGTGATAGGAGACTCTAATTGTTCTTGTACAGAGGGGGATAGAGAGGGCATGCAAGAAGATGCAATGTTAGTGCGAATGTTTGCGGAAAGAGCTAATGAGGCTTCTGGGGAGGGTGTTGGGTCTAGGTTGTATAGACCACGGAAGGAGTGAAATTCAGCGGCCATGGCATCTGATGTAGAGAGTTTTTGCCCCGAAGATGAAGTGATATGTGGGATATAGGTCCTAGTACTAGGTCCACGAAGCGCCCTCGCTAGGAGGGTGCCAGGTTTGTTTGAGAATTCGTACATAGTATGATGGGACCATGCCAGTTTCTGTTTGGTTTTATGAAACAGGAGGGAGTTGAGTTCTTCACGGGTTTTAAGTAGCTCGCATTGTAATGAACGGGCAATACTGGCTTTGTGAGTGCTTTCAAGGCGACGAAGACGGGCAAGTAGGGTGTCAACCTGGACAGTCCTTTCCCACTTCAAATGTGCTCCTATCTTGATCAGGGCACCCCTAATTACTGGCTTGTGGACTTCCCAAACCACAAATGGGTTATCCACTGAACCCTCGTTTAGGGAGAAATATTCAGAGAGAGCAGCTTCCAATGTTTGACGGACTTCAGGGGATTGGAGCAGGGCCTCATTAAGACGCCAGGATGGAGGACTCCGAACGGTGTGGCCCATTTGTAAGGTGAGGTGTATGGGAGCATGGTCCGACAGAAGTATGTCTCCAATCTGGGTCGATTGGACCCTAGGGAGCTCTCTATGAGGAATCGGGAGATAGTCCAATCGGGAACAGGTTTGATGTGCGGAGGAGAAAAAGGAGTAATCCCTGTCGTGTGGATGTGAAAGACGCCAAGGGCCGATAAGTTGTAGAAGGTGGAGTTCTGCCTTTAGGCGTTTAAGGCGAAAGATGAGACACACCGCTAGATACATCGAAGGCTGGGTCCATGGCAAAGTTTAGATCTCCACCGAAGATCAGGGTCTCCTCCTGAAACTCCAAAAGAGCGGGAATCAAGCTCTGCAAGGGGAGATGATCCACATTAGGGAAGTATACATTGGCAAGAGTAACCGCTAACTCACCGATTTTCCCCTTTACAAAGAGGAAACGGCCCATGGGGTCCTGTTGTATTGCGGATAATGACCAGGGCACCATGCTCGCTAGCAAGATGCTCACCCACTTTGATTTTGGAATTGGGGAAGGACTATGGTAGGCTGTGGGGAAGGCTCTGTTAGAAAGACGAGGGGCATGGTTGAACTTAAAATGCGTTTCTTAAAGGAAGACCACTTGCGACTTGCTTTTTTTCAAGTCTTTTAGGAGTCTGGAGCGCTTTTCAGGGACACCAAGGCCTCTGACATTGAAAGAGGTGCATTTAATAGTGCCCCTTTCCAATACAGTGCTCAGGTTTAGCTACCAACAAAAAAAAAAATTATAGGAAGGACCGGGTGGGGAGGGGGATGGGAAGCAGAAGGGGAGGAGGAAGATAGAGCAAAGGGTAGGAAACACACTAGAGGGAAAGGATAGATATAGAAGGGGGGTAATGAAAAGAAGAGGTGTGCTAAAGGTAACACGCACCATATTCCCTCGCGGAGCAAAAATCGATACGCAGGGGGAGACCCTAACTGGGGTGGTGGTAAGGTCAGGAGGTGAAACCGCAGAGGTGTATGGACCAAAGAACTGCAACAAAAGGTATAAAACACACACTGCTGTGTGAACATGAAGATGAATCAATAAAGCGAAAATATATGCCCCGTCAACCCGGTAGTAGAACTAAGGGGGCCGCTTAGCCTATCCCAACAACTGTCTGAGAAAAAAAAAAAAAAAATAAGGGCAAATGGACATACATATATATGTAGGCATTATAAAGCATTGCAACAGAAAAACTTAGCTGATGCCCGGCTGACGGGCACAGACCCTGGCTCCTAGGTGGTGAACCAAGTCTGGTCTCCCCTCCCCTATTCGAACTATAACTGGGGGATAGAGAGGCTGATACATAGTAGGGTGGTGCTCCTATGGTCAGACAGTAAAAGGTACACGGTAAAGGGGGGCCTCTGGAACCCACCCATGCTACCAGGAGGCCCAGTAGAGAGGCCACTAGACCATTCTAATTGTCTCACACCCTTGGAGAAAACCCAGCATCATTAAGGAGTTAGCACGTTGAGCTCCACGCCCCAGCCACGCCATATAAGGTTGGGGGACTTCAGTGACCAGGAGACACTCTCTGGTCATACCTGGTAAAGAGGTGTAATGAAATGGCTGGTCCCCGGGGCGGGGAACCCACCCGCAGACAAAACCGTGGTACAAAAACAGGCATTAACATTGGACATGGGCAATCAACACAAGACATTGGTAGGGTCAGCAGGAGCCCCGGGAGGCCCCGCGGACTAAATGCAACTGTTTATAGGTATAGAATGGTCGTTCCAGTGTGTTAGTTCCCAAGGAACCACTGCACTGGATGGTGATGTATGCGTGGAAGGGTGGATCCAGAAACCAGGGGTGACCTGGAAGGAAAAAAAAAAAAAGGGGGGCAAATGGACATACATATATATGTAGGCATTATAAAGCATTGCAACAGAAAAAGTTAGCTGATGCCCGTCTGACGGGCACAGATCCTGGCCCCCAGGTGGTGAGCTAAGTCCGGTCTCCCCTCCCCTATTCGAACTATAACTGGGGGATAGAGAGGCCGATACATAGTAGGGTGGGGCTCCTATGGTAAGACAGTAAAAGGTAAACGGTAAAGGGGGGGGACTCTGGAACCCACCCATGCTACCACCATGAGGCCCAGCAGAGGGGCCACCGGACCATGCTAATTGTCTCACACCCTTGGAGAAAACCCAGCATCATTAAAGTGTAAGTAAACCCTCCTGTTGTTTTCAGCCAAGGAAGCTGCCATCTTTGCCTCTGTTTAATCCACAACTGCCATGATGCTGTGATCAATTATGACACCAGCCATTGGATGGTTTGACAGTTTGATTGAGAGCACAACCAATGGGAGTGCTGCATTTCCGGCACATGCCGGAAATTAAATTGTTTTATGGCTGGGTTTACTACCGCTTTAAGGAGTTCGCTCGTTGAGTTCCATGCCCCAGCCATGCCATATAACTTTGGGGGACTCCAGTGACCAGGAGACACTCTGTGGTCATACCTGGTAAAGAGGGGTGATGAAATGGCCGGTCCATGGGGCGGGGAACCCACCCGCGGACAAAACAGTGGTACAGAAACAGGCATTAACATTGGACATGGACAATCAACACAAGACATTGGTAGGGTCAGCAGGATCCCCCGTGGACTAAATGCAACTGTTTATAGGTATAGAATGGTCATTCCAGTGTGTTCCCAAGGAACCACTGCACCGGATGGTGATGTATGCGTGGAAGGGTGGATCCAGAACCCAGGGGTGACCTGGAAAAAAACAAAAAAAAACCAAAAAAAAAACTCAGACAAAAAATTCCACTGCCAAGGGACACCGCAATAGGGTACCCTCAGGATTTTAGTCTTCCGAGGTGGGTGGAGTGCGTCTAGGTGATTCAGTGCTGGGTGGGCAGGATTGCACCCTGCGGGTCCTCTGCGGTCTTGGAGAAGGTGGGCCAGGAGGATCAAACCTAGAAGGGATTCCAGCCAACCTGGTACATGAAATGCTGGCCTATCAAGAAAATGAAACAGTGGTTGAAGCTGGTCATGGGAGCGTAGGTTGAAAGAGGAACCTTGCTTCTGGACAATTAGGTGGAAAGGATGACCCCATTGATAGGTAGCCCCCGTGTCCCGGATAACTTCCAGTACGGGGCGAAGCATGCCCCGCATCATACGGGTCTGTCAGGAGATATCTGGGTAGACCCGCACAGTTGCGCCATCAAAGTCAATAGGCCCTTGAATCCATGCTTTATGTAGAATCTCTTCCTTAATGCCATAGAAGTGCACTCTGCACAGAACGTCCCTGGGTGGGGGGGGGGGGGAGAAGCTGCTGAGGGGGTAGGCCGAGGACCTTGCACCCGATGGACCCGGTCCAGCTCAAGTTCTGCCGTGGGTCCCTTGCCCAGAATCTGGTTAAGGATAGCTGTTACTGTTGCACGTAAGTCCACCCCCATAGTTTACCCCCATAGAATGTCTATGAGGTGACGGAGATACGTGGCCTGATGCACCTCCAGGGCCTCCAGCCGGGTGTCAACTGTGGACCTGAAGGACTCCAAGGTAGTTACCCTCTCCTCTACTATGTCCATCTGCTGTTTGATGTCATGCATCTCCCTAGACAGAGCAGAGACTATGGATGCAGCCATTGCCTGTATATCTTGCCGCATGGGTAGCTCAGCCAGCAAGTCTCTGATGTCCCCCCACCTGCTGTGCTCCTGAAGCCTGGGAGATAGTGGAGCCTGTAGGGGAGTCTGCACACGGCAGCTCCGGTGACAGGTTAGGAGATGGCGGGCAGGATGTGTGAGAGAGGGGCTCACCTGTCTTTGTCACTTGTGCAGGCGGCTCCTTAGGGACATCAGTGGTGCCGGGCAGTCCGACCCACAGCGGCGCCATCTTAGAGGTAGTTAGGGCAGATCTCTGGTCTCCAGGCATGAAGCGCGGCAGTCTGTATTGGCTAGGCTGGGTGTTACAGTGCCCAGTCCGTGCAGAGCTCTCCAGCAAACGTGCTCACTCTGCCATGTCCAGACCACACCCCTTATTATATATCTTTTCATGTGACAACACTGAAGAAATTACACTTTGCTACAATGTTTTGTAGTGAGTGTACAGCTTGTATAACAGTGTAAATTTGCTGTCCCCTCAAAATAACTCAACACACAAAAGTGAGTATATCCCTAATTGAAAATGTCCAAATTGGGCCCAAATAGCCATTTTTCCTCCGGTGTCATGTGACTTGTTAGTGTTACAAGGTCCTAGGTGTGACTGGGGAGCAGGTGTGTTAAATTTGGTGTCAGCACTCTCACTCTCTTATACAGGTCACTGGAAGTTCAACATGGCACCTCATGGCAAAGAACTCTCTGAGGATCTGAAAAAAAGAATTGTTCTACATAAAGATGGCCTAGGCTATAAGAAGATTGCCAAGACCCTGAAACAGCTGCATGGTGGCCAAGACCATACAATGGTTTAACAGGACAGGTTCCACTCAGAACAGGCCACGCCATGGTCGATCAAAGAAGCTGAGTGCACGTGCTCAGCCTCAGATCCAGAGGTTGCCTTTGGGAAATAGACGTATGAGTGCTGCCAGCATTGCTGCAGAGTTTGAAGGGGTGGGGGGTCAGGCTGTCAGTGCTCAGACCATGTATCAAATTGGTCTTGCATGGCTGTCGTCCCAGAAGGCAGCCTCTTCTAAAGATGATGCACAGGAAAGCCCGCAGTTTGCTGAAGACAAGCAGACTAAAGACATGGATTACTGGAACCATGTCCTGTGGTCTGATAAGATAAACTTATTTGGTTCAGATGGTGTCAAGCGTGTGTGGCGGAAACCAGGTGAGGAGTACAAAGACAAGTGTGTCTTGCCTACGGTCAAGCATGGTGGTGGGGGTGTCATGGTCTGGGGGTGCATTAGTGCTGCTGGCACTGGGGAGCTACAGTTTATTGAGGGAACCATGAATGACAATATGTACTGTTATTTTTTTTCACACGGAGCTTTTTTGTGGTGGTATTTAATCACTACTGTGGTTTTTTTATGTTTTGCTAAAGAAACAAAAGAAGGCCGAAAAAAAAATTCATAGTTTGTTATAAAATTTTGCTACGGGTCATTTTTCTCCTTCACTGATGTGCGCTGATGAGGCTACACTAATGGGTACTGATAGGCTGCACTGATGTGGTGGAAATGATGAGGCAGCACTGATGAGGCTGCATTGGTGGGCAATGATGAGGTGGCACGGATGGCTCTGAAGGGTGGCACTGGTGGGCACTGATTAGCAGTACTTGTGAGCACTAATATAATAGGTGGCACAGATCAGGACCAATGTCCTTGTAACAGAAGCCTTTTACTGGGTTTTGTTTACTTCCTGATCATCTGTCATTGGCTGACACCTGATAACGTGTTAAAGGGCCCACTGTTATTGGCCCTTTACCCCGTTCTGTGATCAACCGAGTCCGAAGCAACAATATCACAGGAGGATGTCTGTTGATGCCCTCCCGGCACTGGAAGCCAGCGCTGTAGCCATCATTCGGCTATAGCACACGTGGAAAGTGGTTAACTGTGGTCTCAGCAGTTATACTTTAACTGCTGCTTACCTTAAAAAAATATGCATTTATCATTTTTTTCTCTAAGGAGTGTTGCCTTATGAGTTTATGTGAAATCTCCATTAATCAATCAATTAGAAGTCACGCTATGCGACCAATGAGGCATCAGCCTGTATTGATATACACAGACTAGCTGGGAGGAAACGCTCACTTTTTTTATGGGAAAGCAGCCATCAGAATGGAACTAAAGGGCAATTATAGAAAAGGTCTGTTTTACTTGTAACTGAATATGTTCACAGATTAAATGTTTTAAGGAATATACTCTGTATTCCTCTATAGACTATAGAGGTTTGTGTATTAGATAGATGCTTTCAACTACTTTCTAATACATATATGTGTAAACAAGGGTTGTGGCGCTTCCTTTCTAATACATGTTATTATATTAGAACTTTCACTCTTGGTCAAAGAACTCTCATTTAATCCACATCATCTCTTTGAGATATTAAATCTTAAACATAATAAACGGGTAACACGAGCCTGCAAAGCATTGCATGGGCGATCAGCAGATTATGGGTGCAATGTCCAGCTCCTGCAGACTCAGCATAGCTGTCTGCCCATACCCCGTATAGAGCGAGAGCAGAAAGATCAAAAAAAAATACAGGGATGTTTACCAGCACCCTCACAGCTCATTGAAAACTACAAGCTGTCAGCCGCAATAGGTGACGTTACTTGTAGGCATTCATCCACAGGAAACTGAGAATAAATGATGAGCCCCGCTGTTTTCAAATAGTGACAGCGGGTACCAGTCACAGGGAGGGGGGAGGAGTGGGGAGAGTGAACTTATCCATTAAAACACACCCAAACCTACCAGCAACAAGCAAAACTCGCCAAATCTATACTTTTTCACACTCATTTATTCCGTGGATGGCTCCTTCAAATTTATGAACCACCATAAGAATATTTAGAATCAGCCATCCTTGTTAATTGTACTTGTTCAGCATATATACCATATGTCCTTTTAGTGGGCCATCCCTTCTCAGACAATCCTGATAAAGGAGGCAGCTATGCCCATATATGAACAAATCCTTGTGGTTACTGAACAGATTAGGGTTGAAGTTAATTAAAAGCTAAAATGTTAGTATGATGCTTGAAATTTTGTACATGTGAAAATGGTTAGTGAAGACTCTGAAATTTGTAAAATTGCAAGCAAGAATTACATAGATGTATGAAAAGCACAACCAGAAGTTTTGAATGACTGGTGCCAAAAGGCACACTAACTGCAAACTACAGGAAGGAAGTGAAGCCTATACAGCAAATTTATTGTACTTTGGTGACATAAAGCAACAGGCATCAGAGGCTAATGTTTCTGGACCTCACAGGATTTTCAAGGCAGAGTAAACCAACCTGCTAACAAAAGGACTGAAATAGAAAACGAATTAACCTGTTCATTTGTTTCCCTAACTACCACATTTGGTTTGGGGATAGTGTTACAGCTGCCCATAAAAGTGAATGCCTGCAGCTACTAGATATTCATGTGCATGTGTTTTTTTGTTTGTTGTTTGATCTACTTTTGATTGATACCTGCTAAAACATAATACAGGGACCTGCAATGACATATGCCTAAGACTCTCTAATGTTTAACCTCATTCATGACCAGAGCTCACTAGCTCAAGATGCCAACATCGAATGCACACTGTTTTTTTGGAGCCGACGGCCACTGGTGTCTTTAACATTAGCTGGTTGTCAAGGAACGGGCCGGGAAGCTGGCCGCTGTGTTATTAACAATGGATGACTAATCAGCTGTCAGCGGGGTTCCCTACTTGCTGGATGTATAAAAAAAAAAAAATTTCCAGCAATAAAAAAAATTGTCAAAAAATGTTAAGGGGGTTTAAGGGGAACCCCACGTCAAAATGAAAAAACAAAAAAAAAATGACACGCCCCCCCCCCCAATAAAATCCTAGAACCTTACGCTTGCTCATCCCCTTCCTTCCCAAAAATTTGGTGTGGGTGTTTCCCTCAAAATCCATACTAGACCCAAAAGGGTCTGCTATGGATGGGGGGGCGCAACGCTGCTTTTTTTTTCTGAATGAATTTGTTACCATACTGTCCGCACAGAGGAGGCATGTCAAAGCAAAAAACGGCATTTGAGAGAAAACATGCTCCTTACTAAATTCCAAATATGGTAGCAAGTCCCAATTTTCTTTTTAAATTATTGAATGAAAATATGTGCCATTTATGACAAATTTATGTGAAAGATTTTTTTTCTAATCTATTAGCAGGTCTGTTCTTAAGCGCTGAGGTAAGAAAATATTTTTGGCCACTTTGCCATAAGGCAATACAATACTACAAACTGAAGCAGTTCTTTGTGAAAATAATAGCCAAAATAACAAAAAATAGCTTAAAAGAAAATCCTTTGCACGCGCTAAGTTTGCATAAATGGCAAATAAACCAATTGTTAAGTGTTTTAGACATCCATAGCAATGACACGAAGGGCTCATGCACACTGCAGTTCAAAAAAAAAAAAAAAAGCTGCTTTTTACAGGCGTTTGAGCTTTTATTTCTGCCTATAAAAGCTTGAAGAAGCGTGTTCTTTTTTGTGCTTTTGCATTTTTATTGAGCTCCTTCAAGCTTTTTTGAGCATAAGCATTTTTTTTCACAAACCCTCCTAGATAGTATTTTCTTAACCACTGTATAAACAAAACAAAAAACTGGAACAAAAGTTTTTGCATGTTTTCAAGCTCTTTTGGGCACTAGCTCCTCTCAAAAACGCGAGTTTCGTTGGGAAGGGGGGCAGGGTTCTGCCTGAAAACACCTGAAAAAGCCCTAGTGTGCATGGACACATTGGCTAACATGGAGGGGAGTTCCTAGGCAGAAAAAAAAAGAGCTCAAAAGCCTGTAGGAGCCGCTTCTTTAAGCCCTTAGGCTCGATTCACACCTATGCATGTTGCTTTTGGGCGTTTTTGGAGGTTTTTTTTTCATGCTTGCCACGTTTTTGAGCAGCGTTTTTGTGGCGTTTTTGCCGCGATTTGCGTTTTGCGTTTTTTTTATTTTTTTTACAGTTTTTTTACAGTCTAAAAAAAAATTTAAAAAAAATTAAAAAAAAAAAAAAAAATGGCAAAAACGCATCAAAAACACTGCAAAAACGGTGCACTTGCGTTTTTGATGCTTGTCCATTGAATTCTATTACATGCAAAACGCTGCATTTTGCATGAAAAAAAGTCCCTGACCCTTTCCAAAAATGCAGAGAAACAAAAAGGCATTGATGTGAACATGTTCCATAGGAACCCATGTTAAAAAATTCCCGTGCATTTCTGCAAAATGCATCAAAAAACGCGCTAGTGTGAATGGAGCCTAATAGTCAAAAACAAGTCTTTTAATTTGACCATTAGATAACATATGACTTATGTGTAGCTGTTCCTATGGTAATGACAACAGTAATCCTAAGATTTTTTTTTTCTATACTGCAAAGTGTATAATAAAATAGACTTTCAATGTCCTACATGCAGTTATTCAGTGTAGATATCTGCCATTAGAATAACAAGTTCAAGGACTGTGTGATTTCTTTGCTTCCTTTATACATGGGGTACAAAAATGGCAAAAAGCTTCCAAAAGTAATCCCAGAATCAATTATCAATTCTATTGGAGTTTAGCAGTGATGTCATCACGCCCGCTCAGTGGAGTGGAGCTGCTGTTATGTGATGATCTGCGCTTGCAATCTGTCAGTATCGGTCCATCTTTCATTCTGAGTATTAACTTGTGAGAGTTCTATTTGGGAGGGATCCTTCCAGCCATGTGAGTCACTATTTATTGCTGGACATCGGCTGTGAGAATTCTTATCTGAGAGTTCCACCCATCCATTAGGGTTGGAATTGAACCAAAGCACTTTTAGATCTCTTACACTATGGGACCTACATTTTTTTTAAGGTTTATGCAGTGCCAGGACAAGGTAATCATCTAGACCCCAGGGTAAAAATATCAAACTGCGCCCTCCCAAGATGTATGAGCATTATGTGTCAGCAAAAATCCCCCCCCCCCCCCCCCAGAAAAAAAAAATAAAGTGCTTATTATTATTTATTTATTTCAGGTACTTATATAGCGCCGTCAATTTACGCAGCGCTTTACATATACATTGTACATTCACATCAGTCCCTACCCTCAAGGAGGTTACAATCTAAGGTCCCTAACTCACATTCATACATACTAGGGACAATTTAGACAGGATCCAATTAACCTACCAGTATGTCTTTGGAGTGTGGGAGGAAACCAGAGTACCCAGAGGAAACCCACGCAGGCACAGGGAGAACATGCAAACTCCAGGCAGGTAGTGTCATGGTTGGGATTCGAACCAGCGACCCCTCTTACTGCTAGGCGAAAGTGCTACCCACTACACCACTGTGCCTCCCATCTGCATGCTCTCTTCAAATCCCCTCCAAAAAAAGATTAAAGTAAAAAAATAAAAGATCATCCCTCCTAGCACAAATCTTTTACCCTGTAAATTTACCCTCCAAGCACAAATCCTCTCCCACCACTTCGAATCCCCCCTTACCGGCAAAAATTCTATTCAACCCCCCCTGCCAAATTCCCCTCCTAGCATAAATACCCCCACAATTATTCCTACTAGCACAAAGCCCCCTCCCCCAAAAAAAAAATCTAGCACAAATTCTCTCCCCCTTCTACCATATTTCCTCCTTTAGCACATACCAAATTCTCCCTTCGTAGTACAAATCCCCTTCCCCAACCCCCTTCCAAACACAAATCCCCACAAATCACCATTCCTAGCAACCCCTCCCCCCCCCCCCCTTATTTCCCCTCATAGAACAATGCTTACACCCTACCACCCTCCAAATTCCCCTTACCAACACAAACCCCTCCCCCGATCTTCTCGAGAGATGGCCCCCACCTCATATGATAGCACAGTGGCCAGTGCAGCCGCCCCTTTTGCCCACCCTTTGTCCTGGCCATGGGTGTGTGTGTGTGTGTGAAGGTGGTGGAAACACTGAAGTATCTTCACAAAGGACTTTACTTTTATAATCTTGTGGTTTTATATACACTGGATTTTACTCACTTTATTGATTTTAAACTTGATCAATGACTGGGAATATTCCATTTAATACATACAGTACATATCTGCATGCAGGTCCAATGCAGGACAATTTTGCATCATAGGCAAGACCAGCTACTTGCAACCACCTCCCCCACCAAAAAAACAAAAACAAAAACAAAACAAAAACTGTATACACTGCCCCCTTTTTGCACATAATGCCCCCCCTTTAACCCAACACCCCCTCCTGTATACACTGCCCCCTTTAACGCTACACCCTCTTCCTGCACACACTGCCACCCTCCTGCACACGCTGTGCCCTTTAACCCTACACCCCCCTACCTGTACACATTGTGCCCTCTAGCTCTACATCCCCCTTCCTGCACACACTGCCCCACCTCCATCACACACTGTGCCCTCTAACCCTACACTCCCTTCCTGTACACACTGTGCCCTTCAACCCTACACACCCCTTCCTCTTTACACACTGCCCCCGCCTTTAACCCTACATTTCCCTTTCAGTACACATTGCCCCCCTATTTCCCCTGCACATACTGCCCCCCTTTAAACCCTGCACCCCCCCTTCCTGCTCACATTGTCCCCCTTAAATCCCTCCCTGCACACACACTGCCCCCTTTAACCCTACACACCCCCTTCCTGCACACACTGCCCCGCCTCCCTCCTTCCCCCTGTACAGGAGATTATAAAAGGGATGCGACTGTGAGATGATTAGACCACTACCAAAAGATGAGGGGATAAGATCCTGAGAAAAAATGCACGTGGAGCGAATTGCTAGAGATTACTTACTGTGTGCCGGGGTGTGAAGTGGACGAAGAGCTGCGGGAAGTGGACCTGGTGTATGGCAACAACAGGTTCATGCAGCAGGTGACCAGTGACGATTGAAGAGGTGTGGCTTAGAAAGTGACATACAGTGGTGGTTGATCATTTTGTCAAAATTTAACAGTGATTGGAGATCGGTGATGACGGGGGTGGCTTGGGGGAGTGGGAGCTGAGAGTTGCTATCGCCATCAAGTGCTGGAGCCTGCATTCTTCCACCCTGCACTGGGACTTGCGGTGGGTCTGGGGAAAACCAAGATTATGCAGGAGCCAGACCAGGGTGGAGAGTAGGGAAACCAGAGGTCGTGGCTGCGCCCTTGGTGCTGGCCCTGTCTGTAGGTTTGTCAAATTAATCACATTTTAGTATACTAAGGGAAGTTTAAAAGGCACAGTGCAACACATTTTATATATTCATATATTGTTTCACATTTTGCATCTGGATATCTGAGTGCTGCTGCCTAAGCATAATTTATCAATGGAGTATTGTTATTCCTTTTTCACTATAGTGGAGCACTTTTACCATGGTTTGTCCTACTTTATTATAATTTCTATTATGTTAAAGTTCAACTTACAAAACAGATTTTTTTCTAGACTTACAAGTATATAAAGTGAAGCCTCATTTTTAGCACATTCCAAAGAAATGTGTATATCTTTTTTCAATTAAGGCATGCCCCTATCAACTGGCCATTTTATAGCAATGTAGCTGCTAAACAATGTATAGTTTTTACAGGCAGTTTAATATTTATGCTTTAGGATTGAAACAAGGGAGCTGCCATTGCTAACAGATTCAAGAGATATCTGTGTCTCTTAAAACCTGAGCTTCAACAGCAATGTCATTAAAGCTAGCAACTAATGCAGGACGCTTGAGACAATCCCGCAAATCAGTTAAAGGTTTAGAAAGGTCAGGCATAAATATCAGAACGTACTAATTTCAGGTATCGCCACTAAAAGCATCCACTGCTCCACTAGAAGATCCCTCCAACTGAAGACAAACCCCTCCAGGTTGTTTTTGAGCCTGGAGGCTAGGATATATACATCCAGCATCCTTATGTAAGCGGGATAGAATTTTTGCTCTCGCAACGGCGGAAGGGGTGGGGGGGAGTCTCCTCCTGATGCTTGTAAAACAAATCAAGCAGTGGAAAAAAAAAAATTATATCTGAGCGATGCCTGCAGGCATCGTTCAGATATCCCCACTTAAGGCCCAGGACGTCACATGATGTACTGCAGGCAGGAAGTGGTTAAGAATAAAAAAAAAAAATTAAGAAAAAAATAACAAGAGCAAGGATTGCCAGGGTTAGTGATTTAAAAAACTAAAAATAATTTAATTGGCATCAGTGTCAGTTAGTGTCAGTATACTTTTAGGCAGGATTAAAAAAAAAAAAATGCAAAATGTGCACTATTGTTCCTGGGCTGTACTACGGGTACAAACAACATCATACACGTTTATGGCTGCAATCGTCAGGAGAATTTATTTTGGGTTGTTGTTTGGCGGTAAATGATAATAGCAAGAAATGTACAGCTAAATTCATTTTACATTTTTATTTTACTATTTTGGGACAGTTTTGCTTTGCTAAAATAAACAAAAATAAATCAGGAGATATCCATTACCATTTACCACCAAAAGAAAGCACAATTTGTACTGAAACAAAACGTGGTATAATCCACCTGGATACACTAAGTAGTGGTGACAATATGTACAGCTTTACTTACACATGTCGAAGTTGCAAAATTGTGCTTAGGCATTTAGATTTGTTTTATCCTTAGGTGTAAAGGGGTTAAACACTCCTGCCTCTAAATGCCTGTAAAGTCCTATGTGTACAAGGACACATAGGCTAAAACAGAGGGGCATTTAGAGGTGGAAAAAAACACTTGTTAAACTCCTCCAACAGCCATTTTTTTAATGCCATTTGTGCACAAGGCCCAAGGAGATCACAGGAAGCCAACCCCTGGGCCAGTTAGGTTTTTTTGTACATTTTTTTTTTTAGATTGTGCTTTAGATTCTGCAACAAAGAAATTGCCTGCTCCCAGTATTTTTTCTTTTTTAACTTTGTTTTCCTGTGAAAACTTTTTTTTAATACTTGCTTGCTAACCACGGATAATTAAAGTCAACTTAGATGTCTGTGGCGGATTCTTAATATTAGAACAGTGACAATCTGGTTGAATATACCCATTTGGGTAAAATTTACAATACTGTGTTCATTTTGTTAAATCTTCCCTAATAGCTCAGTTCATCAAATTTCTATTATAATATACAAGAACGTCTGGTTCCCCAGACGACGTCAGTTACAGACGAAATGTACGTCCGGAGGTTGATGTTCTGACGTCATCGCAACTTGTCTCGACTGGGCGCTCGCCAGCCAGCCGGCCGGCGAATCGCTCTTTTTACACTGCTATTTTATAAGCTTTCTACCTTATATAAATTGTTTTATCGGATTTACACTATGGCCACTTTTTCTTTGCCCTTATGTCTGTGATTTGGGTTACGGTACCATCCATTTCATGCCTGCAGGTACGCTGCTAGAGGGATGCCTTATTGCTGGCTGGATATCCTGATTTGAGGTTATATATGTGCCCGGTTTGCTTACCACCCGCCACGCTACATAGAGGGATGCTTTATTGCTAACTGCCTACCCGTTCTTTGGTTTACCTACATGCCTGTTGTGCTTGCAATCTGGTAAGCGTGTATTCTAGGTGGTGGAAGATCACTGTGAGGGGTGTTTTCATTTTCTACCTTTCCACACTGGCCCCTATGAAGAGCCATCAGGGGACTCTTCCCATCCCCCTTGAAGATTCTCTGATTTTCTGACCTACGGACTCTGCTATATAATATCAATATATATATTCACATTTGATGTCTTTTCACTATTTTTGATTTTGGCACTAATTGATTTATATGCACTTATTATTATTCAGAAAATTCTTTGAATTTCTGACCTATGGACTTTGCTATATAATCTCAATGTAGATATTCATATTTGATGTTTTCTCACATTCTTCGAATTTGCATTAATTGATTTTTATGCATTTATTATTATTTATGGCATAGCGCAGTTTTTTCTTTGTTTTCTAAGAAAATTTTCTAGTTCAAAATGTGTAGTACCTGCCACCTCTACAATGTCTCCAGGAACAAGGTCTCTGGCTCTTATACGCTGAACACCATTTCGGTCCCCACGAATTACTTTTCCCATTTCTGGTTCATATTCCTTCAGAGCTTCAATGGCACTTTCAGCATTCCTTTCCTGCAAGTTAACAAAAAAAAAAAAAATCAGAGAAAGAATTTGTTAGACAAAAGCAAATAGTTGATTCTCTCCTAAAGGGGTTGTAAAGTCTCAAGGTTTTTCACCTTAATGCATTCTATGCACTAAGGTGAAAAACCTTCTGTGCTGCAGCTGCCCCCCAGAGCCCCCCTTTTTCTTACCTGAACCCATTCGTTCCAGCGACGAGCATAAAGCCCAGCAGCTCCAGCCGCTGTCTGTCCTCATTGGATAGATTGATAGTAGCGGGAGCCCGCTGCTATCAAATCCAGTGACATGAGAGTGGGGGGTGGGCGAGTCCTGCTGTCTGTGTCAATGAACGCAGCAGCGGGTTTTGTGAGCGCGCCTGCACGGCTGTCCCCATGGAAAGCGGCTCTCTGTGGGGGCACACGGTGAAGAGGAGGGGCCAGGAGAGCTGCTGTGGCACCCCAGAAAAAAAGAGGATCGGGGCAGCTCTGTGCAAAATCCTTGCACAGAGCAGGCAAGTATAACATGTTTGTTATTTAAAAAAAAAAACCCTTTACAATCACATCTCTCAATTACTTACTTGCAACAACTATGCAGATAAGAATTTCTGACTTTTTCAATGATTACTGATCACACCACCTTAGTATTTGGATCTTACACCCACTTTCCTAACCAGGCAATTTTTCAGTGCTGTGACAGTTTGACAATTACTCAGCCATGCAAAACTATGCAAAACTGTACCCAAATTACTTTTTAAGACAGGCCGTGCTTTCTTTTTCTATCCAAAAACATATCAAATATTCTTTCTTCCTAAATTTAGGCCAAACTGTATTCTGCAACATTACTTTAGTAAAAAAAATAAAAAAACGTGTGTATATTATTTAGTATAGAAGAGAGGTGTATAAAAGGCCTACAATACACCTGTTCAGCGCCAGATCAATCCCACAGATCTATGAGCAGCAATAATACTGGAATTCATATGATCCTCAAAAATATACCGTATTTATCGGCATATAACACGCACATTAGTTTTAAGAGGGAAGTTTCAGGAAAAAAAATTAAATTTTAAATAAGGAATTTTGAAGCAAAATAACGGTCAGTGCCTGTCTGCAGTCTCACCATTGCCATCAATACAGCCTCATCAATGCCCATCTGCAGCCTCACAAGTGCCATTAATGTAACCTCATCAGTCCACATCAATGCAGCCTCACCATTGCCTTCAATGCAGTAGCCTCACCATTGCCATCAGTGCAGCCTGATCGATGCCCATCTGCAGCCTAGAGGGGACAGGGAGAGGGGCGGCCCAGGAGACGGGACTTCCTTATACAGAGGCCGCCAAGTAAACAGGAGATTCTCACTGTATGTAATCTGACAGCGCTCGTCCCACCCCCCCTCCCTGTCCTCTCCGAGGCATCTAAAATTGAAGCATTGGCGTATAACACGCACGTGCTATTTGCACCCAATTTTTAGGGTGAAAAAGTGAGTGTTATACGCCAATAAATACAGTAATTGTCACAATATTTAAAAGGTACTAAGCTGCTGTTAAAAAAGACAAAGAAAATATAAACAGTAGTATAAAAACAAACTGTCAGAACTCTGGATCATTAAAATACTAAAACAGCGCATGTGGTCATTACCACAGTAAAAAGTCTCTATGCAGTAGATGGTAGTAAAGACAGTTCAAAGCGTTTTATGTGTTGAATCACAGTGGTCCTACCGTGCACCTTTCACCAAAGACAGTAAAAGTATTCCAGCTTGTGAAGCACATTCCCCCAGGGGGTCAAACTCACCAGAGACCTCTTAATGAGGCAGGATGGAGCAAGCGTCTCCTTGCAGATATCGCAATTCCACAGAGGGCGTGATGATGCCCTCTGTGGAAGTCTGTAATGACGAAAACCGGTCAGGGCGTGACCAGCACAACATCCCGGAAGTGACGCTTGCGCTCCACCATCCATCACAGTCTACTCGGAAGTGATTGCGGTATCTGCAAGGAGATGCTCGCTCCATCCTGGACTGCTGAATATGGTGATAGCGCCCTCTGGGTCACATACTTTGTATGCTTGTTGTTTTTATCTTCATGTACGCAGTTAATATTAAGGGGTCCTCTGTTGTATGGGGGTATTGTCTATAAATAAACAGGATAATGCTATGTACTGTTATTCTTGTGTTTTATAACATATATTTGGAGCCCCTATACCAGTGGATCTTGTTGGTGATGGTGAAAGGTGATGTGTCAGGAAATCAAATACATAATTTATGCCTTTTGAAAGCCTGAAAGTGATCCTTGGTTTTTTGAAACCTCTATACAACTAGGTTGTGAAAAAAAAAAAAGTTCCACACATATGGTATATCCTTACTCAGAAGCAGAATGTGTTTTGGGACTCAAAATCCCTGGCTAGTACTTGCTGTAATCAGGCACTGGTAAAAGTCTGGGAGTAGTGCTTACTGGTAAGTGGCTGCAATTAGGCACTGTTAGCAGGTTGGTACTGACTGTAACCAGGCGCTGGTAGTAAGCAGATACTGGTTAAAACCCAGGCATTGGCAGTAGGATGGTACTGTCTAATTATGCAACACAAATCTCCTGTGCTTGGGTAGTGGGTCTAGAAATGTGTGGTGCAGACAATTCTTTTCAATGCCAATGGTCTTGCTGCCCTCCTCAGAACAATGGGTGTTGATGGAACTGTAATATATTATAAAAAAGGGGGGAGGGTGCACCAAATTAGTGCATTACCAAAAATAATTTTTATTCCAAGTATAAAACGGTAATGATTATACTCGCATACAGGCGTAGTAAAAAGACATATCACGACAAATGTAAATGCGAACAGTCTCTCAGGTCTGTTGTGAGGGACCGGTGATGCTAGGAGACCAGGCGGTATTAGAATGGCTAACACGTTTCGGGGAAGGACCCTCTTCCTCAGAGCCAAAGCAATCTCGCACTGAGCCGCGGTAAAGCGCCGCTAGTTTTAGCGGAACTTTACTGTTTTGGGGACGCCTTTCGGCCGGTAGCGGGACGCTTTTAACCCCTGCTAGCGGCCAAAGAAAGGGTTAAAAGCACCCGTGTTGCGGTGCTTCAGAAGCGCTGCCCATTCATTCCAATGGGCAGGGGTGGTTCAGGAGTCCTGTATACAGTGCTCTCAACCCGCCCCAAAAATGCTGCTTGCAGGACTTTTCCTGTCCCGCAAGCGCACGGCCCCAGTGTGAAAGCACTTGAGCTTTCACACTGGGGAGGCACGTGAGGCAGTTTTCAGGCGCTAAAACGCCTGAAAAACACCATCAGTGTGACAGTAGCTTTACATCTGTTGTTATATGTCCATTTACTACTTCTGTATGCGAGTATAACCATTGCTGTTTTATACTTGGAATAAAAAATATTTTTGGTAATGCACTAGGTCAGTGCGCCTTCCACCCCTTTTTTCTAATCTTATGTCTAATTATGCACTGGCACCTGCTGGAATTAGCAGTAATCAGGCACTGGTAATTGGCTGGTACTAGCTAAAATTAGGATTTTTCCATCATACTTACCTGTAAATTACTTTTCTTGGAGTACATCACAGGACACAGAGCAACCATAATAATGATTATATGAGTTATACGCCACCTACTGGTGGATGGACACTGGCAGATAGTCAAACAGGAAGTCCACCCCTATATAACCCCTCCTACAGAGGAAGGACCTCAGTTTTGTAGCAAAGCAATGAATATCCCAAAAAAGATGGGAGGGACCTCTGTGTCCCGTGATGTACTCCAAGAAAAGGATTTTTACAGACAAGTATGATGGAAAAATCCTAATTTCTTTATCGAACATCACGGGACACAGAGCAACCATTATAACGACTATATGGGATGTCCTAAAACAATGCCCTTGAGGGGAGGGGGACACAATAACAAACTGCCACCTGAGAAGGACTCTGCCGCCCAAAACATACTGTGGCCAAAGCAGTATCCTCCGTGGCTTTGATATCTATCTGGTAAAATTCTGTGAATGTATGAACAAAAGACCATGTTATGGCCTTAAATCCTAAACCACTGACACCTGATGGAGGATGGCCCAAGATGCCCCCACACACCTGGTAGCGAGCGCGTTTACCAAAAAAAGGGGTGGGGGACCTTGCCCTTTCAAGCCAGAGGCTCAAATAATAACTGGCAAATCCAATGAAAATAGTTAACTTGGATGCCTCCTGCCTATCCCGGGCTCTACTGGCAGCACAAACCAGGATTCCTGACCTGTACCGATAAATCAGGTAATTCTGACCACCAGAACTACCTCCAGAGTATGCAGTGTTCCAACTCCTGCCAACTGAGGCTCAATAAAGAAGGCAAGACATTGTCATAATTTAAATGAAAACCAGACACCTGTCAGGAAAGGTCCCCTCCGCTGGTAATATCGATCATTTGGCGTGCAGTACTGAAGTCCACCAGCAGGTGTCTCCTGGCAGTTTGGAGCTGTCAGAAGAGCTTTTACCTGCTGGTATTCTGTCACCTTTGGGCCGCAGTACTGGTGTCCACCAGCGGAGGAATCCTAGCAGTATGGAACAGGTATTCCCCTCTGCAGACAGGTGTAACCTGACCTTAATTAGCAGCTGCAGTATAAATACCCGGCAAGTACACACTCATCTTGCCCTGGTATTTTCCTTAAGCCCTGACCTGCAGCCTGCATCCTGTTTACCTGATTCCTGAAACCTGATTCCTGAGATCTGATTCCTGTTGTTCCTGTTCCCTGTCTCTTTCCTTGCTCTGGACCCTGAGCCTTGTATCTGACCCATCCCTCCTGTGATCCATCCATCCGCTCTTGTCCTGTTTGTTTCCCTTCCCCAGCTGCTGACCTCCCGTTGACGACCCTGGCCTGGCTCGGTTTATGAGCTCAGTATTTCCCTTACTTGTATATATTTGTTCTGTTACCATTTGTGGTGTTCTGTTTTGTATTGGTTGTGGTACACTGAGTGATATTGGAGGTGGTTGTGTTATATTTATTCATTTATCTTTAATAAATCATTTATATTTTCACTTATACACCTCTGGGTTTCCTCTGTTGCAGTCCACACAGTTCTGGTCTTATCTGGTACATGACAACACCATACTAGGCAAAAAATGGATGAGGACGCAACATCACCTTAATATGATGCAAGACCAAAAACGGCTCCTTGCATGAAAGAGCAGCCAACTCTAACACTCCACTTAGTGAAGCGATAGCAACCAAAGAAGCCAACATCCGAGATAAAGGACTAACAATTTCTCGATTGGTTCAAAAAAAGTCCCAAGGACACAAGAATGGCCTGACAGGCGAGACTGTCTACGTTACACACTGTATGAAGTATGAATTAAGGAGTGAGAAACAACAGCCCCTGTAAAAAATGTATAGGGACGAAACCTGACCCTTAATGGTACTTAAGGCCAATCTACTTTCACATATGGATTGGAGAAAGAAAAAGAAAACCCCAGGCAAAAAAAATATTTACAAGTCCTGCAATTGAAATTCCCTGAAGCTGGCTTCCAGTGGCTCAACAGTGCTGAGATACAGGAGTCAAGACCATTAGGTCCCGCTGAACTGGGAGTGTCCCAGGAGCGACCCCCGCAAAACTCTCTATGTCAGTGTACCAAGCCCTCCTTGGCTAATTCGGCTAACATTATCAGCGTTACCCCCTTCTGGATTCTTCGCAAAAGATGTGGCAGAAGTCGAAACAGAGGGAAAGCGTCAAATAAGGGAGAACTGGCCCTTAAGGTGTTACCAGAGCACCTACCCCTATTGCCAGTGGGACCCTCGTCTCGGACACAACCTGTCCCAACTTGTTGTAGAACTTGGAATCTAGTAGATTTACCTGCAGAGATCCTTTTTCCACTATTCGATACCTGGAATATGCATGGATGATAGTGTTGGAAGGCAACATGATTTAATAGCATATTTCTGGAGTTTCTTTCTGGTTGATACAACCAAGGCTTTGCTTTCTTGGGGGCGGTCTGGAATGTCTTTGTAGCATATCTGAAAGAAGAGATCAGGCCTCCCTCAAGGCTGAACAAAAGCTTTCCTATCTGTCTTTTGTTATAACGCTATGCGTGCAAGCTTCAAAATGACCAGAAGATCAAAGGGACAGCTAAGATTGAAGATTGACCTAGGATACAGAGACATGATACATGGACAATGCTGCCCCTAGAGGCCAATACAGCAGGACGGACAGTAATATATTGAGGAGGACTGCCCAATAAGTACTGTGATTCGTCAAAAGTCTAGATGGGATGGCAATGGGGTTGGGTCTGGATGGTGTAAGATTGAAGTATAAAAGGATTGAGTGCATCAGAGAGCCCCCTCTACCCTTTTCGCTCTTGGTTCAAGCCTGGTGGCTCTGAGCTGCATGGCTCCCTCTTTTGCCATTCTGAGCCCAGCCGGCGAAACAATATCTCGAGTAGAGCATTGTGATAAGTATCTTTGATGTTCTTTTGTCATACTTTGTATAATTTTCTTTAGTATTTTCATGTTAGCATTTTCCTATTTTCTTGGGAAATAAATAGGACGTTGTTTTACTAAACAGTGTATTTTTTTTCATAGCTAACCTCATATCATTGTGCTTATCAGAGTTTTAATAGACTAGCTAACTATGGGAATAGACAAGTTAATATATATATGTGCAATAAATAGAGGGAATCCGTAACCACCCTCGAATAATATTTATTGTACCAATTACTTCAGATAGAGACAGCCCTTGTGCTGCCCCAGACAGAATGTGGTTCACCTACCTGAGCCGCATGACTCCTGGTGCCGCCCTGGTGGTTGATATATATGCTCCTGCAGAGGCTTTCCCCGGATAGAACCTACTACCTACTAACTGGTTTGTACCATAATCCAGAGCAAGGTGTACTGGTCAAAAGCTCAAAGATATTTATGGGCAGTATACTCTCCTGTGGAGACCAAGTCCACTGAACTGTGGCTACCCCCAAACCAAATGGAGAAACTGGCATCAGTGGTTATCGTCCAAAATCTGAAAGGAAGAATTCAACTTTTCTAGATTCCGAATACCATCAACCACCAATCTTTAGTTGTGCAACACGTCGGAACAGAGACCTCCGGCAATCCAATGCCTGGATCTTCAGGTTCCAGACACAGAATGATCCTCTCCAAGACCTGAAGTAGGACTGTACATAAGGAATGTGTTTCGAACTAGATACAGTGTCTTTTTTTTTTTCACTGCAAAATGTATTGACGGAAAATCTGGACCAACTGCTTCCTGAGCAAAGGTTATTGAGGTATACTGAGATTGACACCCCCCTGCGTCTTTAGCAAGTTCAGCACCTGAGCTAGGAGCTTTGTGAACCTCAGAAGCTGTGGCCAGCCTGAAGGATGGTCACAAAAAAAGAAAACAGAGGACTTTCCACTGCAATTACAGAAATCTTTGACGAGGCTGGAAAAAACCCACCACATGAAGCTGTACATTTCCTGATAATTATGGGTCCCGCACTCTACCTCTTGCAGAGAGGTCATCACCGAACAGACTGAGCCCATCAGAAACAGAAGAATGCCCAGCGGATTGAGATCTAAAGATAGACCTTATGACCCTATTCAATTTTGAAGCTGCTACCATTTAACAGTTTTACAATGATGAGCCCATAACTTTTGCTCCAAGATCCAACGCAAGGCAAAGACTGACACGACTAAGGAAGGAGCAACCACCTCAGAGACTGCTCTAAAATCTTATGGTCTGAGATACGCTCAAACACAGCAACCTCAGATGCCCCCCTCACTTAGGAGGGAAACCTGGGCAGTCTCCCATCCAAGTACTAACCAGGCTTGATCCGAGATCAGGCACCACAGTGGCTCAGATCACCCTGATGCCATTGGTCCAACAGG